>NC_057343.1:134723106-135026136 GCF_016509475.1 Prionailurus bengalensis
AGTAGGGCATCACAGAATGAAATGAAAGTTGGAAAGGAAATTTTCTATTTATGTTACCTAGGGAATCTCCTTGGCTTTTTACATGTGATACAGCTTTTTGAGAGAAGGATAAGGATAACATAAGATGCTTGTTCCTGGTACATTATAACCTACTGAACAAAACAACTCTTGCCTATCCTGTGGAATTCTAGCAGCAGTCTGAGTTTTGAATAGGTAAAAACATAACCTGATATTTTTGAGCATCCATCTGAAAGAAATAGCCCAAGATCTAAAACGAAAGCATGACAATTCACGGTATTGTTTGACTTGCAGAAGCCTTTATAGACCATCTTATATTTGATAGGACAGAAAAAATAATTATCACCCTAGGGTAGTCAGTTTCCCTTGTATACCTCAAATCTTTCTTCCATGTAATGAGGCTGCTGTTGCTGCTTTAAAAAAAAATAGATTAATTTTTTCACAACAGTTTTAGGATCACATCAGAATTGAACAGAAAGTACCAAGAATTCCTGTATACTCTGATGCCCCCCCAGCCCCCTCCCCGTCATTCACACCCTCCTCCCTTCAGCATCCCTCACCAGTTAAGAGTCGATGAACCTGCAGTGACACATCATCATCACCCAGAATCCATAGTTAACATTAAGGTTCACTCCCGGTGGTGTGTATTATGTGGGTTTTGACAAGTATGTAATGATGTTATGTATATACACCAGTAGTTTCTAGAAACTAACAATTTGTGGAGGTGTCTGAAGATGCTCACTAAACGTGATGATTGAATTGTCCACTTGTGTGTTTTGTCGTCTTACATCTGTGTGTGCATGTCTTCTCTAAATAGGCCACGGCTCAGATGGAAGAACGTCTGAAGGAAATAATCACCAGCTACTCTCCTGACCACGTTCTTCCTCTAGCAGATGGAGTGCTCAGTTTCACTCACCATCAGATTATTGAACTGGCTCGAGATTGCTTGGATAAATCCCACCAGGGTCTCATCACCTCCCGATACTTCCTTGAATTACAACACAAATTAGATAAATTGCTGCAAGAGGTATGAACCACCATATAAAGTTTTCGGATTTGTTTTGCTTTTCCCCTGAAAAAAGAAAAATTTCATGAGTGCATTTGCTTACACACTGTAACCATGAGATAGAGTTCATATTCCAGGGAAGCAAAGAAGAAAAAACTGATTGCTACTTGCTATAAATTGATTCTCGTCATCATTTATAGTAGTAATAGTAAGTTAATGTAATAACCTTTACAGGAATCTTGGGACCCAACAATCTATGGCTCTGGGATAAGTGGATTGTAAGGGATTTTCAGGCAGTGATTTTCCCCCCACCCCCACCCATAAAGTTATAAATTGCCTGAGTGCATGTGCGTTATTTGATGATGCTATCTAGTTCTAATATCTGGAAAAGCTAAATGGAAAATTGCTGGCTCCTTCCAGGCCATGTGTCCTATTAATTAACCTGCACGTGGTATTGGGTAGTAAATGGCAACTTAAATTCTCATTAGTGTCAGTTCCTCTTCTAACAAAATATCCAATTTCCAAAAGACAGATAAACACAGGTACCTGTCTAGGTCTAATACTTGAATGCGTAGCTCCTGATAACACCCAGGGCAGGAGGAATTAATGCGTATACTGCTCTTGTGACTGAAATTGATCAGCCACAGCCTACAAGTAAAACCTATTTCGTCTCTATATTTAGATATATTGTATTTCTCTACCCCATAGGGCCTAAGTTATGCCCATGTCAGCAAAAACCATAGATTGTTTTTCTAAGCATGAATATGTAAATAATTGCATGGAACTGGAAGAAAATATTAGCATCCTAGTTTTCTAGAAATTCATCTGTATTTGCCCCTACTGAATTGAGTTCTGGCAAGATGAGAAGATGCCTTTGTGACTAGAAGTCACTATTTTTCTTTCCCATCCAGACATCCCAACAGAGTTTTCTGTACTCTGTGCCCATTTCTCATACTTCACCCTATTGTAGTTCATTAAGGCAGTGTTTCTCAGAGTGTTTTAGGGGGCTGAATACCTTGTTTTTGTTTTTCATTGTTAATTTCCAATTTGTCTTGCACTAATTCTCCAATGAATTAAAATGAAAATAAATTTATAGGAACATGCATTTGGGTGTACAAGAAATGTTAAAAATGTAAGAGCTGCTAAATGCTTGCATTCAATTATTGTACCTGTGTCATCACAGATTGGTAATAGCTCAGGGACCAGTCCCAGCAGAGGTGTCTGTGTGAGCAGGGATTTTGTCTGTTTTGTTCATCTAGTGTGAATGAATGGCTTCTGACCTCCCCTCATTTAACTCACTGAAGTCCACTGTCCGCCTTACTGTCTTGTCCTCTGGACATTTTACTGGAACGGTTCTCTTTTACTGGAATATTATTATATTCAGCAATATTAATATCTTCCTTTTCTCTCTTCATAACACCCCTCCTTTTCAATTCTTCTTCTGTTGTTGTTTATTTATTTTGAGAGAGAGTAAGGAAGGGGCACAGGGAGGGTGAGGGGATCCCAAGCAGGCTCCATACTGTCAGCACAGAGACCGACGTGGGGCTCGAACCCACAAACCATGAGATCATCACCTCAGATTTCACCTGACCTGAAATCAAAAGTCAGAAGCTCAACCTACTGAGCCACCCAAGAGCCCCAAGATATTTTTAGTGCTTGTGTTTTTTCTCTGCTTCTTCCAAGAGCTCTTCCTCTAACTTGTGTTTTCTGAAAGTTAGTTTTCCCATCATCTGATTTGTGGCCCACTGCTCCTCCCTCTGTTCTGGTGGTCTTGTTGGCTCTCTTAGATTAAAGACTGATGTACTCTAATGGCTTCCTGTTTGTATCTCCGACCAGCAGCTCTTAGCTTTCAGATTCATGTGTCTGCCTGGCTAATGAGTATCTTTCTACGTGGACAGTTCACTGAGACCATAGTCCTGATTCCCAAATTCTTAATTCTCTGTGGCTGTAAGAACATTTATCTAATAACATTCCTCACTGGCTCCTTTCTGCCTATAAGTAAAAACCCTAAGATGGCACATTGACCATAGTGCAGTTTCATGCTCTGTTTTGGGTTTTCAAAGAGGGCTCTTTGAAGAACGTGGATCACATCCCACTCGTCTTCAACCCCCTGGTACCTAGCACTGTGGCTGATACTTGCTTCCTCAGTAATTATGGAAGGAAGGGAAGGAGGGAAGGAGAAAGAAGATATGTATATATGCATGTCAAAATGCTTGATTTATTACAATTTATTGTCAAATAATTCACTTCTGCTGTTCCTTTTAATCAAACAGCTCCCCCCAAAAAGGCTAGGAATGCAATGCATATTACTTGCTATGAGAATATCTTGAAAATGATATTTGTTAAATGGTGTGTTTTGAAACAGAAGAGGCAGATAAGAGAGTAACTCTGTAGTCAGTCTCTGTGAGATGCTTCTTCCTTAATTCCACAGTTCTGTCCCAGGATGTTACCATAATTACTAGTTTAGTCCTGTGTTTTTCTTTCCTTCAGAGGCTTTCCTTGAAAGGGATAGAATCAATATCCAAAGCTGTTTACATTGAAATCCTGCCACCCCCTTCCCCCCACACACACACATTTAATTTTGTTTCTGTCTAATAGACCTGGCAGATTGTTTCATGGCAATTACAAAAAGAAAATTTTGGGTTTCAAAAATCATCTGAATATGCCATATAGCATAATATAATTGTTGATATTTAGAGAAATTTGTCTTTTGAGCAGAGAAACGTGTTTACTTGTGGTATGAAGAGCATTGTTGGGTTGTCTTATTTATCTTCACGGAGAAACATTTTCTTCAGTCCTTGTGTGAAAATTAAAACTATCTTCAGAATGACATTGACAGTGTCCTTCCAGAGTTTGGAGCTAAAGAGTCACAGGGAAGCTTGTGCCTTTCAGATGGAGTCCTTATTGTGGGAATTTCCTTTACCTTCCACGGGATGCAATTGTTGTTAGTTCCCAGCTGTGACTTTGTGTGCCTGGTATCTCCTGGCCGCTTTCCCCATTGTCAGTCTTTTGTAGACCCAGGCAAGGTCCCCCTGTGGTTTTGAGCAGTTTGATTTAACTGATCGCTTTTTAAAGTCCTGAGGCCTAGGTCTGTTCCAGATGAAATGCTTGATGTCTCCATTTGTTTTCTCACTTAGGTGTATTTAGCCAAAGAAAATAATATCCATGGGAAACTATAACCTACTTTCAAATATGGGTCTTATTTTTTGTAGCGGCCAATACTTAAAATATAAACACAGGGTATCCATTAGTGTTGGTGCTTGCTCTTGGCAGCCTGGAAACTTTCTTCTCATGCTGTGTGATTTTGTTTGGTGTTGTCTTAACAGAATTCCTCCCTCCCCAATAATGTTAGTATATAAAATATTATTTGAGTTAATACAATCCATTGTATGTTCTGGCTTTGGTTATAGCTGATAATTCTTAGAAGTAAGAAGTAGGAATGAACTGATTATTTTTAGTTTAAAAAAATTTTTTTAATGTTTATTCTTGAGAGAGAGAGAGCACGAGTGAGCGCGAGTGGGCAGAGAGAGAGGGAGACGCAGAATCCGAAGCAGGCTCCAGGCTCTGAGCTGTCAGCACAGAGTCTGACGTGGGGCTCGAACTCATCAACCACAAGATCATGACCTGAGCCGAAGTCAGATACTCAGTGAACTGAGCCACCCAGGCACACGATAACATAAAATTTAAAAAGATTTAAAGTCAAATTTTACTGAGTTGAGTGCCTAGGTATAATTTATTCAATATGCGAAATCAAATTGGTATGAATATATCCACGTATAAACGTTATCTTCCTCACATTTGAAATCAGCAGTGCACACTTCTTACAGGTCGTAAAATAACAAATTTGTAGGCTAATCATGGTGCACGTGTAAAATATATTTCATGACTATGTTAAATGTCCAGGATAACAAAAGCAGCCCTTCACTGTGTTAGCCATTTCATAGCTAAAGTTTCTATATCTGGTAAATCAAGGTCCCTTATCAGCCTCCCACTCCACTTGTATCATGTACTTAATGCATCATAATCTCTTAATCTCTCCATCATTCATGGTTCACATTAGGTGTTTTAACATTTGATTTTTAACACCGAATAGATCAAAGTTATGCAATTGAAATTTAGCTAATAGAGCCATTTTGTAGGTAAAGAATTTTAACGGTGTCCATTTATGAAGAGATAATGTCCGCTTATCTGTCTGTGAAAGGTATTTTCTAAATCACTTAAATTTCAGAGATTTGTAATTATCTAATTAGCGTGCTTTGCTGATTTCCTTTTCCACTGAATAGAGCAACTCTGTATCATCTTTCTTGTAGGCTCATGATCGTTCAGAAAGTGGAGAATTGGCATTTATTAAACAACTGGTTCGAAAGATCCTAATTGTTATTGCCCGCCCAGCTCGATTATTAGAGTGTCTGGTAAGTTGCCCCTAGATATGACTCCATTACTTACTGTTAACTGTGGGAAAGCAGTGACCATCAGAAACTTTCAGTTTCTTTGGCTTCAAAGACCAGAGTTAAATGGAAAGAGTCAGCAGGAACTACACCTTGTGAATGTTTATGAGGACATCCTGATGTGATTTTTGTTTTCTGGTTTTAAGTCAGAGATCTAGGATTTGTGCTGTATTCAGTGATAATCACATCACATTCTGGTCAAACGTGAAAGATAATCATGAACTAATGTGCTTGTTAACCTTAGCATAGATACTAGGTGACAGTTAATTTAAAACACTTTGAGCCTTACTTTTTTGGTGTTGGCAAGATGCAGAGAAAGGGACACCAGCAATATGATATATAATAATCTATAGTTATTATCATCTGTTTTTAAAATGTGGCATGTTAGAAATAAATGCTAGGCAGCAACCAGCTTGGGCAAGTACCCCAGCGTCTCATACAGACCTCAAGAAGTGAGACTTTCAGAGATTGGTTCATTTTGTCAATCATTTTCCTATTTAAAAATTTTTGTTTTATGTAACTCTGGTTGAAATTTCAGTCCACACTGTGAACACACATGAAGCTTTGAGCCTGAGATTAGTTTTAAGGGGCTTAGCACTGTATCAACACTCACTTTTAAGTTCTGCTAGTCACTAAAGTATTTGCAACACTTCAGAAATATTTGTACCCCATGCAGTACAGCTTTGCGGTATTACACATGCACACACATACGTATAGGGTGGGATTGCTAGGGTTTTGCCCTTATTTTGATTAAAATTCATAGCTTTTTTGTAATAGTCGAATGTTCACTGCCCCCTAAAAAATATACCAGTGCATTGAGAGTCACGGGAGAAGGGAAATCTTGAGGAGACAGGGCGGGGCATGGTGGAGTAGGTCTTTCCATCAGTGGCCAGGACCCTTAGAACCACAGAATCAAAAGCACCATTTGGCTTTGTCTCTGGAAGGATAAAGAGGGAAAAAATACTCTGGATGCTTCTGGGAGAAGAACTGTGTGACTGGCAAATGCCAGCAAAAGGAAGTCTGATTTTGTACTGTCTCCCATTGTACTTTTTGAATTATGCACCACATGCGTGGACTTCCTGCATTTGTTTCATTTGAGGGAAAATGCCACTTAGCATTCTAACCTGTTTCTCTGGACAACAGCAGATACGCGAATAGACAATCTTGCCTTAAAAGAGGAAGTGAATTTTTTCAGTCATTGCTCCACACCAGAAGAGAAAAAGTAAAAGTATAGCCTCTCAAAGATAGAAACGAGTGAGCTCAGAAGTAGAAATGAAAATGTTGCTGTTTTCAACACTATTTGAAGCTCTGTTGAAACTGGAGCTTTAGAGTTTTAGGGAACATTGCCCAACCACTGGTCTTAAACCTACTGTTTCAGGCTTGTGCTGTGTATCATTGTAAGTTTACAGAAAGGGCACTGAGTGTATACGCTCCTTTGGCTTTACTCTCTTTACAGCGAGCTTTCTTTATACATAGCCTTTAGAAACCCTTGAGTAATTCAGGTGAAATGCTGATATTCTAAAGTTGCCTATTTGGGGCATTAATCAAAATGGGTAACATCCTGGGGGGATAACATTTAGGAAATACAACTGAAAGTAGCAACTGTCATTTAAATCTGTAAACATAGTTGTTTACGACACATAAACCCATGGCATCCATCTAGAGTGATGGAATCCTAAAGATTTTTATTACATCCTAAAAGTAACAGCCAAAGGGAGTAAAAGACTTGAGTAAAATGTGCTACCAAATTTTTAAAATAGGCACTGGTAATTGAAAACATTAATTTCATATTTTTCTTTCTTCATCTTCACATTATGGGAGTATTAACTTTAGGATATACTGACGAAATGGTAATATTGAGATTTAAAAAAATATTTTTGGATACCTCTGTACTAATGGAGTTTCCTGCAAAACGTTTGAGAATATATATTCTAGCATTACTCCTTTTGTGGCTGTTTATGGAGAAGGAGAAACTGAATCTTCTGGATGAGATTTCTGGATTTTATTTTATTTTACTTATTTTACTTTTTTAATTTTACTTTTTTAATGTATTTATTTTGAGAGACAAAGAGAGCAAGAGGGGGAGGAGCAGAGAGAGAAGAGAGAGAATTCCATGCAGGCTCTGTGATGTTAGCGCAGAGCCCGATGCAGGGCTTGACCTTACGAACCTTGAAATCATGATGTGAGCTAAAATCAAGAGTTGAGTGCTCAGCCCACTGAGCCACCCAGGCGCCCCCTGGATTTTAAAGTTCTACTCAAAAAGCATAATTAAAGTGTTAGACTTGTTCATTTTCAATGAGATAGATTTCTTAAATGGAGCATATACAGAACCTCCAAAGTTACATTACGAGGAATTTGGAAGTGGTCGTTCTGTGAGTTACCAAGGACTTAAATGTACTGCCTCAGAATATGAAAGGCTTCAAATACAAGGTGAGAATTATATACTTTTTAAAATCATTTGCTTCCTTTCTGCACAAACCACAGCCATGTATATCCAGCAAATGTTACTGTGAAAGGAATTGATGCATTAAAACCTCAGAGAATTTTGGCTCAAGTTAGTTTCCATCTGTGTTTGTCTTCTGCTAGGAATTTGATCCTGAAGAATTTTACTACCTGTTGGAAGCAGCCGAAGGCCATGCCAAAGAAGGACAGGGTATTAAAACTGACATTCCCAGGTACATCATTAGCCAGCTGGGGCTCAATAAGGATCCTTTGGAAGGTGAGTCCCTGGGTTGGGCTGGCCTTTTACTTGCCTACGCTCTGTGACTTCATACAGGAACTTAGCAGCTCTTTACTTTTGCCACAAGAAAAGGTGAACATGACCTATTTTGTGTTGTACCTGCAGTATAGGGATAGGCCTTGAAATCCTAGAGGCCTGTCAGCCTGACAATGCCAGAGTGTCCTGAAAGGGTTTCAGTTTCAGCTTCCTCTGTTTTTTCTCCAGCAAAGCTCCATTGGGTTCTCCTCAAGTGCACTTGTACTTTTGAAGATGTTGCTAAAGAAATTAATTATAATTAAATTAAAAGTGACATTTAAAGGAATTGGGGAGTGATGCAACTGATGATAGATATAGATCGGGCGCATTGGTGGTAGATCTGTTTTTGCATGTAACAAAAAAAATTACAAAAAAAATGATAATATACAGGAATGTCCGTGGGGGGGAAATGTTTTTTAAAGCGTATGAAAGCATTTCTGGTCGGTTCAGATGAAAAAAATACATCTGATGCTATTAAATACACACAAGACTAAGCACCCTGTTAGCGGTTCTTTAAAAAATCTAATACTGGTAAATGACCCCCCCCCCGCCCCAGCCCCCTACCTTTTCCTACTCGTTACTGTTGGGGTGGTCATTTAAAACACTTGAGTTACATACTGCCTAAAAAGAGTCAAAAACAATCATAGACTCCTCTATTCAAAATTGTCTTCCTGGTTCATTAAATTGAATTTGCAAACAGTGTTTATCTTGCTAAATTGTTTGTAATGATGGTGACTGTTGGCACAGATATTTTCCCATCTCAAGCCAGGGAACCTGCTGCTCTCTGCCCTGCTCTCCTATTTCCCCTGCTTTGTTTGCTCTTACGGCCATCCGATCTTTGCTTCCAGTGAAATGATGCATGCATTACTGGGAGATAATGCCAGATAAATTTATACTGTACTGAAAGCAATACCACAACAGATTCATCACTTATCAGAGACTGGTGGCTGCTTTTCTGAAAAGTTCCCTGGGGAGAGATTTTTCCCCATGGCTTTTAAATTACCATCTTTACCTTTTTGAATCATGAGTCTTCAGAAATGGTTTAAATCAATGAAATAAAAAGGGCAGATGTTTAATGGTATTTAGATGAGTTTTAAAAATCTCTTCAGGCATTACAAAATGATGCCTTAGCTTCCTGCTTCAAAAGCTGACTCTTGGTTCCATTCCATTACTACCCACTGCTTGCAAATAATATGTATTTCTCAGATAATAGTTATTTAGCAGAAATCCTATTTAAAACAGAACCATCTTTTAATTTGTTTTTTTATGAAAATAATTGGAGTGGGGAGGCTGTCAAAGTATATTATAGTGACTGTTCACGCTGGTAGAGTTAAGGTGGTTTCAGCCCTTGAATTGTAGAGCGAGTGAGCACTTCACAGTTTTCTTACCTGGAGGGAAATGACACTGTAGGCTGAACTTCGGTAGGTGAATAATCTGAGGCCCATTTGTGTACCTTTATAGAGACTCTAAATAAATTTTAATAGTGATCTTGGACCAGTTTTATGTTTAGTAATGCAAATTTATCACTGGGAGTTGTGTTTTTAACTCTTGACACTTTGTTTTCTTGATTCAGATCTGAGGATCATTTTTAATCGATTTAATATCATTTAGCCTGCTGTTATTACAAAATCTGGTCTCCATTTGTTTCCCTTCTTGTCAGCATCTGCACTAACAGGCCTACAGCCTGACCTTTGAAAGTCTGGAGTGAGGGTGTTGAGTGGGAATGCCCCGGTCTGCACCCCGGGACCAGCCCTGCAGGCTGTGACCTTGACCATGCAGTTGATGGGCCTCTTTGTGCCTCAGTGTTCTTTCCCTAAGACCAGGGTAGTGGTACCTATTCATAGAGATGTTTTTAGGATTATGTGAGTTATTTCTCTACCCAGGATACAGTAATCCTTAATAAATGTTAGCTACTATTGCCTTTTTATTCAAACAATATTCAAGTCAGTCTCTTCCTTGAGAATCCCTCCAACTGAACACATTTTGGTTCACCTACCAGTCCAACAATCTAAGGTCCTAGTCAGAGAGGATGTTGACATCACTGGAATGACACCAAGGAAGCACGTAGTTAGTACTGAGCTCATTTTCAGTCTTGAATTTCGGCTACTGGTAGACCGGGAAAGTTAGTGACAGTCTTCACTTACTGTAGATTCTGGAGTTTGTTAATTTTTATCTGGAGACAACACTCCATTGTCGTTTTGCTTCCTATCTTTTATGTGTAATCTCTCCCAAAAAGGATGATTATAATTATAAGAATATGAATACATGGAATGAGAGCCTAAGGACTCCTTTTAGATGCATACAAAAATAGGTAACTAAAAACTATAACTTATGTATAAGTTATTATATATATATAATATATAACACGTTCAATTTTGAAAAATATATATACAGGTTCAATTTTGAAAAATTAGAAAATGCAAATTACCTGTGGTCTTACCACTCAGAGATAACTACCTATCAAAGTTTTGGAGGGAATTCCTTCATGTTTTGGGGTTTTTTTTTTTAATTAAACATTTTTAGGTGTAGAAATTAAAATGAACATAAAATGAATTTGATTTCTTCATTTACTTAGGTAGACTCAGAGATGTGTTCCATTGTGGATTGAGCAGTTAAATGCCTATGTCTTTTTGTTGGTTTCTGTTTTTCTTTTTTGTTTTTGTGTCTTTTAAGCAGACCACCAAGGTAGTACTTTGTCAGGCATGTGGCATCCAGCCCATGCTGGATTGTAATAAATAACAATCAGTATTCAGTGAACACTTAATTTTTGTTAGTCAACATGCTAAGAGCCTTACACGAATATCCTATATCGTACTTAGAAGAAACTAGTAAAAGATGAATACATTGTTTCCATATTACAGAGGAAGAGCCTGAGGTTAAAAGGTCCCTAGTAAGTGCTGACTGTGGTGACCCAAGCCTTCTCATCGTCAAGCGTCTCTTAACAACTGTTACTTCCTTTGTGACAAATTGCAAATTCTTAGTGTACCAGGAAGGGGATATTGCTCAGTGGATGTGAAAGAAATGGAGCAAGGAATGCTCAGCCACAAGTTGAGAATCATCTCTGAGCTGTGGTCAGTGTATCTTTGATGCCTTTCAGAGCCTGGGAAGACTTGCCTGTCTTGAGAATCCTATCATAAGAATAATCATTGACACACACACCTGCCCCAACCCCACCCCATGGTGATTGTGTCAACTACTGAATCCTGCTAGCTGAAGCAGAAGCCCAGCTCTCAAGTACCCGTGTCTAGGTGTTCATAAGAAATAGGGTTCTATAGAAGGGCATATAATGAACAATTTCAAAAACAGCAGCTGGTGGCTCTTACCATTTTTGATTAAGATTTTCCCATGGGTATATTGAAGTAGAGAGTAAATTGTTTTTAGTATCAAAGATATTACTTCTTATCTAGTTATAATTGTTGTATTTTTCTTAAACTTTGCTTTTTTTATTTTTTGTTTTTAATTTAGAAATGGCTCAGTTGGGAAACTATGACAGTGGGACAGCAGAAACACCAGAAACAGATGAATCAGTGAGTGTAAGTGTCTTTCTTGATGAAATATGTTGGTTTTTCTGTTTATCAACATCTGGAGATTCAGAGTGTGTTAATTACTTTGTCTCTTCACTAAGCATGTATTGTGCTTCTATATGCAAGGCAGTAAGCATATAATTTTAGTCCTTTTTTTCAGAGAAAAAAATTAATAAAAAGAAATCATGCACGAAAAAAGAAAAATGCTGAACTTGAATATAAGATCAATGATGAAAAAGGGCCATGTGCTACTAAACATACAGAAATTGACCTTAGTCTTGCCAGTCCAATAAGATCTCCCAAGGAAATGGCGCAGGAGATGTGGCATGAGAAGTTGCTAGGATAAGAAGGGGCAGAGGAAACATTCCAGGCCCAGGGAACATCCTGGGCAAAAACTGTGCCTCAAGGGAGCAGAGTGCATCTGAGAGCAAGGTCAAGGAGACCACAAAGATCGGAGAGCTTGGGTAAAAACCTGACATACAGGTCCTTGTTGCTCATCTTTGTCAAATCTTTTCTTTCAAGGAATAGTGGGAAGCAGTTGAACTTTGGAGGAAATGGGTGTGTTTGTGGGGTGGAGACAAGTAGACAGGAGGATGACCCAATCAGAGTCATGGCTTCCAGTCTTCTGACTACAGTCCAGACAGTAGATGGGGTGAGGGGAACACACAGGGGTGACCACGGGGAAGCCACTCAGGAGACTATGCAGTGGCACAGGTGACAGTTTCAGGATGCCGTGATCCTGGGAACCAGCCTGGAGCGAGTTGGGGGTGGTCAGAAAAGAGAGGTAGCTGTATTGCCTGGGGTCTAAGAACCCAGGCTCTGGAGTAACATTGCCTGGATTTGAAAGCTGGCCGTACCTCTTGCTAGCTGTGGGAATCTCTGTGCCTAGTTTCCTCTTCTGTAAAAAAAAAAGATAAAAGATTAAATGAGATAGTTTGTGTTAGATGGTTAGGTCAGCGCACTACTAAATGCTAAATAAATTATAGTTGGCGGGTGTTTTGTTTGTTTTTTGAGAGAGACAGAAAGTGCGTATGAGCTGGGGACAGGGGCAGAGAGAGGGAGGGAGGGAGAGAGAGAGTCTTAAGCAGGGGCCCTACCTGGGGCTCAGTCTCGCAAGTGTGAGATGAAATCACCATTTAAAAGCTCAACCATTTAAGCCACCCAGGGGTCCCAATAGTTATTTTTGTTAATTCTATCATATTTATTACAATTTTGAATGTGTTTAGATTTAAGTTTTTTTGGGGGGGGACAGTCACGAAGAGCCATCAAACTAGCAACTATATATATGGTGTGGAATTTTGGGGCACTCACAGGGATAGTTTTGGGTGGGGTTCTGAATGACATAGGAATCATCGGTGGGCATGAATGAGGTCACCTGGGTGTGGAAGAGTTAATGAGACAGGTGGGCTTTGAACAGCCCAAAGCTTGGGGACCCATCAGAGTGGAATAGTGGAGCAAGTGCATGGTCCTTGTCCCGAATTACATTTTCTGTGATGGGGTGTTAACAATGATGACTGGACCTAAGACTTGTGCCAAGGGCCAAGGGGAAATAGAGGACAGAAACAGTCGTTGGGTTGAGCAACTAAAGTAGCCCAGAGGCCAGGGTATTGGGTAAGTTACCTGTGGGACACGGAAGTCATCCAGGATGGTGAGAGAACTCGACCGGAGAGGAAGATGGAAAGCTGGGTACCTAAGTCTCCAAAAGATGAGTGGGACAGCATGTTAGTGCATGACAGCCTCGGTTTGGAGAGGGTGACACGTACCTTAGACTCATAGGATTTCTTCTAAAATAATAGGAAGGGAATCCTGGGCTCCGCAGCAGACGCAAAGAGGCTGTCACTGCTCACCCTCTCAATGCTCAGATACATGGAGTATGAGAGAATTAAAGCATAACACTTTGCTTATTATTTTCCTTTGAGCTCAACTTTTTATTTTATGTTTTTCCTAAACTTTATTTACTTGTTTTGAGAGAGACAGAGAGGGAGAGAGAATCCCAAGCAGGCTCCATACTTACAGCTCAGAGCGCAGTGAGTGGCTCGAACCCACAAACCAGGAGGAGATCAAGATCATGAGTTGAGCTGAAATTGAGAGTTTGATGCTTAACTGACTGAGCCACCCAGGCGCCCCTGAGCTCAACATTTAAAGAGCTATCTTTTTGAAAATAGATATTTAAAGCCTCATAAGAATAATGATAGGGAAGTAAAGAAAGGCACACGGATTGTCTTTTTGAGCGTCTTTGTTGCCGACTATCTTTTCCAAACAAAAGGTACCGCAGAAAGGACACAGACATTCTCTGGCCAGGGACAGACCAGAGTTCGTGTATCCATCAGCTCATGTAGAGCCACAACAGCCCGTTCTTTCCCAGCTGACTGAAACCTGAATTAAGGCTTGACGTTTTGGACTTAAGTCTCAAAACATGAAAACACCAGGATGAGGCTAACAAGAATAGTTTACAAAGGTAAATCATACTTGGAAATTTTCAAAAGCTTGGTGCCTTCATCTCCCGGAAATGGGGGTTCACGTACATGAGACTGAGGCTCTGTCATGAGAAGTAGTGGATCAGCACTGCTGTGCGACATTGATCTTTAAAGTTGTCTCTCAGGTTCCTTTGGCTGCCAATACTGCACTTCAGCGTATTAAACACCAGAGCAAGAGCATAGGGGTGCCTGGGTGGCTCAGTCAGTTGAGCGTCGGACTTCGGCTCAGGTCATGATCTCATGGCTTGTGAGTCTGAGCCCCACGTCAGGCTCTGTGCTGAGAGCTCAGAGCCTGGAGCCTGCTTCAGATTCTGTCTCCCTCTCTCTCTGCCCCTCCCCTGCTCACGCTGTCTCTCAAAAATAAATAAATGTTAAAAAAAAGTTAAAAAAAAAACTGGAGCATATCACGCTAATATTATTTATGTTGCTGTTAAAGTCATTGTCTGGAGTTTTCAGCTATTTTCTAACTTCCATATTTTGTTTCCAAGAGCTCCAATGCTTCCTTGAAACTTCAAAGGAAACCTCGGGAAAGTGATTTTGAAACGATTAAATTGATTAGCAATGGAGCCTATGGGTGAGTAATTCAAGAAAACTCTCTATTGTATCTTAACACACCTGAGTAATGTATTCTTCACATTTATTTTAGGCCAAATAGATGTCATTAGGGACTTGAATTTTCAGATTACCGCTCCTTCACTGGTGGCTATAATGTGCGGCCAAAATCATTTTTTATTTGGATACTCCATCAAGAAAACGTATCAAGTGACCTGGAGTTATTTTAGAGGTATGGAGAAGGAGGCTTTATGAAGTCATGGAAGGTTTTTTATAAATCCCTGTATCTGCCTCCTTTATTCCACTGTTTTGAGTGCCATAGTGCCTACTCCTGGTTGTAAATATGCATCCACACGCATCTACCTCTGGATATATATAATCTTTATCTCTAAACATATTTACACTCCTATATAGCATTACTACTTAAAAATTAACCAGTACTTTGCAGTCCCACCACCAGTCAACCTTGTGAGACAAGTACTGCAGTACAAAGACTGCTTGAAAACTTAGAGCAGTTCATTTCCTTTAGTCTTTATATCACACCAAGGTTTTTTTTTTTTTCAGTTGATGTCTGTACTCTGATCACATTAGTGATGCCCCTTTCTTTTTTTTAATTCTTTTTATGTTTTATTTACTTGTTTTTGAGAGGCGGGGGGGGGAAGGGAGGGGCGGAGAGAGAAAGGGAGAGAGAGAATTCTAAGCATACTCCAGGCTGTCAGCGTAGAACCCAATGTGGGGCTTGAACTCACGAACCGTGAGATCATGACCTCACCGAAACCAAGAGTCAGACGCTTAACCAACTGAACCACCCAGGCGCCCCTGTGGTGCCCCTTTCTTGATTCATTTTCATAGACATAAGCTTTTCTTCTCACAGTGTAGGGTCAATGGTGACAAGATCCTTCTGAGTTCCTTAGAAACAGGAAGGGTAATTAATACACATATTGTGTCCTGATCCATCTTAGACAGCCCAAGAGCTCTAGTTTAATTAAGTATTAATCTCAATTCCATCTGTATTTGGAGAGCAATAAACAATCCCATAGACATTTATTGCCATTTGTCACACATATGAGCAGATGAGATAAAAGCGATTTCTGTTACGCCACAAGGGATGTTTCTCCTTACAATTTTTTTTTTACCTAATATTTTCCACACCATTAACTTAGTGAAGAGCTTAAATATTTGTGAGTCCTTCCTGTGCTTCACTGATTTATTTTCAGGATTATGGCAAATGGTATATTTCCTGATGTAGCTTATAAATGTTTTCTGATATTTTATTTTTAGAATATTTTATTTTGTTCAACGGTCCTTTGAAACTTGTCCCCCTAAGGAAATTATTTGGGTATAGAGTTGTTTGTGAGTTTCATTTGTTTGTTATTTGGTTTTAGTTCGTTTTAGTTTTCAAGATCATGTGAGGATTTCTTCCTTCATTAGGGAAAAGACTGAACTTAGATTTAATGAGTCTATGGGTTTGAGCCCTGGTAGACTTTATTGGCAGTGGAATTCTAGAATAAGATGATCTGTGAAGCACCACTTGTATAAAATTTGGGCATATATCTTAGCACTATTTGGAGTTCTAATTGGTTGAGTAAACTCATTTGTAGTGCAATTAAACCACTGTATAGTAGATGAGGTATATCACACTTCAGGGAATGGCTGGGAATATACAAGAAGTTAAACAAGCTGTGAATCGCTAAACACCCAGGATGCAGGCCAAGCCATTAATGGGCTTACAAGCTGCCTGTGGGAGCTTCTGCCCATCAGCCAAAACTTTTTTCCTCTTTTGCTCTTCTCAGATTTAATCTCTCATTACATCTCTGACAGATTTCCCCTTCATTTTAATTATTTTTAGTTCAAAATTTGAATGGGGCTCTACCCATTGGTCCACCCAGTCAGGAGGCTGATTGTAAGCTTATGTGTTCCAGTGGAACACTGGGTAGATGATCTGGGGCTGTTGGAAGTTTCCTTGACATGTGTCACAGTCTGCCACTCAGCATCCATGGCTCAGAGTGACACCGATGCCTCGACTTTGTGAAAATTGCCCGGCCTGGGAACTAACCCTCTCATTAGGAGGGTCTCTAACACATCAGCGTTTTCTCCGCATCATACTTAGTGGCGGTTCATGTTATGAAGCCAACCTACTAATTTGATACCATCCAGTTTCCTTCTTTCCACGTTACGTGTTTTGGATCCCTGACTGGAAGTTAGATGTCCCTTCACGCCAACTTAACACTTCGTAGAGAGCGAACACTTGCCGTGTGCCAGGCACCGTGTTGGTTTATATATACTGTCTTCTCGCAAGAGCCCTGGGTGGTGTCGATATTATTTCCATTTAGATGTGGGGAAAGAGAGGCTTGGATGCATGGATGGCCACAGGTGTGCTAATTCTAAATAGTGCTCTTTCCTTCTCTCAGTATTCTTGTTACAACTTAGAGCCATGTTCATTGGGTATAGAAGGCCTTCTTCTCATGATTCCACCTGGATTTTTCAATTACGGCTTTGAATATTTTCAAAGTGAAAGAATAAAATTGACTTAAAAGATTTTTAAAAACGAGGTCCAAACCTGGGTGGCTCAGTTGGTTAAGCATCCGACTTCGGCTGAGGTCATGACCTTGCATTTCGTGGGTTCAAACCCCGCTTGGGGCTCTGTGCTGACAGCTCAGAGCCTAGACCCTGGTTTAGATTCTGTGTCTTCCTCTCTCTCTGTCCTTCCCCTGCTCGTGCTTTGTCTGTCTCAAAAATAAATGAAACATTTAAACAAAATTTTTTTAAAGACTAAATTTGAAAGGCATGACATCTCCCACTTTGCTTTACTTTTGGGCTTTGCTGCACATCAGTCTGTTTTACTCCTCAAAAGATGGGGTCATTTACCTAAGAGAGCCGTGAGACCCATGTGTGCGGGTTGATGGCCACGCCTCTCTCCTTGTAGCCTTTTTTCTAACACATGCACTCTTGTTCCCACGTACAGATCTGCTCTCACGGATTCACGTATTGCCTCTCAGACTTAAGCATAATTTTATACGCATCAGACATTCACACTCCCGAGAGGACTGATTCATTCTGCTCTAGATCCCATCAGCTTCTGATTCCATTTCTCCCCACCCTCTCATTACTCAGTTCTGCATGGGTGGAGTGAGTAAAGCTTGGCTCACAGAGGACAGTTGCCTCACCCCCTTGGGTTTTCTTGCTTTAAAAGCAGGTCGGTGTAGGAAAAGAGACCCAGAAGCAGCCTTTTCAAAGAAAGCGAGGAAATGTGGGGCTGAATTAGTTCAGTCCAGTGTTAGAATTTGGCTGGTTTACACCTGTGCTTAGCGGCATTAGCTTTCTGTCAGCTGGCTGCTGTTTGTCTCTTTCAGTCTCTGTCTCTCCTCTCCACTGACTCAAGTAGATCTGGACTATGAACTTACAGGAAAGGAGGAAAGGTATATGAGAGACAACAGTTATTACTAAACAAAGAGATTTATAGATTTCAGCATTAAGAGTAATAGTCCTAAAGCAGTATGGTATTATAAAAACTGAGTAAGAGAAGCAGAAATCCAGCTATAGCAAATTCTCATTAAGAAGCCTAGTTGACTTTTGCAACTTGATCAAGATATGTGTGTCCTGAGGCAGTGATGTCTCAAGCTACCTATAGGATTAATTTCAGTTGATTTAGGTAAATTCCCCTAGGGATTAACTGATTGTTTTAAGTACATCATAGCAAGGGAAAGCAAAAAGATCAAGTTTTACAAATTGCAAATCTGAGAATAAAGATATGAGTCCTTTTTCACATCAGACCACTGAGAAACCTGGTCTGGATGCTGGTCGAATTAGACCTGAGGCATCTTGCTACTTTGTTCTTTCATTAAGTCTTAGACAGTTCTGTTCTTCCTTCTCCACTTTCTGCTGTTCATAAACATACTGCTGAGCAGTTGTTTATGGAAGAAATGGTGATGATTGATTAAAAATTTAATGTCAGCTATGTGACAGTCTAAAGTGAAGTTCATAGTATCTTGTCTGAGGACCCTCAGCACTATAGCTACTCAATAGTAAATACTTGAAGAAGAAAGGGAAAGTAATCTGTCTTCCACTTGACTGTCAGTCATAGGCAAGTGCTTATCTAAACATACTATTTGTTTCAACATTTCATATTCTAATTTTCATTTTAAAAAGTAAATTCTGTTGCAAAAATTCCTCTTCATGACAATATGTGTTCACCATTGCTTGTCTTCTATTTTTAAGGAAACCAGGTTATTTTCTGTGCTCCGTTATATCTGATTCAGTATCTGTTTGTCCTCCTTCCAGCTTTTCTCTACGAGAAGCTCAAGGTTTGGGGAGGGCGAGGAGGATCTTGATTTTATCCAATCAGTATTGGGAAAAGAAAAATACTGTAAAAGCCTTTAGTCTGACCTAGAAAGAATGAGTCGTTGGTTAGTTAATTTAGAAGTCAGTCAGAGTAGGAAATCATTTTAAAAAGATGCATACTGTAGGGGAACCTGGCTGGCTCAGTTGGTTAGGCGTCCGACTTCAGCTTAGGTCATGATCTCATGGTTCATGAGTTTGAGCCCCACATCGGGCTCTGTGCTGACAAGAGCCTGGAGCCTGCTTCGGATTCTGTGTCTCCTTCTCTCTCTACCCCTCCTCCACTCATGCCTCTCTCTCTCTGTCTCAAAAATAAATAAACACTAAAAAATTAAAAAGATGCACTCTGTAAACATTTTAATTTAATGTAATCTCAATATGTGTAAATTAACTAGTCTTTTTTTTTTTAATTTTAGATTGTGTGTACACAAGTGGGAGGGGCAGAGGGAGAGAGAATCTCTCTTTTTTTAAAAATGTTTACTTAGTTTTGAGAGAGAGAGAGAGTGCATAAGCAGGGAAGAGGGAGAGGGAGACACAGAATCCAAAGCAGGACCCAGGTTCCAAGCTATCAGCAGAGTTCAAACTCAGGAACTGTGAGATCATGACCTGAGCCAAAGTTGGACACTTAATCCACTGAGCCCCAAGAGAGAGAGACAGAGAGAGAGAGAGAGAATCTTAAGCTCTACACTCAATGTGGAGCCCAACACAGGGCTCGATCCCATGGCCCGGGGAGCATGACCTGAGCTAAAATCCAGAGTTGAACACTCAACCAACTGAGCCACCCAGACATGCCTACTAGTCTTTTGATATAAGGCCTTTTTAAGATAGCCTATATAAGCCACACTTGTAATACATCATTTTTGTTTTCCACTTTTCACTGCTTTTAAAGGTAACGTAAGAACTTGAAGCAATCTGAATGTAGGAATCTAGATTTGTATTATTTTGTCAACTTTAGAAAACCTTCTCACCCGTACTAAAATAGGAATTTTATTTGGTAACTCACGTTTAACACATTTATCAGTACTTTCCAAAGCATCCCACTTGTGTGTGTGTGTTTTTTAATGAACAACAAAGCTTTTCCTTTTCACACTCATGTTTCATCAGTTTAAGTATTTGTTGAAATTAGTTAATCTTGATATGAGGCCTCACCAGAAAAACAGGTGTGGAGATAAACCCAGCTGATGGGAGCCCCAGCATTTGGCGTTCTGAAGAAGACCCTTGGCCCCTGTGGAAGGTGTTAGCTGCCCAGCTCCCTTGTCAGTTTGTTATACAGCGGGAATAACAGCACTAGATTGTTCCTTGGGTTTGTTACCTAACGTGTGGATAAAAGAGATTTTCTGTATATGGTGAAGGAAGGAAGAGAAGACCAAAGAAATAATGAGGGGGGAAAAAAAAGTAAAGAAAAAAAAAATTGAACAGAGACAAAATGATGTGTGATTTTGCAAGTGAAGGAGAAAGATGGATACAATAAGACAAAGATACACGTACACATACTTGACAGAAAAGCGATTTGCTAGTTGCACACTTGAGCGAAATGCGTGAATACCAGTTAAACTGAGATTGAATATACTAAGATTTACAGAAGTGGATTACCCTGACATCTTGGTTCAGCAGGGAGTTAGGGTGTTCTAGTTGCCCTTACATTCTCTTTTTAGCAACAATGAAAATAGTGGGATAGGCATCTCAGAATAATCCCTCATTTGAGGAGGCAAACGTTGGAATACTTTACTGCGAATGATTGCTGTTTGGGTAAATTATTACTTATTTGAGCATTTCCTAACAGTTCAAATCTATTCTCCCACAATAATGACAAGTGAGGAGTAACTTAAGAGAAAATGAGCTGATCGAAGACATTTTCCTTGTTGCTCATCATTTCCAGGTGAGGTTTTAAGCCTCCTCCTCTCTTTTTACTTGTTTGTTCCACATCAAGGTTCAGGGAGTCCATTGTCTTTCCCCAGCCAGAATTGGTTCTTTAGAGTGTTTGAGTGAGTCTTGCACCAGAAATTCGGCGCAACATCATTTTACAGTAAAGTTGGCTGTCACCTTGGCCATGGGTTGGATGGAAAGGAAATGCAGTGTATTATTGGTCCCCTTTTATGTTGGGAGAGGAATTTTCTGTTAAAACAAGCATAGGTGTAAATCATGCAGAGGTCTCTTCATTGTAGGACAGCCTCTTTATGACCTAGTACACACTTATCATTTATCTGGAAATGTCATGGGGAGTAAATTACCTTCAAACTGGAAGCCACCTACCCTAAGAAGCTTTGGTCCTTTTCTCAGATATCATTGGTATCATATAGAAAATTATTGTTTTAGTCATATAGTCAGTGACATATATCTAATGCCAAAAAAGATGTAGGTCATGGTATGTGTGTACTTTTGTTAATTCTTTTCCTGTTCTGACTTAAATACTGAATTTTGTTTGTAGAAAAACTGAAAACATCACCTACCTATTGGGAAATAGCTCACTCTGGAAACTGTCCATTTCCATTCTTGCCATGAAGACGAATTTGGTGCCTTATGTACAGCCGATTACCTTTGTTGAAAGATTAAGAAATAAATAAACCTAGCTGTAAGCTTTTGCCTTGGAATGGAATGTATGTAGCTGCTAGGATAGCTTGTGTGAGCTGAATTCCAACTTCCTTGTGAATGTAAAAAAATGTTGACGATCACGTGGTTTCCTGTACCCAGAAGCATCCTCACCTCCTGTGAACTCCAACTCTTATGCTCCTTTTCAGGGCAGTCTACTTTGTTCGGCATAAGGAATCCCGGCAGAGGTTTGCTATGAAGAAGATCAATAAACAGAACCTCATCCTCCGAAACCAGATCCAGCAGGCCTTTGTGGAACGGGATATCCTGACCTTTGCAGAGAATCCCTTTGTTGTCAGCATGTACTGCTCCTTTGAAACAAGGCGCCACCTTTGCATGGTCATGGAATATGTGGAAGGTACATCAGCCTCTGACACACAGAACGTGACCCCTGTATCCAGAAGCTGCTTGCTCCTTTGTGCAGCTGAGGCTTTCCCTGTTGTGCTACCCAATGGTTGTATCCACCTAGGAACTGAAGCCAGGCACTGAGATGGCTGTCTTCCCAGTTATTATCTTCTGATAATTGCTTGTAAAGTGCCTGCTCTACTATAACAAAGGGAAAATTAGTGCTTTTTGGAAAACGGTGGTTTTGCTTTTTTAATAGCTTTTAATCCTAACTACCTCCTCTCACTTGGTCATTACAGTTAGGATATAGGTGATGGAATTTTTCCTACCTACTTTCATTACATAACATAAAATCATTTGTGACACTGAGTTTCTTAATGAATTAAAAATGCATTCTTTGTGGTCTACGGTATGAAATTAAAAATGATGGGGCGCCTGGGTGGCGCAGTCGGTTAAGCATCCGACTTCAGCCAGGTCACGATCTCGCGGTCCGTGAGTTCGAGCCCCGCATCAGGCTCTGGGCTGATGGCTCGGAGCCTGGAGCCTGTTTCCGATTCTGTGTCTCCCTCTCTCTCTGCCCCTCCCCCGTTCATGCTCTGTCTCTCTCTGTCCCAAAAATAAATAAAAAAAAAACGTTGGAAAAAAAAAATGAGTTTAGGGGAAAAGGAGATACAAGTCAAGAAAATCTAGCGCTCCTTTTTTTTGACATTTATGGTTTACTTTTTAAATGTTCTTCTTTCCATCAGTTTTACATTCAATTTCTGCATGTTTGGCCATGGCTTATTGAGATAAACAAAGTTAATAAAAGGCAGAGATGAGGAAAGGCCAAAACAATCTTCAAAAGCATCTAATTTAAGCTCTTGTAATTGTTTGAGCAGAATCCCTAAACTATAAAATTCTAAGAAACATTAAATATCATCTAGTTCGACCTTTTCATTTTGCGGATGAGTGAACTGAAACCCAAGAGGTGGGAGACTTACTAGATACTTTACTAGTAGACACAAGACAAAAGCGTAGCGTGCCTGATTTCCACCTGTTTCCCCCACCCCCACACACACCAGCACTTGGCCTTACTAACCTTCGTTGTGGTTATGATAACTAACATTTATCACACATTTAATAAGTGTTGGTAATGTCCTCAATTCGTTGCATATATCACCTCGTGTAATCTACTTAATAATCTTACAAGGGATGACAGTCTTACTGTCATGATATTAGAGAAGGGTGCCAGGACTAGCTTCCCTAAGATCTCTCCACCCGTAACGGAGCCAGGATTTGAACTCCAGGAGCCTAATTCCAGAACCCATGCTTTATACTGGTGTATTTTGTTCTTCAAATTTCATTTCCACTTTGAAGCCAGATCTGCTCTTAGGAGAACTGCTGCCTTAAAAATATATATATATATACGTTTATGTTTATGCTTATGTTTATGCTTATGTTTATGTTTTTTATCCACACCACATCTTAGTTAAAAATGGGAATACTCTGCACAGTCCCCACTTAGGAACTTGGTATACTGTGTCTGTGGGTAGATGCTATTTTATAATCTGCATTGATGGTCATCTTCAATCCTGGCTGGTACTATACCTGCTAAGTCTTGTGTCTGTGTTTTATAGGAGGCGACTGTGCTACCTTGATGAAGAATATGGGTCCTCTCCCTGTTGACATGGCAAGGATGTACTTTGCGGAGACAGTCTTGGCCTTGGAATATCTACATAATTATGGAATTGTACACAGGGATTTGAAACCAGACAAGTATGCACACTGAGGAAACAGATCTTTATTTTCACACCATGCAGAAAGTTTTCTAATGTCTATAAAAATGTTTTCTTTTAATGCTGCTTTGCGCATTTTAAAATTGTCCTGTAATGGTCCCATATGACTTATTTTGGCAGTATATATGGTAATGTTTATATAGTACTTTAAAGGTTCTGGGGCTTATAATAATAGCTTCTAAGGAACAAAAGAAAAAGATGATGATAAAGCCAGGGTTAATTAAATTTTTAAAAGTTTGTTTTTTATTATGTTAAGTTTTGAATCATAGAATGCTACTAGTTGCTTTCTGGATGGTTTTTGCATTTGGTATTATATACTTAGATAACCCTTCCATACTCCAAAATGATATATTTGATATTATATACTATCTCACCATTTAATGTAAAAGTTTTAAACCTATGTGACGTTCATTTTAGTGTCTGATTTGAGATACACATAGACTTTTTCCCCCAAATGACTATTATTCATCTTGACACCATTTATTAAATTTTTTATGCTTTCTCCACTAATTTCAGACAGCTCTCTAAGCATTACGTGTACTATGTAAAGATTCTGGGGCGCCTGGGTGGCGCAGTCGGTTAAGCGTCCGACTTCAGCCAGGTCACGATCTCGCGGTCCGGGAGTTCGAGCCCCGCGTCAGGCTCTGGGCTGATGGCTCAGAGCCTGGAGCCTGTTTCCGATTCTGTGTCTCCCTCTCTCTCTGCCCCTCCCCCGTTCATGCTCTGTCTCTCTCTGTCCCAAAAATAAATAAACATTGAAGAAGAAAAAAAACTTAAAAAAAAGATTCTAAGTGTGCTGAGAACTATAGAAAATTAACTCATGCTCATTCCAGAAAATTTGGAAGCACAGAAAAAGATTTTTAAAAATTCATTCATGGAGCGCCTGGGTGGCTCAGTAGGTTAAGCGTCTGACTCTTGATCTTGGCACAGGTCATGATCTCACGGTTCATGGGTTCAAGCCCCATGTCGGACTTTGTGCTGACAGTGCAGAGCCTGCTTGGAATTCTCTCTCCCTCTCTCTCTGCCCCTATCCCATTTGTGTTCACACTCTCTCTGTGTCTCTCTCAAGACAAATAAAAACAATTTTTTTAATAAAATAAAATTTAAAAATTCATTCATGACATTACCAAAGACAACTATTAGAACTTTGGAATATTTCTTTCCGGTAGATATTCTTTCTCTTTACACTTCCTCTATTTCTTTAATTTTTTAAATTAATTAAAATTTTGGTTTTTCCCCTTAAAATTAAATTTTTTTTAATTTAAATTCATAAAGCTGTCAAATGTGAATCCTTTGCATACATAAGAAATTTACATTTTGTGCTTAATAAGTAGAAATTTAAATTCGAGCCATAAGTTGAAATCTTACACAATAGTACGTTTTTCTGTCCAAGTTCTTTATCTTATGTCTCACTTAAACCTTGGACAGATTGACGTGGGATTATTGGTAATCAATCCTTTATTGTTTTATTATGCTGAAAATAGATGTCAGAGTCCCACACTAGAATTTTTCTAAGAGTTCAGACCTATAAATGAAACTGTATGTGGCCACTCCCAACAAAGATTAGCTGGACCCAGTGTCTGGCCCTCCCTTGTGAATTACACTCATGAGCCAGATACCCCTATGTAATATGTTCTTGTGATTTCATCTCTTCCCGGGCTGGGTTCTATATTGAGATTGATACCTCTACACTAAATAGACTTAGGAATTGATAGGGGAAGGAGAAAGCTAAAAAAAGAAAAGAACTTAAAAGCAAATATGTGTCCTTCTGCTTCATAGTTTGTTGGTCACCTCCATGGGGCACATAAAGCTGACAGATTTTGGATTATCCAAGGTCGGACTAATGAGCATGACTACCAATCTTTATGAAGGTCATATCGAGAAGGATGCTCGAGAGTTCCTGGACAAACAGGTAAGCTTGCACACAGCCCAGTTCTAGAGGGAAATACAAAGTACGATATTGCCAGCGACATTCCAAATCAACTTGTATAAGCCAGCTTCACATTAGTGCTGGGCGTCTAGATGTCTGTATAAGCCTTACGTTTAATAAAGTGCAAATTGCCTCCATTTTTCTCCCTGGGCCTCTCTGAACTGTCCGTTCCTCCCCATTCCTCCCCCAGCATTATGGTCTATTAGCAAGACGAACGATGTAATTGCGCACAAGTGAGAATGTGAGAGAGACAAATGGAAAACTGTTTTTGTAAGGAATTCAGGAGTCTCAGTAGAGTACTCATGAAACTCATGATGCATTGTACAATCCCGGGTGCTAAAATCCCAGCCATGGCCCATTTCCCTTTAAGCATGCCTCATTACCATGTGCCCACAATCTGTTCATTGTAAAGTTACTTAAGGTAAACACATCTCAACTGTCAGGCTTTGATAAAGTAACCAGGATGTGAATATATTTTGGTCATACAAATACTAAAACTATCTCTGGTGGCAACAGATGAAGAATGCATCATTCTTTTAAGCGTTAAAAATGTTTTTAATATTGTGGAATAAGTAGAACCACCAAACAGGGTCAGACCCTCAATTTGAAATTGCACGTCATGCATAGTTTAACATTAAAGCGGCATTTAAATTTCCCTTTTTTGCTGTTTAAATATTTCATTGCCTTTGGGGTTATGGATGCTGACTTAATAATTGCTGTTCTTAAGTTCTCTGCCCATGTGGTTGAGCAGGTGCACTCTGGGCAACCTAATTGGTGTTTAGCCATCGTGTTCATTTGGATTCATGTCTAATATTCCAATTATTCTAATATTGCAATCATCTTTTAGGTCTGTGGCACGCCTGAATACATTGCACCAGAAGTGATTTTGAGGCAGGGCTATGGGAAGCCAGTGGACTGGTGGGCCATGGGGATTATCCTCTATGAATTTCTGGTTGGATGCGTGCCATTCTTTGGGGACACTCCAGAAGAGCTGTTTGGACAAGTCATCAGTGGTAAGTATCTTCAAGCGACTGTTGGAAAGCAGCTCTTTAACGTAATCCTGCGGAGTACTGCCGTCTTCACTACTAAAATGTCAACCTTTACCAAACAGTTTAGCCAACACATTAAAAGAACTCACTCATCATAGCCCATAACTGACTGACAAATCTCAGGAGATCAATTTGTGTTGAAAATTGATCTGAGGAAGTTTCGTTAACATGGAATCTGGCACGGCGCTGGCGGTGTAACCGATTTTTATGGTGTGCTTTTTCTGCAAAAGAAATTCACGTGGGATTTGCAAATTATTTCCTTGCCGTCCAGTCTTCCTTTCCATCATAGGAACGTGGCACCAGGGAAGAAAAGGTTAATGTGGGTCACATTTACATAAATGGGGGGAAAATAGCTAATGGCACAGTGAAGAAATTAACAAAAATGTAATAAACCCTAAAACAAATGTCTACCACATAATAAATAATGAGGATGGGAAGGAAGCAAATTTAATTCACAGACTGTTAATGATTTCATTGGTGGTTGTTATGGTGTAATGTTATTTCTGTAACAGCTGTTCATCTTTCATTTAAAATTGAATAACCTTTAGATCTTAACCTGCACGCTGACCCTCGCTATTGTTACGCGGCTTGTGGCAAAACCAAATGATAATTAAATAGGCCCTATTAGTACCCTACCTGCTGTTTTTATAAATTTCCCCGAAGCATATCAAAAAGGCCTCTCCTCCTCAGAGTTTTATCAGTCATCACCGACACCTCCATCACCCACTCGGATACCGTCTGGACTGTGCTACAGGGCCCAACAGTGGAAAGAGGGAAAATGCGAGTCGGTACGAGGAGTCCCTTAATCACAGCGTTATTCTCTATCATTGACTTTGCAAGCCAGGCATATTTGTAAACTTTAACAAAGTAGATTTGTGTGTTGCCTGCAGTGTATAACCCTTTTCTACAATATCTGAGCTGTTTATGGATTTATAACTAGGCTGTTTGCTGATATACCAAGGCCTGAATGGCAGGAGGAATCAACTGTTTAATTAACACAAGCAGCAAATGCTGGCTTTGTTCTCGATGCCTTACGGCTCAGATGCATATTCATGTTTTATTTTCCAAATCAGATTTAAACTGCAGCAGAGGAAGCTGGAGGCAGGCACACACAGAAATAACTCATGTTTTTATTGCATTTCCATACACACAAGCACACACACCTTATCTTCAGGCAAACTCCTGTGGAATGTAGAACATGTTCTCATATTTATGGCAGATTTTGAATACTTCCATTACTATGATTACTTTGGATTTCTTTGTCTTCAAGCTTAACACTTTGGCCTTTCATTTGTCTCTAGACATAGTTATTTTTGCAAAATTAACTCATGCTGAAGCTGAAGAACTCTATGGCTGTGGCCAAATTCTCATTTAAAGGACAGTAGGAGAGAAAAATCTTACTGTCTTGATTCCCTGTACAAGCAATCACCTGAAACAGAGGTGTTTAGAGTTTCCCTCATCTTAAGTCCTCTTAGTGACTAGAAGGAACAATTTGTGGTGAGCCAGTTCTGCCGCACAGAAAAAAAGATACAAAGAATCAAAAAAGGAAATGGAAGGTGCTGCGTGTTGAAATATTCTCTCCCTGCCTTGTTGACAGCTGTACTGCTTTATATCTCATGAAACAGTACGTCTCAAACTTGCTTATGCCCAACTGACATCCCTGCCAAAATGCAGATTCTGATTCAGTCTGGGATGGGGCCTGAAATTCTGTCTTTCTCACAAACTCCCAGGCCACATCCAGGCTGTAGGTACCCGGACTGCCATTTGAACAATGACATTGTAAGCTCTGTGTCTCCTTTCTAGATGAGATCAACTGGCCGGAAAAGGATGAGGCACCACCCCCCGATGCCCAGGATCTGATTACCTTGCTTCTTAGGCAGAATCCCCTGGAGAGACTGGGAACAGGTTAGAGCACATATGTTTTAATTTTGCTAATATGCAAGAAATAATGTCTTTGTGCAACATTAAGAGGTTCTTGTTTGTGTTTTGTTTTTGTTTTGTTTTTGTTTTTGTTTTTGTTTTGCCTAGGAAACATCTGTTGGTTGATGTAGGACATGACTACAACACATTATAACAATCATATTTTGGGTTTTTTTTTTTTTTCTGGTTCAGAGCAATATGTATGCTAGGAAGGTTGGTGGTTGTGTGTCTTTGATTTTTTTTCTCGTTGTCTTTTGGTTTTTTGGGGTTTTTTTGCAAAGCAAAAGTTATTTGTTTCAATAAATAAAATTGTCTGGAAGAAAACCTCAAAGGCGCATGTAACTCTTCTGTCCTGAAAAGCATGCATCTTAAATAATTTAAAATAGATGATTCGAGATGTACAGCTTTTTTTTGTAACACATATATTCCTAGAAGGATTTGACCCAGCACGTTCCGTCTATAGGCTTTAAAATGGGTTATCAGTCCTTGAACTAATTAGTTTCTGGAAATGAGTGTCAGAGGTTTGAACCATGCTGTCTCATCATGGTGATCATACCATAGCCCAAGAAAGAGGATTAAAACTATTGGCTTTCAAGATTAAGGAGATAATAGATTTGTTTCTTGCCGATTATTTTTTCCCAGCTGTTCCCCATACAAGTTATGTTTCTGCCACTCATTTTCCTTTTCTAATATTCTGAATGGACAGTGATCCCAGTATAGAGTCCCAACCTGCCCTAGTATGTAAATTTATCTAGATGGGACTAAATATTAAATATAAGTACAAAACACAGTAGACCATTCCCATAATTTTCACCTGTGAAAATTTTTGTCTTGATGGGTTTTTTACTCTGAACTGTTTCATTCTACCTCATTGTAATAGAAATATCAGAAAATACTGAAGAAATCATTCTCTCCCTCAATTTTCCCAAGGCAAAAAATAATTTGCAGCAGCTCCAAATACGTATCTTCTATTATTCCCCATTTTTGCCCACAGCTTCCCCAGTTGGAGGGCTCCATTCTTGCTTAAATATGCTCTGCTACTAGAGTTTGTGGTAATGCATTGAAGCCCGTGGGCCGTATTTTTGTTTTGGAAATAAAGTTTGATTGAAACACAGCATTGCCATTCACGTGCATTGTTTATGGCTACCTTCATGGTAGAGTACCAGAGTTGACTCATCAAACCTGCCCACAAAGCCTAAAGTATTTACTATTCGGCTTTTTGCAGAAACATCTCTCATGGTCTGCATTAGAGAATTAAACAAGATTCAAACTGCAGGCTCACTTGGGAAGACTTCTTTGAGTTGAGCCTCTTACTGGAGGACCATGTACATTTTTGCCTTTTGCAGTAGATGAGTGGGCCTTCGAGTAGGAAAGACAATGCAAACGGAAGTTAAGGGCACAAACTCCACGGTCAGATTGTGTGCATTTAAATCTCTGCTGTGTGACTGTGGGCAGGATGTTTCCCTTTCTGTGCCTCATTTCCCCATCTGTAAAATGGAGCTTAGAGAAGTACCCGCCTTTTCATGAGGATAAAAGATCATCCACCGTGGCTCTTAAAACCAGGTGTGACACTGCTGGCCCTGGTATTACCATTTTAATGTTCTGCCCGTATAATCTCACACTTTCCCCCTTTGGACATACAAGATACAGAAATGGCGGTGGTGCCCCTGTCTTTGAGCTGATTGAACTCTTTGAACAGAGTACTTTATATTTCTTCCCTCCCCTCTGTTTCATTTTCCTTTGTCTGGAGTAACTAGCAAACTCGTTGCTCCCTGCCCTCTGTGACCTGCAGTCATATTTGCTTTCTGGCTCCAGGGATGTAAGTAGGTGTCAAAGAATGGGTGTCAAGGCCCCGTGCAGGGCAGAGTTCTGAGGCGTGATTTCCGCTCGAGCCAAATAGGAGAAGCGGCGGCATTTTCAGACAGCCTGCAACACCGCAAATATCTGTTTACGTGTGCTCGTCAGCTGTCCCGGGGAAGCGTTGGCCTGAGATAACGTCTAAAGATGACGTTAGAATCGGCACATCCCTTCCAAAGAGCCCACTTATCTTCTGTGTTCTTGGGTCGGCTTGGAGAGTGTCCTCACGGAGTCTTCTGCCTGCTGCCCTCCTCTGAGAATACTTGGGAACTTGACTGGGCTGGATTTGACAAAACAGGGTTATGGTGATGGTCCACGCATCCATGTTTATATGTGATAACGCTGTGCGTTACCTCTCTGCTCATTTTTCTCCCTGCTACTGCTACTTGGGTTCTTTTCGGGGTTTGACAATTTGAGAAGCGAATCTCCTAGCAGAAGCTCAAAAGAGACATTTAAAAGGCCCTGACCCAGCTCTTGCTATTGTCGAGAAGTACGTGCCAAACAGACAGGTCCCATGTGACAGATCCCGTAGGGTCCAGAGAATGAGGCTGAGAATCCTGCAGGCCTGCCATGCTGCTTCCAATGACAGCATTTTGGATTTAATGCATATTTAGCGGGCAAAATAATGCACCGTGAAAATGTGCGAATTCACATTTGCCCGAGAGACTAGAGAGGCTGAGAAAAAGAGTGTGAAGAACATAATGGATGTTTAAGAAACTTCCATGAAAGGAGAGAGAACCTCAAGGGAGAACATTAGGGCAAGGGATAACTTGCAGTTGGGAAACTTGTCCTCCAACTAGACTTTTGAACTCGTGAAGTACTGAATGGCAGCCTGGTTTGTCAGACTTTACAGCTGCTCAGATGCGACGGACTTCCACCCGTGTACCAGCTGGGAGGTCTTGAGTGGTTTCTTCTTCACTTGGGTCACAATTTCCTAATCTAGGAAGATGGGCATGCTATGTACCTCACAAGATTATGGCGAGGACTGAAATTCAGTATGTTCATGAAGACACCAAGTACATTAACGTAATATGTAACAGGAGCTCCAGATACGATCAGTGCTCTTTCTTTCCCTTTCCCCATCCAAGCATGGAATTGATGCAATGCCTGCTTTGTGGGGTTGCTTTCAGTGATTTAATTGAAGAGATCTGGATGCTTCTAGCGTCTCGGGCAGTACTTGTCCAAGTCAGCCCTCCTCTGCCCGCTGCCACTCCTATTGCTGTTGTGGTCAACATCAGACTCCACTGTGTGCCAGAAACACAGAGAATGCCTATGTAGCATCCTGGATAAAGATTCCAATCAAATGCTTAGTAAAGAAGAATCTGTTCTTCCTTTTTGGGGGTGACTTTCCCACTTTGCTCTTGCCCTGGCTGGGTTTGGGGCTCCAGTCTGCACCCTGTGCTGCAGTAACCTGACCGGCAGAGCCACATCTCTGGGCCACACAGACAGGTCCCCCACCCCAACACTCAGGTCCTTTTCTCCTTCAGTTTGCATTTCTCATCCTGGTGTTTTGTTTTGTTTTGTTTTGTTTTGTTTTTTGGTACCACACTGAGGACAGAGTGGGAAGCATGGTGACAACTTCACAAGAAAGGCATTTATGTCACACCTACAGGGCATCTCCTGGCAGGGAGGTGATGAGAGCCTGTGTTAGTCTTGTGAGAAATACTCCTTCGTGGTATTTTTTGGGGACTGATTCTTCCTTACCTCCCTCCTCGACAGTGTGTGTGTGTGTGTGTGTGTGTGTGTGTGGAAGGGCAGAGGCCTGATTCTCACACTTTGATTGTCTAACCTGTGTACCTGTTTCCCTTTACCTGGGGCATGATGTATTTTGATGGGGCCTGCCCTTTCAAACCCTCAATAAAATCATGAACTAAATTAGGGGCGCCTGGGTGGCTTATTCGGTTAAGCGTCTGACTCTTGACTTTGGCTCAGGTTATGATCTCATGGTTCATGAGTCTGAGCCCCATGTCAAGTTCCGCACTGAGTGTACAGAGCCTGCTTGGGATTCTCTCTCTGCCCCTCCCCTACTCGTGCACGCACTCACTCTCTCGCAAAACAAATGAATAAACTTTAAAAAAAATAAAATCATGAACTAAATAACTATGCTGATTGGCAAAAAAAAAAAAAAAAAAAGCCTAAAACTTAGGAATGGTACCTGATTTTCATCACATGCTTTATAAATCTATGAAACAGGCTTGCCAGTTTCTTACCTAAGAATCTGTGATCCACAGAATCGAAGTCCTACCTATGTTAATGAGCAATCCAATAAAACTGAATGGAAACCATTATATACTATTCAGGAAAAATTCATCTTTATTAATCTTATCTCCGGCGGAAATGTTGCTGTGAACACATTTTGTGCCTTGTTAGAATTTCTTTCTTTTTTTTTTTTTTTTTTTTTGTAATGAGCAAGTCTCCTTTGGGCCACCGTGTGTGCACATCCCCAGGTTCAGCATAATGTGATTTTAAATGTCCGCATCATTAACCTTTGAAAAATGGAGGAAGTCATAGAAAAATTAACAAAGGAAAACTGTGCCATGGCAACTGCTGTTAGCAAAATCAAATCGTCTTCCGATGAATTATGGGAAAATTTGGGTTGGGAGGGGTTGTTATAGAATGAAAAAGTAAGATTTGCATGATTCTTTAATTTGTTTCTCTATTGATTTTGAAGTGTTGGCAGGGGGAGGTGTTGTCAAAAGCTTTGCTGTGAGGGTAGTTTAATATTTTCCTCCCTGTTCTTTCCCTCTCCTCTGCACCCCAAGGTGGCGCCTATGAAGTCAAACAGCATCGATTCTTCCGTTCTTTAGACTGGAACAGTTTGCTGAGACAGAAGGCAGAATTTATTCCCCAACTGGAATCTGAGGATGACACAAGTTATTTTGATAGTACGTGAATTATCTGACATAAAACGTTGTTTGACCTTTACTTTGTAGAAAATTATCTCTGCTCGTGATAGAAGTTTCTAGTCTTGAGCCTACGAGTTCTTTTTTTTTTTTTTTTAACATTTATTTATTTTTGAGACAGAGACAGAGCATGAACAGGGGAGGGTCAGAGAGAGAGGGAGACACAGAATCCGAAACAGGCTCCAGACTCTGAGCTGTCAGCACAGAGCCCGACGCAGGGTTTGAACTCACCGACCGTGAGATCATGACCCGAGCTGAAGTCGGATGCTTAAGCAACTGAGCCACCCAGGCGCCCCGAGCCTATGAGTTCTTAAACATAATGCTTTGATATAGAAACTCTTAGTAACATATCTAAATTAAAAGCTGAAATTCTGAGTGATTGGAACTGTTACCAAACATTTCTCTGCAGCTCGGTCAGAGAAATATCATCACATGGAGACTGAGGAAGAAGATGACACAAATGATGAAGACTTTACTGTGGAAATAAGGCAGTTTTCCTCCTGTTCACACAGGTTTTCAAAAGTAAGTGAAATATGGCAGAAACCTACAGAGTCTTTCTGGAGAATCTCCCTCAGGCCAGATAGTTGGCATTTCTAAATAAATAGGCGAACAAGATTGTAAAAATCACCTCTGTAGTGTTTTAGTGCTTGGGCTCTCCTGTGCTTAAAATTCCTTTTAGCCTAGGAACAGTGACCCCACCATCTGGATAATCCAGAGTCCCTACCTGGCTGTCTCACTCTCCACAAATGGATATCTTTTTTCTTAGAGACGCAGACTTGCACTCACAGTATTATCTATGGAGAACACGAGAGCCATATATGTTGACCTCACCCTGTGTGACTAGGTTTAGTTCATTGCCAGACTGTGGAGGCATCCTCCCCTTTCTCTGACCCTTTTTGTTTGTTTGTTTGTTTATTTGGTTTGACAGAGAAAGAGCATGTGCGGGGGAGGGGCAGAGAGAGAGGGAGAGATTCCCAAACAGCCTCCAACAGTGCACAGCCTGACAGCAGGGCTCGATCTCACAAACTGAGTCCATGATCTGAGCCAAAATCAAGAGTTGGACGCTTAACCAACTGAACCACCTAGGCTCTCCTCTCTCATCTTTTAATGAACAACATTGAGCTTGAGGTCATTGTGTGCATAGCCCCCTCCTAGTATCACATGGAATACAACACAAAGGAGCAGTCTGAGTCCCTGACATCAGGTAGGACCCTTGGGGATTAGTTGATGCAGAATAAGAAAGTCTGGTAACCAATGACAGAGAACATAAGTTATATGAAAAAACCTGTAGGAAGCCAAGCTCGAATTTTGGAAGTGGGAGAAGGTAATAAAATTGATGTCTGAAATGGATGCTTTTTGCTGATAGTGGTAAGATTAAAACACACACACACACACACACACACACACACACACACACACAGGCAAATAAAACGAAGAAACCTGATAGTCCTGAGACTGGAAGAGCCCTAGGAAAATGGAAACAAACCTAAAGGGCCCCCTGCCTGCCTCCCTTGTGATATTTTCAGTAGCTATGCATTTTCTGTTGCCATGGCATTTTGCATGATGATGTTCAGCTTTTCTATAACACATAGGGTTGATAAAGTGTTCATACCTTTTTCTATGTGGCTCCCTAGATACAGCACATCTGCATGTGGGCTGGCACTGACCGCCCTGTTTATAGGAAGGCCATGGAGAGGTGAGGTTTCCCCGGAGGAGGTGGTGGCCGGCCTACCCAGAGCCAGCACTGAAGCTTTGATCACACTGAGTGCAGGCTTTCCCCAGTGCCTGTTCTCTGGCCTATCCAAGCCAGGCCCTGGACTCCATTTCCTTCCTGTTGTTTTCTGTTGGTTAGCCAGCCTGGTCCTCACCCTAGTAGACCAATGGGCCATCTAAGGGCACCCCACCCATGAGAGCAGTGAGTGGCTGCATGGCACGGTAAGGATTGCTTCCTGCACTGGGCTCCCAGCTCTGTATTTTCCCTTCCACCTTTCCTGTGGGACCACAGAGGTCTCAGGCTTGCCTGAGCTCTGATCCCTTTCAGAAATGCCAGTGCCAAGCTGCGTGTCTGTATATGTGATTTATAAGCCAGAGACCTCTGACTCATAACCACATACATACTGCATCCCCCCACACACTTCTTGAACCAGGTAATTTATTCTTCTGTTTGCACTCAATTCCAATTCATTTTTCTCCTTCCCACCCCTGACTGGTGGCCATTAAAGGTTTCTCTCTGTGATTTTCTTTTTCTGATAGACATCATGGTTAAAAAGTAATCTAAGGTGTGCATTGATCCCCCGGCCTAGAAACCCCAACGCGTCTATGGATTTTGTTGGCAGATACAAAGTCCATAACAAGACAGGGCAAGAGGGTGATGAATTCATAGCTTTTGCTCCAAGAAGAAAAAAAAATACATACATTGACCATACATCTCAGGACTCAAGTAAACAGTATCGGAAAGTACCTTCTAAATACATGGTCCCAACTGAAACTTTAGTTATACTCTTGGTCTTTACTCCCAGGGTTTGGGTTTTTTTTTTTTTTTTTTTTCTGACAGACTCTTTCAAGAAGATATTAATAAACCCTATTGCTTCACCTCGCAGGTTTTCAGCAGCATAGACCGAATAACTCAGAATCCAGGAGAAGAGAAGGAAGAGCCTGGAGACAAAACCAAAAGCACAACATTGCCATCCACAGAAACATTCAGCTGGAGTTCGGAATATTCGGAAATGTATGTGAAACGTCTGTTAAGAAGGGTCATGTGCAGTTGCTGCCAGAGCAGTGATTCTTAAGCTTGAGTGTGCATCAGAATGTCCCAGAAGCCCTGTAAAAACACAGGTTTCTGGGCCCATTCCAGCGTGTGTGATCCACTAGATCTGGGATGGAGGCTTTGTAATAAGTTCCAGGAGATGCTCTTGCTGCTGGCCCAGGGACCACACTGTAAGAACCACTGTGCTAGACATGTGTTGGTTGGGTGTATCCAAGTTCCGTTTTTACCTAATTTCCTCCAAAATTCTCCTTGAACACCATTTCCTAGTATGTATGTATACATGACTTTGTTTTGTTTTTAATTAAGGCAACAGTTATCCACATCCAACTCTTCAGATACTGAAAGCAACAGACATAAACTCAGTTCTGGCCCACTTCCCAAACTGGCTATTTCAACAGAGGCAGAAAAAGATGAAGGTGCTCCCTGCCCCAGAGACCTGCACGAGGAGCCTGAGGTCACCACTCCCGCCAGTACAATCAGCAGCTCCACCCTGTCAGGTAAGCGCCCGTGTGCGGTGCCTGCTGTCCACACGTCACCCACCACGTTGACAAGTGGTGGCTGGTGTTCTGAGTCCCCGGCTGGCCTAACCAGGTGGTGGCAATGGCTGTTTTGTGCTGCTAGACTCCATCCAGGGCCCCACGTCAAAGGCTCGGGGGATCTGCTCTTACAAACTGAGGTCCAGTGTCTCAGACCCCTCCTTATTGCGTCCCCATACAGTAAACCCTTCTTGTTTCAGTTTGACCCAAGAGCCAGCCTTAGCTTTCATGGCTGGGTTTCAGTAGGATTCTTTGTCAGCAACCAGAACCACACTAAGGACCACTTTCTCTGTTGTTGATGCAAAAGCAGGTCTCACAGTGTAGTGTCTAACTGAAAGTTAGGAGTAAGGAACTGTACCAAATAGTGACACGCTCGAATTACCCTCAAAAATGGCTTAAATCACCCACAAGGTACAGCGTAAGGCCAGCTCTCCTTCCTGTGTCAAAATGGATGGTGGTTTCTTCAAAGGAGGTGGTTTTTGTTATGGGGCCATGTTGTACCAAACAACTTACCTCTTCACACTGGACTCTTAGTGAGTGCAGCACGATGTTTATTTTGTGAGATTCCCAGATGCTGTCTGTGCATCCAGGACTGAGCGGAGGAGTGAGTGAGAAATACCAGCACAATTCAGATTGGTATTTTACGTGCATATGAGGCGCCTCCACTATAGACGTGTTACCTTTCCAGTCTCTGGGTAACTGGAGTACAGAAACTCCTGAGACCTCTTTCACTGTTTGGGAGGCAGTTAAACGGATTAGGCCTCTCTCTCTTTTTTTTTTTTCTTTAATTTTTTTTTTCTCTTTTGAGAGAGAGAGGAAAAGCACGAGCCCGGGGAGGGTCAGAGAGAGAGAGGGAGACACAGAATCTGAAGCAGGCTCCAGGCTCCCAGCTGTCAGCACAGAGCCCAACACAGGGCTCGAATCCACAAGACATGAGATCATGACCTGAGGTAAAGTCCGACGCTCAATCAACTGAGCCACCCAGGTGCCCCTGGATTAGGCCTCTTCTTTGAGAGCACTTTATAATGTCACTTTTGTGTAAAAGTAACTTTCCTGACAGGAGTGACAGTATCTTCACAGGTTTTTAAAAAGGCTTAATGTATCATGGATATTTTCTGGCCTTTAATCATGGAGGTGTCCTCATTAGGTGATCAAACTTGAATTTCCCTCAGACCAAGCCAAGTGCACTTAGAATATTACTTGGTTTATAACAGTTTTATGCATAGCATATCCTTCTACAGAGAAATGTTCATGTATGCTTTTAAAAAAAAAAATGAAACATGGATATGGCTTAGGGTTGCTGCAATAAATGTCATCATTAAGCTCTCTTCGATATGCTATATTGATAATGCTGAACTATTCCAGGAATTTTTATGAACATTTTTTAACTAACTGAATATTCATAGTGTAACTTTTTAAAAATCATTTCAAGGAAACACATTTTACAGGCTAGGTTTATTTCAGCCTCACTGAAAAGTTTGCCTCTATGGAAATAATGTGGGTTGTTTGTTTTTTTTTTTCTTTCTCTCTCTTCTTCTAAGTTCTGTTGCCATGTAGGATAATTGCCCTTATCCTTCCTTTTTTCTAAAACCAAGAGAATAGCAATGTGGAAGTAGTGTAGAAACAACCTAGTGGTCCAAAATTCTTAATTATGTTTAGTTCATCTTGATAAATCAAATGGAAGTATCTCAGTATTTTATTTTTCTCGTTACTAAGGTGTCTGTTTCCTAGTTTATTATGCTCTAAATAAAATATACTCACCTCTATTTAAAATTTTTTTTTTAATATGGTGAGTCATTGGTGATCACTTAGTCTCTTTGCCCTGGTCCCCATCAGCAGTGTCGGAGGGAAATGGTATCTAAGCAGTTGATTGATTACTTTCATAATTAAAAAAAAAAAAAACTGCTTAGGTCCTGCCATGCATTTTGATTAATTGATTCAAACCACCTTTCTGTCTCCCCCATATACACACTAAAAATAATCAAAGACCTTGGGGGCTGCACAGAATAGAGAGATGAACTGATTTGCTTACGGCCAAGGGTAATTAGGAAATCTGAAAACCGTGACTGTAGTAAAATTAAATTTGTTGATTTTTATATTGCTCCGCCATCAAAAAGAAAGAACCCTTGACATTTACAGAACATTAAGGTGACATTATCCACTATTGGCAGAACAGAAACGCACACTTCTATCCATTGCTCTGAAAGGAGGTGGCAGAGGCAAGGGGGCAGGGATGCTAAAAAAGAACAGTACCTATTCGCACTCGGGCATTTAGGGAAGTACAGTTTCATACCTCTTTCTCTTTTTTCACGATCGTGTTGCATTTGGATCGGTGAAAAGTAAAAAGTCTCGAAGTCTTAGGTGTAGTGCTCGAGTCAACCAATTATTCGTTGTGAAGAGATTCGGCTTTTCATTTGTCAGGGAGCCCATCCTACCAGATTAGCAAGGAGAAGAGTGTGTAACTTAGCCCAAAGTAAGCCTAAGGTTTTGGAAATGAGGTGTCTGAGTCGCGAAGCAGTTTTTATCAAGTCCTTGAGCTGTTGATTTCGTGATTTAGGGGGAATTGAGTAGATGGAGTTAAGTGAGGTTGAGTTTGGAATATAGGAGTAGGAAGGCTGCTGATGCTTCGTTTAGGATTGTCTTCCTGGGTCTCATGGGTGTCACGTGGAGGTCCAGCTCTTTTCCTGTACCCACAGTGCTCTCTCAAGTCCCAAGCTTCCTTTAGCGAGGACCCCGCCTGTAGGGTCTCTGTCACCTCCTAGGCACAGAGGCCAAACTTGAGCTGTGAAGTTGAGTAGTGGATTCAGCAGCAGAATGGGATTGTGAATTAAGTCCTATCCAGCCTATTTCCTAGGCTTTAAAATGTGCTGGTTGGTCTTTCAAAGGATCATTTATAATGGTATTAAATTCTCTGCATGGATTGTGTATCTTAAGGTGATGATAGTGTTGATGGTTTCTAAAGCACAGGGGGCTTGTAACAGCATTTAGAAGTCAAAATGAGATGAGCATCACTTTTTCCGGATGGACAAAGATAAACTGTCAGTGATTACAAAAAGAAAGAAAGAGAACTGATAGCCTGTGAAAGAGTAGGAAAAACCCAAAGTGGGTGGCTCTTCCCCTTTCCTCTGGGGGACTCCACATGTTATTTCCGCTCAGAAGCGTTATTTATTCTTGGTCTGTGTGGTCACCCAGGCAGACATCACTGATTTTCCATTTTTGCATCCTCCCACGTGATTCTCTTGTGATCCTCTGCTGAGGGGAGTCCTAATTTTTTTAAAACAAACAAGCAAACAAACAAAAACCCACTTTTCTGTTAAGGGCTAATAAACTTAAAAATAAAGAAGGCGTGGCTGGCTGAGACAGGAAAGGATCTTACCACTGGTCCAGTAACCTCAGGGCAGATCAGGAGATGATACACTGTCTAGAGAAAAAACCAGGAAGATGCAGCAAGCCATTGTGGAATGCAGTGAGTACTGTCCTTTGTTGTCCTGGCAGATTTGCAAGGAGACTTAGGGCATGAGAAGTCACAGGTGATGCTTGAGGCACTCTCCTGTGAGTTACATACGTGAACCTCGTGCAGTCTAGTGCAGTCCAGGAAGACACTAGGAGATGACACAGTCCCAAGTCTACGTGAAGAAATGAGATGATGTCCACCTGTCCCAAACAGCATTATCCACATGTCCACATTATTCACAGCATTGCTAACGATGACCATTAATATCACAGGATAATTTTAGTATACAGTGGGTGGTCATGGTGTTCATAAGGTGGTGTTTGCTTCAGAGCCTTCCGTGGTTGGAAGCAGCGGGGAGGAATTGTCACTACAAGGGTTCTAAAATCGAAATTCTGTAAAGTAGTGACTCTTGTAGTTAAGTGGAGTCATTGAGAATTAGCAGACTTAGGTACAAGGAGAATGAAACCTGGATGGACATGTCTTTCATCCCCTTCTCTTCCCCATCACCTTTCTCAAAGCAGTCATGTGTGTTTAATGCTTGCCTGGAGCCATATGGATTGTTGAGCCACATGGGAGTACGTTTCCCAGGTTGTTCTTCCTTCTTTCTCTCTCTTTCCCTCTTTCCACCTCTCCTATCTGATTTCCCTGAACGTGTTTATCCCTTCTTGTTTGTACAGTTGGCAGTTTTTCAGAGCACTTGGATCAGATAAATGGACGAAGCGAGTGTGTGGACAGTACAGATAATTCCTCAAAGCCACCCAGTGAACCCGCTTCTCACATGGCTCGCCAGCGATTAGAAAGCACAGAAAAAAAGAAAATCTCGGGGAAAGTCACAAAGTCCCTTTCTGCCAGTGCTCTGTCCCTCATGATCCCAGGAGGTAGAGAGACATCTACTCGCATGAAATTGTGTGGTTTTGTGCATGTGTCCCCCTCTCCCCAGTTTGGAATGCTGATCGAGATGCAAGATTGCTAGAAGCAGTAACGGGCGGTGCCCAGCGCATCTCTCCGGAGTTTCTCCCTGCGGGAGCTCCGGAGCTCCCAGACAGCATGTGTCACTGATTTCTTCTTGCTTCTTTCTGCATCAGGAGATGAGGCAGGCTTCCTTCCCACACAGCCTGATTTCTTATTTGTTTTCTTTCCTTTTCTGCTCCCCCCTCCTCAAATTAAGTGGTAAATTTATCTCCTCTGAATCATTTTTCTTCCCTAGACTATGCATCATTTATGTACTTTACTGAGTTGTTTATAGCATATGTGTTGGAAAGCTAAGTACAGTTTTTCCTCTTCTAATTAATGAGGAGAGAGATATGGAGAACATAAGTTTTTCATTTCTGGGGATGCAGAGAGTCACAGACAGCCCTGAAATTTACAAATTTTCCCAACCCTGTCTGTTGAGCTATGCTTCCTCCTACTGGTAGTCATTTTCTCCCCTGTATTGGAAGACTGGGCTTAATTATGGTTTTGTGGAATTGCAGTATTTTTATACACCAGGGCTTTGCCTCTAGAAATCACTAAGTCTACACAATTCCCCCAGAAGTGAGAAAACATACACCCTGGTGTTTGTGACTTAACACTCAAATGACAGCCCGAGAGTGGAAGTGGCAATTGAATTATATTGCAGATGGCTTGCATTTGGAGGAATACAGACCTTCTATAAAAGGAATTGTTTACAGTTTCAAAATTTCCTGTTTGTGCAGAAAGAAATCTGATACAAACAAATGCTCATTTGGGGGTATTGCTCACTCTAGCCCACTCTGTTTTCTGGGAGGCGTCCCATTCAGCACCATAAAGTAACCATCTATCTCCTTAGTTTGAATGACTATTCATAACTCCAAAGCAGCGGCAGTTGGAAAGGTAAGTCCACTTTTGAAAGCTGGTGAGAAAGCCCACGTCTTGGTAAGGTAGAACAATTGTTTAATACAGGGAGATAAGGGAAACTGTCATGCCACAAAGGATGGGGACTTGGCTTTCCAGCACTTTGGATGTGTGTATGTGTTTCCACTCCGTCCAGTTCCCGCTCGCATGGTTACAAGTTCCCTGCCCACCAGCGTGTGTCTCTTCACTTGGCCTTGTGATCTTTAGACAAAAGGTAGCCAGCGAAAGAGTACCAAGAGTGCCACACGCAGTCCCAAAGTGAAGGAACATCACTAGTGATCCACCTAGCTTTGTTCCACTTTGACAGACATAAGAATCGGAAGAAATGATAGTGTGGGCACTGGCAGTTTGCTGTGGCTCCCCTGGTGCTCACTGAACCTGGTGAGTCTTCAGTAACTCTGGGCACATAGTAGCCTGCGTCTGACTGAGCTCACATTTAAACTTCAGCATCTTTAGTGGATCATTCTTTTTGTCAAACACACACACAATTTCACGTGACCAGTTAATTAAGATCTGTTTAGACTCACATGGATGGAACAGTGATATCAACAATAAAAGCATGTTTGCTTTTAAAACAAAAACAGAATAGAATTGGTATTGAGGTATTAAGTTTTCTTAAAATTTCTCTATTTCACCTGTATTATCTTTGAGAATCATTGTTAGAACTGTAGGTACTGTAGGAAGCGATCAGTTGTATTCATAATAATTAGGAGTGGTTGTTTCATAAAGAAATTGACATTTCACTGTTGTCTTGATCGAAATCACTTGAGTACTAGTTCAGTAGTACTGTAAAAAGGAACTGGTAACTTGATGGATTGTTTTCCTGACCACATATGTTTGAAAAGGACCATGTTAAATTTGTTGATTTGGAGCCTGAGATTTGGAGCCTGAGAATCTTTTACTATAGTCTCCACAGTCTTCTCTGTGTAAAGGCATACTTGAAATTTGTGCATCTCTGATTTAATGACAACAAAATATACCAACTAAAGCTATCCCAGCCAGGTAGGGACTAAGTTTTGTGTGTGTTTTAATTAGCATAGAGAATGAAGAAATTCTAACCTCACAGAATTCACTGAAAAATTAGTTGCAGTACAGACACTTTTGAAGTCTTCTTAATATCCCCTGTTTGGAAAGCCATCCTAGTTAGCAATATAAATATTTTTATATTATTTATTGATGAGAAATGAATGGATTTATTGTGTGGCTGAGCTCCCCATCATTGCAGGGCTCATGCAGTGTGGGCTGGCTGCATGGATGTTTGTGTGATCAGCATCGGCTCTAACGACTGGCTTCTGTGTTGCAGATATGTTTGCCGTTTCTCCACTGGGAAGTCCAATGTCCCCCCATTCCCTGTCCTCGGACCCTTCTTCTTCACGAGATTCTTCTCCCAGCCGAGATTCTTCAGGAGCTTCTGCCAGTCCACATCAGCCCATTGTGATCCACAGTTCAGGGAAAAACTACGGTTTTACCATCCGAGCCATCCGGGTGTATGTGGGAGACAGCGACATCTATACAGTGCACCATATTGTTTGGGTGAGATCAACAGCCTCTCATCCTTGTTACTTTTCATTCCCAGCCAAACTGGACAATGAATAAGTTGGCTGAGGCATATTTATAAGCAAACAGTTTTTCTGCTAAGCTGGCTTTTGGGACCTGTTTCATGCCCTTTCCCTTTATATGGTGGCATTGAATTGAGTGAAAACTAATAACTTCTCATAATTCTGTCCAGTTTTCATATTTGATTGTCCACTTTGCATACCAGCATGGTAGAAATTGTCAAAGATGGTCCTATTGTCACCTTTCTTTTTAATTTTTTCCTGGGCTTCTTTTATTAAAAAACAAACAAAACTAACTACCTTTCCCACTCACCTGAAATTTTGTAAGTAAGTGTCCTATTTTAGGATGCTGTCATAAAAGGAATAATAACCATGCCTTATTGATTTCCTCTTAGAAGCTTAGGATCATTTGCTAATTCACCCAGAATATTGTCCCAGAAGAAACAGTAGATGTTAAGGTTGCCATTTGTTGGCTGATCAATCTGTACTCTTTTCTTGGACTTCAGAATGTTGAAGAAGGAAGTCCAGCATGCCAAGCAGGACTGAAGGCTGGGGATCTGATCACACACATCAATGGAGAACCAGTGCATGGACTTGTCCACACGGAAGTTATAGAGCTTTTGCTAAAGGTATTATCTTTTTTATGCCCATGCCACACAAGTAAAGGTCATCAGAAAGAACGGGTACCAAGAGTTCTCTCCTTAAGTTCTAGAATTCTCTATGATGCATGCATAAACAGTCTTATTACTGAGGAAGTATTCAGTGGTTTAAAGTCTGATAAAAGGTGAAGAAACAGATAATATGAATTTGCTGGTTCTATATATCATGAAAAAACATGGCCTTCTATCTGCACAATCACTTCTGAATTTAACTTCTTATTCTAAATTACGAATAACAAGAGTTCTTTTTCACTTTATGAGCCTTACATAGTAAAAGCTGTTGGGAAGTCACCTATCCTAAAGATGGTTTTCTTCAGGGCCATTCAGCAAGTTTTATTCCAGTACAATGGAAGATGAAGTGGTATGAAAGTGAGGTCAGATTTGAAGGTTCAGTCTGAGAGTTGGATTTCCTTTGAAAAATAGAAATGGAAATATATACACATACACTGTAGATGACAGAAGTAAGTAGCAATGGAGGAAGGGGTTCTAGTAATCATTAGGCCCTCACACAAATGATTTTGAACATAGAACATTTTCTGTTTTGAATGTAAGCTGAATAAAGCCCATGGAGTTAAGATCACAAGAAGCGTGAATGTGAGTGGAGAGAGAAAATCTGCACAGTTCTCTTATTTGCTGTGTCACCTGCTGACGGTAGAATATAAAGTTATAGCTCCAAATATGGCTCTTGTAAAAACAAAGACGAATTTGTACTTGATTTTAAATTTGTTCCGAAAAAGAAGTCCGTGATCAGAAATAGAGTCTCTAGTTGTAAGATTATTTTACAAATCAGCAGATTTATGGATGATCTCTTGCTTTTTGAGCACTGAAAGGGGCTGTAAGGGAGTTGTATACAGAGAGGTGTGAGCCATGGTTTCAGATAAACTACAGTCTGTTGAGAGACAGAACATAAATATATACCTGCCATTTAGATAATGTACATTCAGACTCTTTTCAGAGCACTCGCACTGAGCCCAGTGCCATAGTACATATTAGTAACACAGGAATGAAGGTATAGTCCTTGCCTTTGAGAAATATGGGAGATATAGGAGATGTATGGAAGCAGATGAAGTTTAACTTAGGACTGTCGCAGAGGGAGGAATGTTATACTTTTGGAGAGAATATTCTATGAGTGGGGAGAGACATCACAGAGAAATTTCATTGAATTGAAACAGGAAAGAAAATTAGAAATTTAGAAGGCACTACAAAGAAGTGGGTGTGCTAAGCCTTCCAAAAATAAGTGCAGTTAAATGACTTTTCTCCTTTTCTGTCATTCCCCAAGCTAATATGAGCGTATTCTTCAAAAGATTAGGGTTGGCTTAGGTTCTGAGAGTAGTAATAGCAGGCATATTCAGAGGTCCATTGCGAAGTAGCAGGTTGTAGGAAAGTTATTGCCACTGATTAATTCACATTATTAATTAAATTTTGGTCTTGGGCTCAAAACCAAAGTCTGTAGGGGGTGGCGCCTGACTTTGCTGTCATTCATACCTACCGGTTCATGATGCAGGGGATATCTTCCCATGTAGTTCCAGCATTTACCCAATACCTGGGATATACAGGTGGGTACGCAATAAATGTTCGTGGAATTGAGGTGAATGCTGGGGTCCTCTTTTGCTTTCTTTCCAAAAGTTACCATGGAGGGGGTCAAATACCCCACTTCTACTTTTGTTGGTCTTGACTCATGTCTTAATATGCAGGCCGTTCAGTTTGTCAGTCAGCTTGAAAGGGCTTAGGTTAGTCTATACTTTCAAGTATGGCTATTGAACAGAAAGAGTTGACACCGTGGGTACAACCTGAGGTTTTCAGTTTAGATCACCATCTGTCCCTGGTAATATTCTTTGTCCACCTGGTATGCAACAACTCTCTCATAGTAAGAATCCAAGAAATGGGAGGTAGGGCATTGGGATCCCTTGTCTGTGAAAGTCTCCTGATAGGACTTCGGGATTTGCAAGACAAAATTCTGGACGGGATATAAAGACTCATGAGTCTGACCAGCAGATTCTCTCACAGTACCTGCCCCTATGGTCAAAGGGTGCCCCATTGCTGGCTCACAGATAGACCCCTTTGTTGTTGTTGTTGTTGTTGTTGTTGTTGTTGTTGTTGTTGTTTTAAGTTTATTCACTTACTCTGAGAGAGCATGAGATCTGGGGAGGGCCAGAGAGAGAGGGAGAGAGTGTCCTGTGCTGACAGCATGGAGCCTCACACAGGGCTTGAAACTACAGACCGTGAGACGATAACCTGAATCAAAACCAAGAGTCGGATGCTTAACTGGCTGAACCACCCAGTTGCCCCTTGACCTTTTGTGAGTAAGAGTCCAGGAAGGTTGTTTTGGATTTTTCCCTCCCTCTGTCTTCATATCCAATACACATGCCTTAGGCTCCTCCGAAGTAGGTTAGGCTCCTCCGAAGTAGGCAGACAGAAGTGTTGTATGTCTCTAAAATGCTCCTTGATCTGTTCTAGGAGCTCACCCTTTCTTTTGGATAATAAGTCTGTGTATTACAGTGAGGTTTTCTTAGTTGTTATTCATCCTGCTAGAGCTTTTTCCAGTCTTCCCATTAGCATTTAAAAGAAGGTCAAGGGATTTTCATTGGTAACATCAGCTTGGCTCTCTACCTTCTTTGTAACAGTATTATGTTACATGCAACATCACTTCATCCACAACCTATCTTCCTATCACTTCCTGGGTCTGCTCACAAAATCAGAAGAAGAAATAATAAACTGAAGTGTATATATCTTTAGAAAATAGGCATTTGTTTATCTTGCTGAGACATTTGGTTATTTCCATAATTTATTTTATGGAGTGTTAGATATGATCGTAGATTTTAAAGCCTGCTTCTGTGAAATTTGAATGTATATTTCTCCTGAAGGTGTCTGGCAAAGTGTCTTAGCCAAATCCAATCCCATTCATACAGTTTTGTCCTCCTCTGGTTAGGAAGCACCTTGATTCCTGGATGTAGTCAGTGTGTCTCTGAAACTGTGTGAACAAGCCCTATTGGAGAGCCTTGGCACCCTCCGGAGCCATGGCCTGCTCTGTCGCAGAGCCAAGCAGAGGGTCCTGCCTCTGCTTCATAAAGGAAGCACTCGAGAGGAGCGACCAATGTAATGAAACAAAAAGGATACGAGGGATTTAATTATCTTTCCAGTGAACTGTGTAATCATGCAGCTTTCTTCCAAATTTAAACAGCGGTTCTTGGACAGCATGTAAAGGGAGTAGGATCAACACTGGGCATCCTCGTGACATCACTCATGGAACATCAGGGTAGTGGCTATATTTTGGTATTCTCGGGTACTGTTTACTTGATGTTCTTTTTTTTTTTTTTTTAATGTTTATTTATTTTTGAGAGAGGGCGAGCAAGCATGAGCACACAAGCGGGGCAGGGGCAGAGAGAGAGTGAGGAAGACACAGAATCCGAAGCAGGCTCCAGGCTCTGAGCTGTCAGCACAGAGCCCAACGTTGGGCTCAAACTACGAACTGTGAGATCATGACCTGAGCTGAAGTCAGACGCTCAACCGACTGAGCCACCCAAGCACCCCTCTTGATTTCGTGTTCTATACTTGCGAACTACTTCATGAAATGTCATGGCACCTTAGGAAAAAGGTGGAAGAGCCATGGCTTGAGGCTGCTATATATCTGTTTAGAAGTTCGTATGCAGTACAATATCTTTCAGATTGCAAACGGAGTAAGCATTTTCCACATTTGATATCTTCACATGTGGTCTCGTTTACTCTCACACCTTCCAAGCAGACCTGCTATGGGAGCACTAACTCATATCCACAGGGAAGCTTGTCCAAAGTCACTTCTCATCATAGATCTATGGAATTACAGAATCAATGTGTTTCTCCAGTTCACTTCCCCATTGGCTCTGTGAATCCCTTCCCGTGTGCTCCTTCAGCTTTGCCTCACACTGGTCCTGCCGCAAGGAAGTAATCCCCTCCTTTCTGCTTTTGGGTAGCTTTCTAAAAGAACTTTGTAAGAGCAGTGAAATCTCTGTGCACTCACTGCAGTGATGGATGGAGTCCGTATTGACGCACATGATAACATGCCCGGCTTAACCTCTCTAATCTGGGAAACTCTCAAGTAAACCAGATTGCTTTTTGGGGATAGTATTAGTTTAAATACCCAGCACATAAAAGCAGCCCTAAAACTTCATTAGTCCCTGCTTCAAGAATTTCCTTTCTATGAACTCTGGGGAGCCTTTAGATGTGAAAATGGAGGCCATCAAATAGTGTCATTATGACCATCCTTACATATTCGCCACGTCCTAAAAATGTGCAGAGCATTGTGTTAGATACTGAAGGGTCAGTCGCACAAGAGACAACACATAAGAATATTAGGTAATAGTGCTTTATGTAGCTGAACCCCTATAATCCTCACTTGCTGTGGAGCAGGTCCTGTAAACAACATTGTTCCCATTTTACGGATGAAGAAATGAAAGCAGCAGAAGTTTAACAAAGCAGCCCAAGGCTACCCGCTAGGAAGGAGCAGAAAAGAGGATTTGCACCCCACAGTGTGGCTTTGGAGCCCATGCTTGGCATGAGTCCACCAGAGTACGTGGAAAACCAGTGGCGAAACCAAGTCTACAAAGTGTTAAACATAAGGAGCCGACTGTAAATCTAGCCCACATTCTGAAGGAGAGATGGCTTTCCAGGGGGGATGAAACAGGGGTTATCTGTTCAGGGCTGTGAAGGATGGGTGGAGAGTTAGTGTATGCGAAGGGAGTGCAGGGTGGGCTCAGCAGAACAAAGAGGGTGTGTGCAAATGCAAGGCCAAGAAAGCTCAGAGTGCTTGAGGTACACAAATCGAGTGACCGGAGCCTGGGTTTGTATATGGGATGGAGTGTGCAGGCTGGCTGGGGCTGGATTGTGGAGGATGTGAGTCACAGCAAAGACCTAGGCCTGCAGAAAGCGTGACATTCACCATGGGCATGTCGCAGAGAAAGGAACGTAAAAATAGTCTATCCAAGGCCAACTGAGAAGTTAACCTGGAGCCAGACTGAGGGGAAGAGATGGTTAGCCTGCCATTGTATTCAGTTCAGCCAGCTTAAAATAATTTCCCTCGCACCGTGCACAGTTTATACCAACAGTTTACCGTAAAAGTGAACAAATTGAACATTTAACAATCTGCCGGCACCATTTTTTGCTGTTGTTTTTTTAAACAAGTGCCACAGAATTTCTCTTAGAAGAGTTCGCTCCTTCAGAAGAATGTATTGAGGATACATTGACCCAGTAAGACACATTGCACTGAGTTCAGGCAGCCCTCCATGTAGCCGATGGATCCACCAGGTGGCAGGCTTTACGATTCTCGCCCTATTGTGGATTAAGTTATTTTTCCCGTCATTTACCATTTGCATGATCATTAATGCTCCCAGTGAAATATTTGCACTCTGCATCTTGAGTGTCTGTAGTTCCTCCTTAGGGAAGTTTTCTGAGTGTATAGGTCAAGCAAACTGTCCTCTGCCATATATAGAAACAAGAAAGAGAAAACTGGGTTTGGTTTTTAATAGGGGAAGGGAACATTTGTACAGAACGCAGTGATGTGCTCTGATTTAAAAACCCTGGGTGTAACTTTTCTGATGAGATTTGTTCATCATTTATTTTTATTTCGTACAACGTTTATGCTATTTTTATATGTCTTCCATTTCTTCTTGACAGTCTGATGCATCGATCATTCCCTATATTGTCCAGAGCCTGGTTCCTTCGCCACCACCTGTTAAGTCTAAGCCATCTACTCTGCCAGGGGCAGGAAAGGTGGAGGACGATCAGGCCACGCCATGCCTGTGAGGAGCAGACAGTGGGGGTGAGGGGCAGAGAGCCAGGTGTGGGCTCTTAAGACCGGCTCTTTGACCCTGAGAAAGAAGGAAACTCAGCATCCCTGAATCTGTTTTCCTCATCTATAATGAAGGGTAACAATCCATTCGCACCTCACAAGGTTGTATTAGGGAAAAAAAGACAAAAACAAAACAAAACAGCCCTCATAATTTGGTGGTGAAAATAAAGTGACAGAATATATGGAAATAATGCTTTAATGCTCAAAATGTGCTTTAAAAAGGCTGAATGGCCTTGTTAGCCTCTTACAGATAAAGATAGAAAAACCAGTGGGGAATTATGCTAGAAAGGGTGGAATTGGATTCAGGCTCAGTGACGTGCACAGTGGGACAGCCCCAGTGGACATATGATGGCTGTCTGTGTCTACTTTGCGTATGAATGTGGAAAAGGATTGAAAGAATTGCAGTGAAAGATGAACTCCAGCCATATTTGTTACTTTTTCATTCACTTAAGGCATATAGGAGAAACTGAAATTGTAGTATGGCCTCCCTCAATTTGTGCAGAGAAGATCTCCTTCCACACAACCTCCGTTCATAGGCCTTTCATGCTTTTAAGCTGAATGTTCTGTTTAAACAAGAAATAGAATCAATCTTTGTCAGATAAGGGTTTATTTTCTAACTTTTGGCATTTGCATATAGAATGTACAGTTTGTTCTTGCAGAATATTTTTCTTTTGTTCCAGTTCAAATCTTATTTTTTTTTTACAATTACGACATTAGGTGTGAGATTACATGTTCTTAAATACACACACAGAAAAAACCTCTAAAATCATTCATAAAATACTAAAGTTACTGACACGAAAGTGGATGTAAGACATGAACAGGTCATTTCCTAAAAAAAATAGGAATGACCAAAATAAATGAGACAATGTCGAAGAATGAAGATTAAAACTCGTTGTAGTTTATTCGTATAAAATTGGTAATGTGTTTAACATTAATACTCAGTTCTGACAAACCTGTGGTAAGAAAAGTCTTTATGTGCTGCCAGCAAAAGTACGTATTGACATAAACTTTCTGGAAAATAGTGTATTAGTATATACTAAGAGTCTTTAAGAGGTTTAGGGCACCTGGATGGCTCAGTTCGTTGAGCGTCCAACTCTTGATAGCAGCTCAGGCATGATCCCAGGGTCATGGGATTGAACCCTACATTAGGTTCTGCACTGGGTGTGGAGCCTGCTTGGAATTCTCTGTGTCTCTCTGTCTCTCACTGTCTCTCTTTCTTTCTGTCTTTCTCTCCCTCTCCCCGCCCACACCGCCCCTCTTTCCCTTTCATGCACTTTCTCTCTAAAATAAAAAATTAAAAAGTTTGGATAGACCCTTTGATTCACATATGTAATTTAAGGGAAATGACAGAGCCTAGGACAATGATTTATGGATGATGATATTTATGGCAAGTCTTAAAAGAACTGAAACGTAGGAAATAATAGCAGTAGGAAAATAGTTGAATTTTGATTCACCCATCTCATGGAATATTATACAGCAAATAAAAATTAAGTTTTTAAAACTTTTTAATGTTTTTGAGAGAGAGAGAGAGAGAGAGAGAGAGAGAGCGAGCGCACTAATGGTGGGGGGTGGGGTTGGGGAGAGAGGGAAACACAAAACCTGAAGCAGACTCCATGCTCCGATCTGTCAGCACAGAGCCCTGCATGGGCCTTGAACCCACAAACTATGAGAACATGACCTGAGCCAAAGTTGGATGCTTAACCAACTGAGCCACCCTGATGCCCCCAAAATTATGTTCTTAATGACTATTCAGTGATGTGGGGAAGGTTTTTCAAGTTCTATAATGAGAAATGGAAAAACAACATAAAACTAAATATTAGAGTAATTAAGCTTAAAGTTGTCGACAACGTATGTCTGTGTGCATGTGTAATTCATACATGCCTAAAAAAAGATTAGGAAATATACTGAAGTATTACCAGTGTTAGCTGGCAATAAGTTTCTCAATGATTTTTATTTTTACTTATACTTTACAATTTCTTCTTATAATGTCATGTATTACTTCCCAAATTGGAGCAGCGGGAGCTGGTGGTGGGGGTAGATGTTAACATTAAAACAATCAATCCCCATTGGTTTGGTCCCTGCCCCCACCGTACTTAACTCCCCATCTCTTAGTACCACTTACAGCTGAATTGCTAGGCGTTTTGGGGGCATAGACCTTTTAAAAGACCCTGCTCCTTATACTTCTTATCTTTTTGAGGTAATCAGGGCCATCTGTGACTTTGAAAGGACATGTTTTTCCCCTGGTTATTAAGAAATTCAAGAAGAAGTCATGAATGCTGGAGCAAAGGGGATCAGTTCTACCATCTGCCCAGGGCACCCCTCAGCCTAGCTTCTGACTCCACTCTTCTGTCGACCCCCAGGGCCTGCCCGGCAAGCCCTGTCCCAGCACTGAGTGAAAGTCCCAGAATTCTACCAGGAGTTACCTCCCCATACATGACCTGGTTAAAGAAAGACTGTTTTGTACTCGCTGGCGTAAACTTCCCAGCTCTGCAAGCTGACAGGTTCTATGGTGCCAGCAAAGGAATCTTTTAAAATAATTAAAAATAAAAGTCTCATTCAGTTTTGCTGGTCTATGATTTCTAGGTCAAAGGAAAAACACAAAAAGGAGAAAAAAGAAAAATAAATCAACCAACAACAGACAGCCCCTGGGCTCATTTATACTTACTACATATGGATGAAGATCACTGTTGTTTATAGAGTCCTTTGCCTGTGTCATACTTGGTGCTGCAGGCTTTACAAAGTCCATCCCGGGTAATGCACACACGAGCCCCTGTGAGATAGGTGTGATTCTGCTGCTGGATAGTGCACGTGTTTGAGGCACAGAGAGGAGAAGCAACCTGCTCAGGGCAGGCATAGAACTTGGATTGAACTCACATCTGTGGAGTCCAGAGCCTGCCCTCTCAAAGAAACCGGACATTTTGCCTTCATGTTCTGTCAGGGTGCCACTGCTTAAAAGGCTATTTAGACATGGAAGGCTCTTGTATGTACGTCCTTACGTATCTTTGTTTTTGAACGTACTTTCCCACTTCTGATCCTGTGTGCTCCCAGATTTTCCCTTTAATACCACCCCATTTTTTTTTATAGAGTGGAAATAAGGTCTCAATCACCACCACCCCATTTGAAAACACGTCCATCAAGACAGGACCAGCCAGGAGAAACAGCTGTAAGAGCCGGATGGTGAGGCGGAGCAAGAAATCGAAGAAGAAAGAAAGTCTAGAAAGGTTAGTTAAAGCAGGATTTTTGTGGGGTTTTAATATGCCCATGTTGGACGAAAGTTACTCCTTAATTTAAACAATTATATATGGAAAAGACTCATTTTTCTGTGAGAAATTTGGTGCTGTGGTTCAAATATTAATACGTTAAAGTTCACATTCATAACAGCATTTTTCACAGTGAAAAGATTTCCATAGTTAGATCGCAGAAGAATTCAGATCGCATTTTTTTTTTTCCTGTATGAGTACCATGACCAGTGTTTTGCTGTTTGTTGGATTTCAGGTGAGTTGAATGTGAGGCCCCAGACCTTCAGGCAGTTTTTAGCATTAAATGTACACTCAGTAATGTCTTTTACATTATCTGAGAACAAACGATTGCTTTTTTTTTTTTAACAATTGCTATTTTTTTAAATGCCAGATACTGTAAAATAACTATATCTAAAAAGCATCCACATAAGCTTAAAAATAAAGGTTTTTGTTTTACTGACTGCCGATGTAACTGGCTTACACATTTGCGATCTGGGAGGCGCTGTGAGTCCTTTTGTACTCTCTGCAGACGCCGGCAAGATGCGTGTGTGTGTTTCTGGTGGGGACATTTCTTGCCAGGCACCTGTCTGGATGGGCTCCCCATGTGACTCCACAGCAGCATCCCCGTTTGGCCCGCTTGGATCTAATGTGTCTGATTGTAGTAAGAGGGGTTTTGATGACAGAAATGTGGAGAAAGAAGCAAATGAAACAGGGGTGCTTATTCACTCCAGGAAAGACAAAGTCCTGCAAGAAAGGAAATGGAATGATGCTTCTCATTGCCTAGCTGTGAACAGTGTTTAGAATATAAAAGAAAAGTTCCGCCTCTTTTCTAACTGAAAGTTTTGTTTTAGTTCTAGAGGGAGGCGTAGAAAAGGGGGAAGTGTATTTGGTCAGAAGGTGGAAGGGGGTTGTGTAAGAGCCTAACTCTCATCTTCTGTCCTAGGAAATCAGTAGATCGTTTCTAAAATTGAAAAACGAAAACTTAACGAGATTACTTAGCAATATGCAGACAAATAGGAGAAGTAGCTAAAGGAGTAGAAAGCGGTTTCTCTGGGGAGTGGGCCAAGGGCCGAGCAGGGGAGTTGCTGTCTGTCATTAGGAGCTTGATAAAATGATTTCATTGTTTAACCCAAGTACATTTATTACATTTATTAAACTCAAAACACACACACGAATTCTGAGATGCGGTCTTTTGTATTAATGACTGATTCATACAGTTTTCTTAAAGTGTGCTTTAGATTTTGATTGTGCTTTAAGTTAAACAGAACACACTGTTTCAAAGGGGTGCAGCAGCATGTAAACCTTTGCTTAAGCTCACTGGCGGGGAGTGAGGCTTGCCTGACCTTAAAGGTGAAAGAGCTCTCTACAGCCACGTGTACTTCTAAGTCATCAGAAGCTTTTTTCCCCCTCTTTAAGATATGCTTGTTGAGCACTAAATACTCATTTGCTTCTGCTGCAGCTATATAGTGTGTGGTGCCCTACTGATATGATAAGCTTCAGTTCACCTTTGTCGCTTTTTCTATGTAAATGTACCGCCTATGTGGTCATTAGGAATATTCAAGAGCCCACAGTGGAATAAGCACAGCAAACAGCTGTGGGTACAAAACACCCTCCTCATAACCCTGACAGATAAATAAATGAATATATATTTCCTATGTTTTCTATTCTTCCTATTTTGTCGCTTCTTCTTAAAGTATTCGGAATTAAGAGAGCTTCCGTTGTACATTAACAAAGACCCTTCTTTTCTGAGTCATAAGGTTTTTAATATGGGAGTGGGAACCTACACCTTAGTGTGGGGTCTGACACCGTGTCGCTGTGCTGGCACAGAGGTGTGAAACTGAGCACACCCACACTGTGGGGAGACAGAGGGGCCCTCTATGTAGAATCTGATTCCTTTGCTTTTGTTTCCGCTCTAGGAGGAGATCCCTTTTTAAAAAACTAGCCAAGCAGCCTTCTCCTTTACTCCACACCAGCCGAAGCTTCTCCTGTTTGAACCGGTCCCTTTCATCAGGGGAGAGCCTCCCAGGCTCCCCAACGCACAGCTTGTCTCCCCGGTCCCCGACGCCCAGCTATCGCTCCACCCCTGACTTCCCGTCAGGTGAGTGAGTCTCCTGGCCCAGACAGTAGGGGAGAGGTGGGAGGAGGTCAGAGTCACTATCTGAGCTCTTGAGGGATGGGAGGCTTATTCCAGCGTAATGAAAGAAGGTGTAAGTGAAAGGATAGTCATAAGATACATCTATTTAGACCATTAAGGCAGGAAATATGGGGTTGAACCCTGATGTGGGGGGAGGTTTACCTGAAAAGCATTTTTTCAATAGAGTTAGATGCTAAGACAATTTGCTGACCTTGATCTGACCCGACCTACAACCATTTGGGTTGGAAGCATGGATAGAAAAGGGATGGAGCCCATTGCTCATGGCTTTTTGTTTTCCACCCCCAGGTACTAACTCCTCTCAGAGCAGCTCCCCAAGCTCTAGTGCCCCCAATTCCCCAGCGGGATCAGGACACATCCGGCCCAGCACCCTACATGGTCTGGCCCCCAAACTCAGCGGACAGCGCTACCGTTCTGGAAGGCGGAAGTCGGCCGGCAGCATCCCCCTCTCCCCACTGGCCCGGACCCCCTCTCCAACACCACAGCCCACCTCCCCTCAGCGGTCACCATCCCCTCTTTTGGGACACTCGCTTGGCAATTCCAAGATCGCTCAAGCTTTTCCCAGCAAAATGCACTCCCCTCCCACCATCGTCAGACATATCGTGAGGCCCAAGAGTGCAGAGCCCCCGAGGTCCCCACTGCTCAAGCGCGTGCAGTCAGAGGAGAAGTTGTCTCCCTCCTATGGCAGTGACAAGAAGCACCTGTGTTCCCGCAAACACAGCCTGGAGGTGACCCAGGAGGAGGTGCCGAGGGAACAGCCTCCACGGGAAGTGACCTTGCAGAGCCTGGAGGAGAATGTGTGTGATGCCCCTTCCCTGAGCCGCGCCAGGCCTGTGGAGCAAGGCTGCCTGAAGCGTCCTGTCTCCCGGAAGCTGGGGAGACAGGAGTCTGTGGATGAGCTGGACCGAGAGAAGCTCAAGGCCAAGGTGGTGGTGAAGAAGCCAGATGGTCTCCCAGAGAAACAAGAACCCCACCAGAAATCCCATGGACTTGGGAGTGATTTAGAAAACCTTTCTACTTTTAGGCTGGAAGAGAGAGAGAAGAAAATCTATCCAAAGGCTTTAGAAAGGTCAAGTCATTTTGATAACAAAGTGGCCTTGCAGGAGGCCCCATCCGTGGGCAGCCTGCTGAAAGGGGCTCTTCACAAGCAGGCCAGCATTCGGGCCAGCGAGGGAGTGACCTCGGAAGGGGCAGCGGCTGGCCATGGCCCGGCACCTGGGGACCACAGCCAGGGCATCTGTGACTTCAAGCGCACCTCTGCTCCTGGCACCCTCCAGGACACTCTCTGCCACTCGGCTGATAGGTCCAGCTCTGGGAAGGGTGAAAACACGGAGAAGGCCTCCCAGGCCAAGGAGTGTCTCCGATGTGAGAAGTTAGACAGCAAACTGGCCAACATCGATTACCTCCGAAAGAAAATGTCACTTGAAGACAAAGATGACGGCCTGTGCACTGTGCTCAAGCCCAAGATGCCGTCTAGTGCCCACGAAAGCCTGCCCGGGAACCCCGTCCGGTCCATGGGTGGACAGCAGGAGGCCCCAGTGGCCTCTGAGAGCCGAGCATTCATGAGCAGTGCCCACACGGCTCAGATCAGCACTGTCTCCTTTGTCCCTCTCAAGGCGCTAGCTGGGCGGGTGGACGGTGGAGTAGAGAAGCCGGGCTTGGTTGCTCCTGAGTCACCCGTCCGGAAAAGCCCTTCTGAGTATAAACTGGAAGGTAGGTCTGTGTCCTGCCTGAAACCAATTGAGGGCACTTTGGATATTGCTCTCCTGTCTGGACCTCAGGCCTCCAAGACAGAGCTGCCTTCCCCGGAGCCTGCACAGAGCCCCAGCCCGGCCAGTGATGTGAGGCCCTCTGTGCCACCGGCTGTCCCCAGCACCGGGGGCAAGAAGGGTGAGACGGTGGGTCAGAGGGAGCCTTCCCCTGCTGGCTTCAGGATTAATAAGTCCTACCTGCTGGAGCCCCGGTTCCCACCCCCCAGCCGGGGTCTCCAGAATTCACCAGCAGCTCCCGTGCCTCCTTGCTCTGACCCAGAGCTAAAGCGGGATAGGAAAGCTTCCCATGCAGCCAAGAACACAGTGACGGTCATGGAAAGCGATCCCCAGCGGAGAGAGGGGGGCCCCAGCAAACACCAAAACCATAGCCCTGACACCAAACTCCTCCCCTCCCTGGGATTGAACCCCCACAGCGCGGACCCATCCAGGTCACGCAGCCTGCTGCTGCCTGAAGGTACCGCCTCAAGAGAGAAGCCAAGTGGGAGGGAATCCTCTGAAAGGGGCCCTTCCACGGCCAGAAGCGAGCGGTCCGCTGTGAGACCTGACTCCCACAGGGATCCCTCTGTGGAGTTGTATCCTCCAGAAGCTGCTAAAACCAGTGACAATTCCAGAAATCTCCCCTCCGGGGAAAGGACCCGTCCAGATTCCTACACTCAGACCCAAGCCCTGGAGAAAGCATGGGCACCTTGTGGGAAGACAAACCACAGAGATGGCCGAGATGAGGTGAGGCCCCTGGTGAGGGAGGACTCCTCTTTGCAGTCAGCAGGGACTCCTCGTGAGAGGGAGCTGGGCAGAGGAAGAGGTGGCCCGGAACCCCAGCCAGAAGCTCCTCCCAGCCGGTGGTCCCTGCAGCCACCAGGCACTGAACGTGGGAAGGAAGCCCAGCTCTCTGCTTTCCCATCCTTGCCGAAAGACGGTCCCAAGGAACCAGAAAGGAAAGAACAGCCTCTACAAAAGCACATCAGCAGTAGCTCTCAGCCCCCGCTGGTCACCAAAGAACTGCCCAGCCTGGCCACTCAGCAGCACTGCAGCTCCCCAAGCCACTCCTCAGGCAGAGAGCCAGGGGGCAAGCCCTGTACTACAGAGCCCAGCCTGGGCCTCCAGGGCCCTCCCAGGCCTGCTGCAGTGCATGGTGAAAGCAGCAGCCCCAAGTCTGGGCCTGGCCCCGACTCCATCCCCGCAAAGTCTAAGCACCCTGACAGGGCCCTCTCCTCCCAGAAGCCAAGCGTTGCGCCTGCAGCAGGCAGAGAGGCTGCAGCCCAGCCGCAGGTCGGCCCCAGCCGAGAAGGGAAGGACAGCAGTAAGGGTGTGCCGGAGGCCTTCCCTGCCCTCCCAGGCTCCCAGAACACAGCCACCAATGCGATTAGCCAGGGAGGAAGTGGACCCTCAGTTCCGCTGCTCACCGAAGGGGGTCCTCTAGACCCTAAGCTAAAAGCCACCGGTGGCAGGCGGTCCCCGGAGGCACCAGAGAAGCCCACACATCTGCCGCAGCAAGGACACCCAGGAGGGGGTGAATTGGCGGACCACAAAGTTGCCCCTGTCAGTGAAAAGCAAAACGTGTCTCCAAAGCACCCCAAACCATCCACTGTGAAAGATTGCCCCGCTGTGTGCAGACAGACAGACAGGAGTCCAAGTTCACAGGCTGCCACCGCCACGGACAGGAAGTCTGAGGGGAAGAAATGCACTGAAGCACTTTACGTTCCAGCAGACGGCGGGAAGCTTGAGGCCAGCCTTTCCCTGGCACCCGGCGAGGCCCGGCCAAAAGGCCCAGAGAGGCCGGCAGCTGCTGTGGGGAAAGGCTTGCCAGAGGCCAAGGGGAAAGTGCTGAGTCCCCAGAAGCCGCTGACTGAGGCAGGCAAGCCCAGCGGCATGAAACGGTCGCCCTCGGCCACCGGACAGAGTTCTTTTCGATCCACTGCCCTCCCAGAAAAGTCTCTGAGCTCCTCCTCCAGCTTTCCTGAGGCCAGACCGGGGGCTCGAGAGGCTGCTGCAACTAGCGGTGACGCGTCTTTGGCCAAGGCCAGCGGGGCTGCGGCTAAGACCCTGCCCGGGGGCGACGGCAGAACCCACATGACAAAGAGCGACTCTCTGCCATCCTTTCGGAGCTCCACCGTCACCCTGGAATTGCACCACCCCAGCCCGCCCGTGGCAGGGGGAGCCGGCCACCGGGACAGGGCCCTGTCGGTATCTGCCACCACAGGAGAAACCAAAGGCAAAGAGCCTGTCGCAGCCCCGCCCTCACAGACTAGGAAACAGAGCGTGGGCAGAGAAGTGACCAAGGCATCCCCAGCTCCAAACCCTGACCGGCCCATCGCCCTTTCTTCTGAGAAGGACTTTGTGGTGCGGCAGAGGCGGGGGAAAGAGAGTTTGCGTAGCAGCCCGCACAAAAAGGCCTCGTAACGGGGCAGCCCCAGGCCGGACTGGGGAGACCCGACCTGAATGTGTACCTGAGTCTTGACTACCTTGTGAAGCCAGCACTGTGTGGGAACGCCCGCCGGGCAGAGCCTGGAGCCCCTAGGCAGAGGGGGAGAGGGAGAGAGAGACAGAAAGAGGGGACCTTCTTCCAATTGCCTTCCCAATTGTAACCCATAACACTGTTACCAGAGAGGGTTTGTACGAAAAACGAAAACAACAATAAAGAAACACCTTTACAGTGGAGGGTTGTTGAGGATAAAGATTTTCTCTGTAAATACCTAGCAATGTGTTTGGTTTGGGATGTAGAGTGATACCTTGCTGCTGATGGCGTTGTTTACCACAGCTTTTTCTTTTCTTCTCTTTTCTTTTTTTTTCCAGTAGGATTTTTGCTTTACCACTTATCATCACATAGTAATGAAGCAAAATGGTTAAAACCGGGTGTATGTAAGAGTATAGATACACTCACACTCGTGTGTATATACGCATCCACCCACATGTTTTGGTCTATGGTTTCAGAGAATATTTCAAGACTACGTTTTTCTAAGTTAACACATTCTGAGTAGAGTTCAAGATGAAAGAAAGCCCTAAATACAGTAGATGGTGAGTTTGTGTGTGTCTTTTTAACCCAAGATTTTGAGAGTACTGTATCTGCCTACCTAGACTTCCAGATCTTAAAGCAAGAACTACTCTAATCACTGCATTTGGACTCTTCCTCCATTAGGAATGGCCGGAACAAGCAGAGCTAACCATATTCATGTTACAGTCATCGCAGTGGACACTTGATCTTGGGTCCAACTGTCTGAAAGGCCAGTTATCCTTGTCTGTGGGTATATATGTCGGGTCTTCACCCTGGGTGTAGTGGAGGCTATAAACACACGTCAGCTTTATTTCTCTCACTTTCCCTTCTTTTCACGCTCTTAAACTCAGGCCTTGATGCTATGAGTCACTAGTCCAAGAAGCACACATTTTGTAGTAGTCTTGTGCCAGCCCTGCTCTTGAACAAAAAGGAAAATTACTGGCCACACGCAGATCCAATAGTACTTAAGTTGAGTAATAAGCATCAGGCATTGGAAGAGGTTTTAAATTTGCATTTTTGAGGGAAAGGGGGGGTGGATTTTGGCATCATAGCATATATATTAATGAATAATCAGGACATCAGATACATTTTAATACATAGCTGGGGCCTTATGTTGTAGATGAAGCTTGCTGTTTTTAGCAAGTTCCTGGGTTTCACATTCATTTCTGATGCATCGAGTAGCTCCATACATTTCATAACATGATCTCTTTATTTGTATGCAAAAAAAAAAAAAAACGTATTAATAAAGAGCAGCGTTTTTTAACAAAAAGACTTGGTGGAGCTATTTGGTGCTTGAATGTGACTGTCCTTTTTACTTTTGCTAAGCCTTATTTAAATTTTGTATACCATGGAATATGTAGACTTCGTCAAATCATTTTAGTGCTGAGGGGGTTTTTGTTTGTTTTTGTTGCAGTTGTCCTGGAGGCTTGTTTTGTATTGTAAGACGGCACTTGCTGACCTAAGTACTAAGGCACTAAGAGAAAATACACACAGATAAGTATTTATAAGATGTTTGGGATCCATAGCAGGATTTTCTGTTTTGTTTTTCAAGAGGGAAAACAATTACCAATAAATACAAATTCAGCACCCAAACCCCCTCGGATGTCTTAGTATCTAAATCATTCATCTAAAGCACAGCCTGTGGATTGTAAATTATTTAGCAGGGCTGTAAACCCTGCTCCAAAAACAAAGGCATCACTTAACTGACTGCTGGGTTGTCCTTCCTTGTAAAATGAGTTGGCAAACAGAACAAAAAGTACCCCCCTACCCCTGTTTTCCGCCCTCCGCCCCCGTGTAGTTTTAGCCATTCCCCATCACTACGTTGTGAAATGGTAGAAGAAACGCATATTTTAGAAGAACTTAAATGGGTTTCCAAAGTGGTCTCAACATTTATAATTCATATCTGTGTTTGGCAGTTGTCATAACCCAATCATCTGTACTCAGACATCACGACAGGTGTGTCGGGGAGGGAGTTCATGGTTTACAGCCTTTGCTTTTTAACTGTCCAGTTTCCTTTAAAGCACAACTAGCTGCTTGTTTACAAATGATATTTTTATGTATATTTTGTATAGTGTATTATCATTTTGGCCAAATATGTTTTTGCATTTTGGATGGGTAAAGAGTACTTAAGGTTGCATTCATGTAATACCTGTCTGTTGTTGTAAACCTCTCCAATCAGCTGGTAGAAATTCTCCTGTGTTCTATTTGGTCAGTCTCCTGTGATTGTAAGATGTGCTCCTTGGTAGTACTCCCAGCTGTAGATTTACCAGCTTAAAAGTTTGTTAGGATCTGTGCAATAAAGTGTTTGCAGTCTTATTTTCTCTAAGAAATTCCCTATGGATGTCATAATTGTTGTATATTGAACAAATATTTATACTTATGCAGTTGCATAACATTGAAATAAAAATTTAGCATGAAAAGATAATGACTGATGTTTTTCTTACATCTACACATACATCTCTAAAGTGTTACTGAATATTACTGTGTATTATGGGAAGCATGGGTTTTTTGCAGGTTGCTTTTTGTTAATTGGACTGGTTTGCTTTTGTTTGTTTGGTTTTTTTTTTAGCTTACACAAACATGTTCTATTCTTGAAGATTAAGCCTCCCTATAATGCCTTCCTACGTTTTGTACCAACCTTATTCCTTGGCCGCAGAAGTTACCAGCTTCCACACCAAGGTCGCTCTCTTTTTTACGGTCTCTTCCTCAGTGAAACCATCTCCTTCAATTCCCCTGTTATCTCCTATTACCTTCCTCCATCAGTTACCAATCAGTTACCACTGTGCCCTTTCATCTTGCATTTCCTCCTTTCCTGTGTGTTTTCTCGTCATCAAAAATCACTGAAACTGGCAGGAAGGAAAGAAGCAGCCTAACATTTATTTTCTGCCTTATATATATAAATATGTGCATAGTGCTGGGCAAGATGGTTTTCATCTACCTTCTCATTTGAGCCCCAAACCAGATGATAGTGGCACCCCCATTTTACAGATGAGGAAGGAGGCCCAGACAGGCTCTGCTGTTTGTTTAATATACACCCTGTAAAGAGAATTTGGATTAGAATCCAGATTTTTTTCTGGCTGCAAAGCTCTTGACCTTTCTAAACATTACCAGGTGTCATGTAATTGAATTCAGATCTAGGCTCCTCTGTGAATGATCTAAGCCATCTCATTGTCTCTTTCTTTACATGCAGAAAAATCATATGGTGCAAAATTACACGTTTGGTGATCGGTGGGAAACCACGAGCCAAGGAAGCTAATTATTCTCTGTAGTAGGGCTCTTTTATTAATTCTAATTAATCAGCAGGCAATTTTCCATCTAGCATCTGGGGATTCATAACACAAATGTAACATGAAAAAGTGCAGCTTTATTAACTATAGAAATTTGCTTCCTCTGGTATCGGCCAGGCCTTAAGGAACTCAATGGTCAGGCAACACTCTAAATCTATTTACCTGTCTATTGGTATGGTTTGAACTCATGGCTCACAGTGATCATTTGTGTTCCTCCTGTCTTCTACCTCTACCCCAGTGAATATTACATCTTCTGTATCTACAAAAGCTAGAAATGCCCAAAATGCGTTGTTGAAAGTCAGTTTAATGACTTTTTGCATATGGAAAGTCAGTCAGTCTGGCTCAGGTTCAAGTTCTCTGACAGTTCCAACTCCTTGGACCTGGGACGGGAATCTTAGCAGCAATCCTCACAGAAAAGCAGCATCCTCCTACTGATTTCTGGGATGTGTGTTCCAAAAGACAAGATGGCCATCTCTTGTCACAGGCTGGCCGCGGGACTCTGTCCCAACACGTGGATGCAGGCAAGCACGTCAAAAAGGGAACCTGCTCCCAAATCTGTCGTTCCCTATGTATTTGGTGACCTGCCAGTCAAGTCTGTTCAGACATGGAGAAAAGAAAGATATGTTGTATATGATTACTAGGTACTGCCCCATACCGCTTTACAGAAAGTCTGGTAACATTGTAAAGCTGAAAGCCTCTCACAAATACTCATCTGCTGTTTCATTACGCACTGCCCGGAGATGGCTGTCAGTAGCCAGGAGGTGAAGAATGAAGATGCTTAAGATGCCTGAAGCAAGCATGTTGCATTTACTGCATCTTCATATGTCAGGCTGGCATCACCATATCCTCCAGCTCTAACCTGTCTCCAGAAAAATCCTTTGCCTGAAAATTCTGCCCCTTTGGAATACACGCGCTGTGTTACACAGTGCTGTGCCGAAGTGACTTTCCCAGGCTGGAGACAGATTTCTACTTTTTGGGACTAGGTGCCCATCCACATCCATCCCTGTGATGCTGTCCCTGTAGTGCAAGTCCCAGCTCCTCAGCCTGCTGCTCTGTTCACATGGACATCCTTAGAACAAGCATGGCTGTCTGTCCTCAAAGAAAAAGAGCAACTGGTGAAGCTTGGGCTTGACCGTTTGGATTTAAAAACGCAAAGCCTTGGGGCACCTGGGTGGGTCAGTGGTTAAGCGTCCTGATTCATGGTTTCAGCTCTTGTCATGATCTCCCAGTTGATAAGTTCGAACTGCACTACAGCATATAGCCTGCTTGGGAGTCTCTTTTTGCCTTTCTCTCTGCCCCTCACCTGCTGGCTTTCCCAATCAATCAATCTCCCTCTCTCTCTCTCAAAATGGATAAATTAAAAAATGTATATTTAAAAATTTTTTTTAACACTTATTTTTGAGAGAATGAGACAGAGCATGAGTCGGAGAAGGGCAAAGAAAGAGGAAGACACAGAATCCGAAGCAGGCTCCAGGCTCCAAGCTGTCAGCACAGAGCCCCATGTGGGGCTCAAACTCACAGACCGTGAGATCAAGACCTGAACCAAAGTTGGACACCCAACCAACTGAGCCACCCAGGCACCCCTAAAAAAATTATTTTAATAAAATAAAAATAAAAACACAAAGCTTTAGAAAAAGATTGCCTCCTTTTTTGCTATCTGTAAATTCTCACATCCAGTGACCTCTTTATTCTTCTTGCACCTTTGTGAAAAAGCAAAAAAGTCTTTAAAAAACAGTAAAACTCATTGCATAACATGGTCATTGAAGGAAAATTAGAAATACAGAAGAAAAGAAAAATGAATCCTTGCCATCCAACCAGCCGCTCATCATTCTTCAATTTATATAGGTTTTTAACTTTTTCAAAAACCTGAAATAATAGTGGAGGTGAGGTTTGCTGACCTCTTCTGTTTAGTATTGAATCACAAATATATTTCAATGTCTATAAATATACTGTGCAATATTGTTCATAATGGCTACATGGCATTTCACTTTATGGGTGTGCTATATTGCTTTCATTCACGTGCTCATGCATAGATAGCCGAGAGCCTCTGATGCAGACGATTGGGTCGTCCCACCAATTCTCAGCCGGCTTATGCCTGAGTTCATTTAATTTATCCCCACACTTCCTTTTATCCCCCCCTCCCACCCTCTAGGCAGCCATGTTAATTCATGGTTTATCTTTTTGTGTTCTTAGAAATTACTGGTATATTGTTTTGTATGCGTGTATTTTTAATTTATAAAAACTATATTAATATGTCATTTTGGGTTGTTTTTTTTTTTCCCCATCAAGCTCTCTCTCTTGGCCCACAAACTGGCCCCTGTACCTGAAGGGGGAGGAGAGACCGAAGACAGTTGGCAGACCACTCCAGATTGGTAGGTGGCAGGTTTAATAAGCAAGGAAACTTACATATGAGTCTTGCCTTGGGTGGCCCCAAGACAAGTAGATCGCTACACCCATGTGCTAGAATCTTAACAGTTTATATATAGAGGCCATAACTGGGTTCAGTCACATGTACCATCCAGAGCAACAGAATGTTGCTTTCTTAAGGCTGCTTCTGGAAACCAGCTCCCACTGTGGGAATGGGGGGTAGAGTATACATTCCAAGGACAGGGGAGGGCATGAGAAGCCTCTGATTGCCCAGATCCTGCTCATGTGTCAACCAGTAGTCCTGTCCTCTTGATGACCTCCTCCAACACTGTATGTTTAAGATTCAAGTACATTGCCATAGCTGTATCTAATCCATTGCTTGTGACTACTGTATCATACCCATGGTGGGCATCTTCTACACTAATCTACCCATTTTCCTAGTGATGAACACTCAAACTGCTTTGAACTTCCCCCTCCATAAATAATGTTGCACTAAATACCATTGTGGAGATGTGAAATTTTCTTGGGAAATATACCCTAGCAGAATTCGCGGGCCACATACTTAATTGGACTAATTGTTGTCAGAGGGTCCTAGAATGGCTACACTAGTCTATGTCTGTAAGCCATGCATGCAGTTCCTACAACCCCACATCCCACCGGTGCTTTTATCCAGCTCTTCCTTTTTTGCCAGACTAACAGATCGAAACCTTTATCTCATTTTAAGTTCTACTTCCTGATTTCCTAGTGACACCAACAGGTTTCTAATATTGTTATCCCACCCAAGAATATAGAATATCTCTGCATTTGTTTAGATCATCCCCTAATTTATTTGGTCATGTGTCTATTGTTGGCTATTTAGGTTGTTTCCAAAGACCAGATAAAGAGAAAAAGGGAGACCCAACCTGTTTATAAAGCCCATGAAAGAACATGAAGAGAGAAAGAGTAGACAGATGGCTACACCAATGGCCACCTGTCTTCTTACCTTTGTGTCTCTAATACCTTATCTTGAACAGTCAAATGCTTAGAGGATATTATCAAAATTTGGGGGGATGAGAGGAGGAAGTTCAATGAAGTTCACTGTTTAATCTTTCATGAACAGTCTTTCATAATGGCTTTTAAAAATAGTCTGTGTAGATTAGTTCTTTCCTTTTTTAAGATATGCATTATCCAGTAAATGATTTTATATCGTAAGTAATGGGATGGAATGGGAGTGGGGGACAGGGCATAGGTGGGAGAGCAGGGGAGGTTAGCAGCAGAATCTTGTGGCCTGAAAGTTGTGGCAGGAGACTAACAGGCTTTCTGCCTGGGATGTCTCACCCTTGGATTTGAAGGCTTCTTAGCCCCTTATTCCCATTTTGTTACAAAATTTCCTCTTATAGAAAATGGAGCAGTTCTTCAACTCATTTGTTGCATGGAGCCTTATATATGACTCTGTCATTGGTTGATAACACTAAGTTTAAGGAAGTATATTTTGCATGGAATCATTTGGCGTAGAATCCAGTGCCAACCCCAGTCTAACCAAATTCCAGTATCTGGGGATGGGGCAGGGGGGCGGGTAGAGGAATCTGTTTGGTAATGAATGCCCAGATGTTTCTGGTGATAAACCAGTATCTAGGAGCCACACCTGCCTGTCCCATTCTTCTGTAGCCTTCAAGCTTACTCCCCCACCCCCTATCAGACATTCTAACTCTTAATATTCCAGGCGACTGATTCTAGTGAAATACCCAGGTTCCCCACTTGTGACTTGCTTAGAACCAATCCCTTCTTTCTTGCCATAACTCGAGTTAATTTTTTCTTTAGCATTCAAGACAGATAGAAACAAGGTCAACCACCCCTCTTGCATCTTATAATAATACACAAAAACATTGAAAAGCCATTTATTTCATACTTTTGTAAACTTCAAAATTACAAATGACACTTCTTGAGGAATTGGACAAGTAGGAAAGGTATGACAGCTTCCTGTCTTGAAATTTTACTGATCATGCCTGTGTTTGTGTCTGTGCTGTGTTCAGTTAGCAGTGATGGCTGCTGGCTCTGGGGAAAGGTATAATTTGCTATCAGATTGTGGGAATTGCAGCTCACGCAGAGAGTCCTCTGTGATGGAGGCCAGTCAACTTTTATGGACTTCAATGCTATTTGCTTCAGTACACTTTGAAATGCAGGGTCAGCTCACTGAGCTACAACATGCAATAATAACACATTTTTATAGGAATAGCTTGTCAGAGCAGTAACAACATACGATACATAAAACCAATAAACACACCATGTCTACAGATTCTATCCTAGTAACCAGGATAAAGCAATAAAATTGACAGCAGCTATCAAAAAGCTGCCTTTCTGACTTTGTAGGGTGAATTTACTGTTGCTTAAAACAGAGGAGCTGTCACAAAGCCTTAGATCAGTGTGCAGTTACAGAATAGCAAGTTGCATTACAGGGAAGGGGCACACCCCTGATAAATGAAAGCAAGATGGGCAATTACATTTTGCTAGGGCTTAGGACCCTACCATCTATCATGTGATGCAATCTGCATCACAGATATTCCACAGAATACTTTTGTTTCTGTTTTAACACATTAACCATTATGGAGAACCATGTGGCTATAGAGTGGTAAGATGGCAATTAGTGTATCGTCTCTACAGCTTAAATCCTGCAGTCAAGAAAGAGCTTAAATTTGCTAGAATGCGAGGGAACTCAGTCCATTCTGGTTCTGTCTTAGACTGGATTCATAGAGTGTTGAGTTCCATCCTGTCTGATATGGATGAAAGAAGGAAGGAAAGCATGAAACCAGTAGAGAAGGAGGGAAGCACAGAGAGAGAAGGAGAAAAGGAGAGAAGGGAAGAGACAGCAAAGAAAAAGGAAAGAGAAATAAAGAGAAAAGGCAGAGAAGGAGGAAACAGTGAGCATGGTTTTTCATCTTTGTGGTCACTACCAGGAATAGTTCCCAGAGTTTCCAGAGCTGATCATTTAATTTGGTACAAGCAAATTAATGAAATCAACAAAACAAATGAACTATGTGTCCTGCTACCTTCCTGCCTGAATCCTCAAAGGTGAATGGCTCTTGCACAAGAGTGGGCAGCATGGGGTGGTGTAGTTAGCAGGGATGCTCTCTCTCTTGACTCAGGAGGGTTGGCTGCCTGAACTTATAAACTAACCCTGCCTTCACGTCCCTAGAAAGAGGGGTCTTTGGTGTAGCACCAGTTAGGAAGCTGCCTGTTCCACACACTGACAGAGGCTGGCCAAGGCAGCCATGCCCACTTCTGCCTTAGGTCCCTTCTGAGCCCAAAACTCAGTGAAAAAAGTCTCGGTCATTGCCAGACTCAAGGCCAATACCAATACAGCAGTGGCTCAAACTGGCCTTCTCAGAATGTTGTTTCACCCTCCTTAGGGCCAGGGAAGGAAGAAAGGGGGATGATGGATGTGTCCCCATTCCTCATATTTCTAGCACTTACTTCTTCCACACACATCTTTAAGTGACTGCCTCTCCAGGGCTCCCTCGGGAAAGCTGAGGAAAACTTCCTTTTCAGGCACCTGTTTTCCCAAACACTGATACTCAAGGTAATTAAAGCAGCTAATTGTGTGCTGTTTCGTTGCATTAGCAGAGTGGTGCTCTGCCTGTGCCCACTCACTAGGTCCCCAGGCCACCTAGAGCTCAAGGGGATATAGTACCCTTTCATCTCTGCTACCTCTCTCCACTTTGAAGGAAGGATGCCTTTGAGTTGGGAGTTACCTGAGGATGCGGAAGAAGGTGAAGAAGGTGTAAGCTCTCGGACACTTTGACCTTCTTCCAGAAAGTAAGGGGGAAGGGAAAGGCCCTTCAGAATAACTTTGAGATAATATGCCTGCTAATAGGCCCTGGGTAAACTGTGGCCTGGGAGTTAACTGGGGTACCTCCTTCTTAGTATTTCTCACAGTGGGAATAGGGTGAGACCAGTGAGACACCCATCTTGGGTGCTAAATTTAAGGTGCACCAAAGAAATCAGTAATGAAGATAATATTTTAATGCAATATTAAATTAAAAAAGACTAATGCAAAATATCAACCATGAACAAAATACCAAAATTTTAAACAGCGGCAGGATCAGTATTACTGATTTTTCCTTTTGTCTCAGGCCCTAACATGGTTCAGCATGGGACTATTTTGGATGCCGTTTTTAAAAATTTTGTTGTTTTATTACAGATTTTTTTCATTAATCAAAAGTTTTTAAATATTGCATTAAATTATTTTTGTCTTGATTACTGAGGTTTTTTGATTCCCCCTTAGATTCTGTGCCCAAGGCAAGCACCTCTGTCCCTTTACCGTGTGTTGTTAACCAAGATTTTCTGGGAAAACTTGGCCTCCCACCTAGTACTACCCCCAAAAAATCCCCCAAGGCTACGAGACAAGCAGAGCAACTGCAGGAGAGGTTTATGGCATTTCTTCACTATTTCCTGTCTTTTTTGCCATTCTTGGGGGATATAGCGGTAAAGAGAGGTTGGTTCCCAAGTTTCCACTCTGTTAATATGTCCCACTGTTAGACCCCCAACATAAGGGCTAATAAATTCTGATTGGATATGAAAGTTAATTTTATTTTGATATTCCAATCAGATTTTCATAACTCGAGTTACCACCTCTAGCCTAAAATTTGTTACAGAACTTAAGGTCCTATGAATGCAACACCCTGAATACAAGAGATTTCAGCTCTTGTCCGCCATTCCAGACCACAGAAAATCAAGCCTTATAGGAGTGGACCCTTTGGGTCTTACAAGGTCTAAATCCTAACACTTTCCGCTTCTCTGTCCTTTCTCTCTCTCTCTACATTCAATGGTCCTGTCTAATCTTTTCCACTGGTACAATCATTGCTGACACCCCCAGACTCAACAGAAACTCACTGAGCCAGAGTATTGTGTTGTGGACAACTAGAGCACAGTGATGCTTTCTTCCACTAGTTTTCATTGCAAATGCACTAGCTCGATTGCTATCCCAGGTGAATAGACTTTTGAGAGATGCCCTGGGAACCGAACCACCATTTATCTCATAGTTCCTGTGGGAAAAAAGCTTCTAAGGACCAGACATTCAAATGAGAAGAGCATTTGGGCCACAGCCATGTGTAAGGTAGGATTTGTAATATAAGACCAAGCACACAAGATCGGTAGGAAACTTCCGTGGTTCTGAAGTGAGAGTGGCCAATGTAGCAAAAATCCTAGATTGGGGGTTGGGGGGCTGGTGGGGTGGTTTTTGCTTTTTGGTTTTTCTGTTTTGTTTTGTTTTGTTTTGTTTTGTTTTGTTTTGTTTTTTTGTACCTATTTACACCCTAGTGGAATTGTAGAGACCTTAGAGACTTAGAATTAAGGAGATAAATGAAGTTGATTTGATGTCACGATTCATTTCTCAGCCTCTTCTTTTAAATTCTCTTGTGTATTCCCTTTTTCATTAAAAAAAAAAAGCATTGAGACTTTATCCTCAACAAGTTTCTCAAATGACTGTCTTATTGAGGACTCAGAGCCAAGCACGATGCCCAAGCCACAGGAGACAGAGTTTGGACTGGGGTCACCAGTGCCGCCAAGTTGTGGTTGTTGGTCTCCTTTTAGGGTCAGGGTGGGTGCTGCTTCGGGAAGTGTCCATGAGTGGAAGGAAAATCACCTCCTCGAACATTCCTCTCCTGGCCTTTCCCTGCCACGGGTCCTCCAACCACCTTTCATGTGAGCAAATGGCTCTGTGTCTCTCACACCTGTTGTTTGGTCCCCTGGTCCTAGTCAGTTTACATTCCAGGAAGGTTCATTAGCTCTGGGACTCAGAAAAGCACAGCAAGTCCTGTCCAGCTGCAGGAACCAATCTGAAAATTCTGACAGCCAACAACAGACAGCAGTTCCTTTACTTGGGGCAGTTTCCCTAAACACATTCATTTGCCATCTCCAGAAAGCTTCAGCACTAAATGTGCTCATATTTCCACCTGAGGAGGAATTTAACTGAAAAGACGAGCAGAATGGCAATGAAGAGTAAAAATACTATAAGAAAGAAAATGCCCACAGCCGTAATCCCACAGGACAGTTCGACATCATACAGCTTAACTCCCCTTAAAGATGGAGGGTTTGCACACATGGTTTCCTCCACACCCTCAATTTTCTGCAGGTTTTCTTTGTACCATGTTATAAAATGTATGTTCGAACAAGTGCAGTCCAGGGGATTGTGGCTTAAGTTAATGGTGTTCTGCTGGGACAGGGTGTGGAGGAGAAGAGGTGGGATGGCGTGGATGCTGTTGACGGCCAGATTGAGGTAGATCCCCTGAAGATGGCTAAGAGCATCGATGCTATCGCCCGTCAGGCTGTTGTAGCTTAAGTCTACGTGACTCATTTTTCCAAGGCTCTGGAATGCTTGCTTGTCTATGGAAAGGAGGTCACAGGAGGATAAACTAAGAATCTCCAAGCTGTTCAAGGGCTGAAGTAGGTTGGTCTTTGAGATGCGCCTATCTTGAAAGTGATTCCCCTGTAAATTTAGATGGCGGAGATCCACCAGGCCTGCTAGAAGGTGCTGATTGCTGGTATCCAGGAGACAGTGAGAAAGATTCAGAACCTGTAGGAGACGAAGGTTTTGAAAAGGACTTTGTGGAGCCTTAATGCGCAAGTGGGTAAATGCCAAATCTAGATGTTCTAACTGAGGACATTCTTTGAATGCCTGACTCTGAAGACCAAGAGGCTCATTGTAGCTCAGGTTTAGGTATTGTAAGTGGGGCAGGTTTTTGAGTTGCAGATTGCAGCAGTCGGAAGCTTCTATATCATTGTGGCTTAAATCAAGTTTCTGAAGATTTTCTAGTTTTTCCAAACACCCAGCACCGAAGTCAAGTGTTTTCATGTTGCCTTTGATAGAGAGGTCTGTGAGGGATGGAAAACTGGCAGCATTGATCTGACACAATTGGTCAAAATTATTTACATTGAGAACTAATTTCTTGAGAGCATTCATACTCTCAATCCCGGAGGGCAATGCTTTCAGGTGAGTTGCCGTCAGATCCAATTCCTTAAGTTGAGTGAAGCAGCGAAATGTGGTAGATGAGATATTAGAGAAATGGTGCTTCTGTAGATTGATGCTTTCCACAGACATTTCACAAAGTCCCTCAAGCATGGCTGGAGTAAGGTCTTGGTCATCAGAGTCTTCGAATGTCCCCAGCCAGAGAGACTGAGTAGTGGAGTTCTGTAGACCTTTTAATATAACAGACAAGTTAAGAATCCCTCCAAATTTCAAACTTTGGAAGCTTTTTGAATGGAAAGCTCCAGGCTCAATGGCTTTAATGTCATTGCCATTGAAATTAAGGCTTAGGTTGGTGGCCTTCTCCAGAGCATTCATGTCTTCACTCGAGATATAGTATATAGCATTATTCTGAAAATCCAGGACTTTCAAATTCTGTGTTGGGAAGTTCTCTGGGAACTTAATGGAGGAAATATGGTTGCTTCCAAGATGCAAACTTTCCAACTGTTCCAGATTATACACTGGGATAAACTCGAGATTGGATATTCCTGTTTGGATTAAGGAAAGATGCTTCAGCGATTTGGGCCCATTAAATGCTGTTTCTGCCATGAATATCAGGGGATTTCCAGTCAATACAATTGTGTTCAACTGATGCTGGTATTGAAAAGTGTCTTCATGTACCCAGTTAATTTGGCACCTTAAAAATTATTTAAAAATAATTAATTAGAAAAAAGAAAAACTCTGTCACAGTGACTAGTATTAACAAAGCCATCTTTTGTGTAGAGTAAAAACAGTATATATCATTATTTGAGGTAAAATATTAAAAATTTTCTGCAGTACCAACAGATTACCTGTCGAATTAATGACTAGCCTCAGTTCCGCACACTCTGATTTAGAATTTTTTCCAGAAATCTTATCCCTTTGGATTGAACTCTCAGAGCTTTGTTTCTAGAATCTAGGGAACAGTTAGTCATTTGACTTTAGGGAAAATGGAGGTATTATTTACTGTTGTAAGTAATATACAATATGTAGTATATAATGTATACTATAGAACAAATGATATGTGATATATGTATCTGTGTCACCCTGGACAAGTCACAAATTTTCTCAAACTTTTGTTCCATCTATAAAGTAAAGAAGTGATGAGTGCTTTAGGCAATGGCTTTTAACCAAATGATACATATGAAAATGCTCCATAGAAATATGGAGCAGTACAGGTGTCATCCTGGTAATGCACCTGAAAATACTGGATTACGCATGTGTGAGCACATGTGTGCAAGCGCGCGTGCGCGCACACACACACACACACACACACAGCTACCCTGGAAGTCACTAAGGGAGTTCCTTAGAAACACACTAAAGGAGCTGTGAAAAATCAGCTGGAATCCCTAGGACCAAGTGAGCCCTGGTCACTTGTCATATTTGCCAATATCTGCCAGTCTTTGATGGCCTAAAGCCTGAGTTAAAATGAGCCACATGTACCATGGCAGGAGACAAAGCTTGGGGTCCAAGCAGGGTAGGAGATCCTATCAAAAACCTACAGACCACCAAGATCTTCAGAAGGGATCCTTTCAGTGGATCACCTTAAAAAAAGAAAGCTCATAGAGGGTGACCTTGAGGATATGTGTTTATCTTGGCCCATGGCTTTAGATGGAGCAACAAGGATAACAACGAGAAAAGTCTCCCCCTGGGATTCTCGAACCGTAAGTTTCCACTCACGAGGGCTGGGGTCTGAACTGACACTACCTCTGTGGACCTCCCAAAAGGAGCCCAGGTAGAAAATTGAGTCTAAAACGGCTCCAGAATGGTAGTGACTTCAGAGAGCAGCAGAAGTGAATAGAAATTTCTTTTTGAGTGATATACCTATTTAATTAATTTGTAATAAAAAATACTTGCAAACCTAAAGTAAAGATAGTAGTACAATGAACTTTCATATACCACACGGGTGCAGCAGTTCTCAAGATTTTGCCAGATATACTTCCTTGCTTCTTCTATTCCCTCCTCTCCCTCCTGAAGTGGTTTAAATCAAATCCTAGACATCCCGAACATATTTCACTATGCATCTCCAGAAATATTTACGCTTATTGTCTGTAGCCATAATGCCATGGTCTAATCCCAGGAAAGTATTTTAAACAAAGATTTACATCAAGTTCCAAAAGATAAATTAGCTCAAAATAAAACTTCACTGAATACATAAGGGCAATTCATTAGCCAAAATCAGTTTTAAAAAAATGTTCTATGGGAACACCTGAGTGGTTTAGTCAGTCAAATGTCCAGCTCTTGATTTTAGCTCAGATCATGATCTCACGGTTCATGGCATAGAGCCCTGGGGCGGGCTGCACTCTGGCAGCACGAGCCTGCTTGGGATTCTCTCTCTGTCTCTCTCTCACCCTTCCCTGCTTGCCTGTGTGCACATGTGCTCTCTGAAAATAAATAAACTTAAAAAAAATTATAAGTATATTCTGCATAATTAAGTGAAAGAAACAACAGATACCAGAATTATCAGATATATCTCATAATACATATATGATTTGGAAAGAATATGTGATATTCCTGATATATATTATCAGAATATATCATATATTTAGATCAAACGTGCATTTGATATGTTTAAAGGAAACAGTGTGAACCAATAATAGGAAGAAGGAAAAACTTATTAAAGCTGATCTGATATATCTGAAATGAAAAGTCATTGAAATTTATTGAAATAGGAAGTTAATGAAATTGAAAAGCCAATGGATGGTTTATACAAGAGATTAGCTGAAGAGGGTATTAATGGACTAAAAGGGGATACGAGAAAATTATATGGAATATAGTCCAAAACACCAAAGAGGTGGAAAACAAGAAAGATATATTGAGGTTACAAAGGATGGATGAGAAGATGCAATGTAAATCTAATCAGAGATCCAGAAGAAATAAAAGAGTGACCAGGAGCAAGCCAAGTTTCAAACAAATAATGGCTAGACTATTTTAGAATTGATGAAAGGCACTAATCACAGATTCAGGGAGCCCAAGCATCTACACAGTGCAGCCCTGTGATATTACAGAATACCAAAGACACAGAGAAACCATTGAAAACACCCAGAGAGAAAAGATCACCTACGTGTGCACAATGATTAGACAGACAGGTGACTATCTAACAGCAAGAAGGCACAAAGCGAATGGTAGCATCAAAGAGCTAACTAAGAACAAAAAACCGTCACTTGCAATCATGCCAGAAAAGACTGTCTTTCAAGAAAGAGAGTAAAATAAAGACATTTTTGGAAAAACAAAAACCGAGGGAGTTTAATCCTAAGAGACTTTCACCAAAGACATTTTGGGGGATGTACTTCAGGAAAAAAGAAAAATTATTCCAGAGAGGAAGTCTGAAAAGCAAGATGGAAGAATGAGCAAAAAACTCCAGAAAACATGTTGGTAGAGCTAAAGAAATGTGGCTGTTTAAAAGAATAAAAATTGTATCTGATTGGTGGCCAGATGAAAGGCAGGGGCTAGGGGACTAAGGAGAGGGATTTTAGGAAGTATGAGGTCATATTTTTTATCATCTTTCGAAAATAACAAGAGGAAACTTAGAGTCTTCTATCTAGAGAAGCTGTCATGGCCCCATGCACTCCTTCAAAATGTGGTCAAATCCATTTCATCTAAAAATGAGAAGTGGTAAAGCAGAGGGCAAGTAAATGTCCTGGGGGCATACTAGGTAGGTAGCAGAGTAATCTCTGTCCCTAACTGCAAGGGCAAGACTTTGTCTCAGTGAAGTGTTGCTAGGCAACACTTATTGTGGAATCTTGGCCATGGAGGTGGCCTGGGGTCATTTGGAGGACTCTGGACTGAGAGTCAGGAGAGCAGAGACCCAGTTGCCTTACTCTGTGACCTTAACCAAACTCACCAAATCTCCTTGAGCTTTCATTTCCTCTTCGAACATGAGTTGGACTGTAATATACAGCATGCCTACCTCCCAGGGGTGGTTATAAAGATGAATATAGTCTTACGGATGTGAATGTTCTACTACCCTGGACAGAAGCTGAAACTGAACCACCTAAGAAATAGAGCTGCTGCAAGGGATACATCCCTCATACACATGCAAAGCCCTTTCCCCTCTTACACACACACACACACACACACACACACACACACACACACAATCATGTTGCAATTCCCTTCTGGTTTCTTCTCTTATTTTCTTGTAATACTTCTGCCTTCTGGTTCACAAACACTGGTTCAGTATTTGGAATCCTGACTCTGCTTCTAAAATTAAATGATGGAACTATTTTCCCAACTTACAGGGGAAAAAGTTAGTGGCTTATGTGTTTCTTCTGCAAATTTTTCTTAAAATGTTATCACCCAATAATAAACTATGCTAACATGTAGTATAATACGGCATCTGACTGAACGAAAGATTTGTCTTTAGTATTCCTTAAAACTTCTTAACCAACACTGTTGATGCAGCATCGTTTGAAAACAATCCACTGTTCTGTTCAGTTATTGGGTTTCATTAATACAACATTTCACCTGCATAAAAATATTTCATGGGGAAGAGTAAACACACAGTATAGGTAGAATGCCCCTGTGCTCCCAAAAGAAGGTCCTGGAAACAATTTGAATGCAGGTTGTATTATTCCATAAGTAAAACATCAGCCACACAGAAGGAACTCAGATACATACCTGGTTAAGTCCAAAAACATAAGATCTATAAGTCTGGTGAAAGTCGTATTTTCAATTACAGGCAAGAAATTAAAGCCAAATTCTAAAAATTCTGTTGTGTTTGGTAGAGTGTCAGGAACTTCTGTGAGACCTAAATTTTCACAGTTATATGTTTTGTTGGCTTCTTTCTGACAAGAGAAACAACGGAAATTAATATCAGAGTTGGTAATTTGATTGATTAGCAAAATTACACATATTTTATCCTTTGCACAGCAATCCCACTTCTAGCAATCTTAGCAAATACACACCTGCAAATACCCAAAGTGACTTGTGCATAAGATTATTTATTTTAGTATATTTTTGTAATACCAAAAGGTAGGCAGTCACCAGATTATTCATCACTGTAGGACTAGTTGAACAAAATATGGTCCATTCACAAGATGGAATCTTCTGCAGTTGAAAATGGAATGAATAGGGTCTCCACATGTTAATATGGAGTGACATCCAGGCATATTGTAAGGTGTAAAAAGCAAGGTGCAGAATGAACTTATAGTATATACAGTATATGGTATGTCACATATAGCATACTGTATGTGTATTTCTTACATTTGCAAAGAGAAGCCATGGTGAAAGGCCCCACACTCATCACCTTGAAGGGGAAAAAAGGAACCAGATAGAGAAGCAGGGAAGGAAGACTTATCTTGATTATACTTACACAGTTCTGATTTGGGATGCATGGAAATGTTTTATTTCATTTTGAAAACAGATCAACTCTGCGTTAGCATCAACAGAACAAGACAATCAGACATTTCGCACTTTCTGATGGAGACAGATTCCTGCCCCCCCAGAAATTAAATTTGAATATAAGACTTTAGGCTTAATTTACAGCCTACAAATGAAACGAGAGATTTAAGTTAAAACAGCCTTCACGGTAGCTGTCAGCCAAATGCCCAAGGCGGAGCATCCTGTAGAATAACTAACTTTGTTTTGTTGACATGTGAATGGTGTTGGGGAAGTAGAGAGGAAGATGGATGGGGCAAGAGGAGACTGCTCTTGTTAAAAGAGACAGCAATAGAAGCTCTTTAAGAGATACAACCAACAACAGAGTAGCCCTCGTTTTGATTCTGATTCACATGAAGCACCAGGAAAAGACATTTTATAGACTATCAAGAAACTTTGAGGACACGATATTAGAGAATATTAAGGAATTAGGAATTTTTGAATGATAACAGCCATGTTCTCATTCTTTTGAAATGCATTTTGAAGTATTTCTGCATAAAATGACTTGATGTTTGGGATTTCTTTTAAAATATTCTGGGCATGAAGGAGGGGAGGAGGGGATACATGAAATCAGTAAGCAAAATATCAGTGATTGTCGAACGTCGATATATACATGGAGGCTCCTTGTAACTACTTCTGTATCTGTTTCAAAACGTTCTGTCCCCATCCTCAGTTGCAGACAATCCTGCTTAGCTGGGAACAGAAGACTGAGCATGTTCTCCTTTACTATGAAGCCTGATGTTTTAGAGATGTCACATTTTAATTGCTTTCTGCTTTACTCCATCTTCTGCGTAGTGGTGCATTTTTTGTGGGTACCATGAGCGTATGCATGCTCACCTACTGGATATCACGTTTTCTTCTATATTGTGATAATATTATCAGTGTTACTGATGAAAATGCCATATTTTTATTTCCTTGTAATTCATTCCTCATTTTATAGACCCAACGTCCTCCAGGCACTGCCACAAATCCACCTAATGTCCTTGAAATTCACACTTCGCCTTTAAAACTTAAGATGTAGCTGACTGGTGGGAAAAACACATGTTGCCAGACCCCCCTTGTGCCCATGCACATGGATGGCCCCAAGAGGAAATGAATGTAACTTCCCCAGTAGCTGCTAAGGTTTGGAGGAGCTTTGAGAAGACATTTCCCTTTTCTGACATGCACTGGCGTAACTGATGTCACATATACTTGGAGAAAGGGACCTTTCCTCAATTTGTCTTGAGCTATTCTGGTCCTACAGCAAAAGGCGCCACGCTGGCAATTCCCTCCTTCTCCTGAATATATAAGCACCCGTGACACCTAAATTAGTCCTCTTCTGTGCTTTACTAAGCGCTTTTACTGCATTAATGTGATTCGGAAAGTTGAGAATCCAGCAGGAGCTCTATGGAGCCAGTGGCCTGAGGGAGCTTCTAGCAAATGGAAAGGCAGATAAATGAAATAGCTCAGTTTTATCCTGGTGAAAAACAAAACTAGTGGATAACATTCCCACAGAGTTCTGAGAAACCCACCATGAGCCGGTGTCATACATTAATCTCTACTTAGGTATAAAGTACAATGAACTCTCTGCCCTTGATTCCTGGGAGAACGAGGCAAATGACAAGAATTGCAGCTTATAAGAGAATTTAAAAAGCAAGCACATTTTGGAGAATGTCCTGAGCTCCACCCACACGACCCTTCCCCTTTGGCTTTCATATTCACATTCTTGTACACTCACAGCTACTATTACAGATGGTGACATGAAGCGTCCCCTGCTCTGGAATCACTCAAGCAGCATTAAATTGTTTCCAGTTTCTCGAATTTTTTAAAAATTTTTAAAAATGTTTTTTATTTATTATTGAGAGACAGAGAGAGAGCATGAGCATGGGAGAGGCAGAGAGAGAGGGAGACACAGAATCTGAAGCAGGCTCCAGGCTCTGAGCTGTCAGCACAGAGCCCGACGCGGGGCTCAAACTCACAAACTGTGAGATCATGACCTGAGCCGAAGCCGGACGCTCAACCGACTGAGCCACCCAGGGGCCCCACCCCCTTAAAAAAATTTTTTTTTAATAGTCTCTCAAATTTTTTTTTTTTTAATTTTTTTAAATTTTTTTTTTCTTTTCAACGTTTTATTTATTTTTGGGACAGAGAGAGACAGAGCATGAACAGGGGAGGGGCAGAGAGAGAGGGAGACACAGAATCGGAAACAGGCTCCAGGCTCTGAGCCATCAGCCCAGAGCCTGACGCGGGGCTCGAACTCACGGACCGCGAGATCGTGACCTGGCTGAAGTCGGACGCTTAACCGACTGCGCCACCCAGGCGCCCCAGTCTCTCAAATTTTTTAAGGCAGGAAGTATACACACACACACACACACACACACGCACACACACTGTTGTTCTCATTCCTTTTTTGTTGAGAGTAAATTGTAGACATCATGACCCATTACCCCTAAGTCTCCTGAGAACAAGGACATCTCTTCTATAACCACAGTGCCAATGCCTAATTGAGAATATTGAACATTGATACAATGTTATTATACAGTGTACACATTTTGGCAATTGTCTTAATATTATCCTTTATAGTAATTTTGTTTTTTTCTAGTCCACGTTCACACATTGCATTTAGTTTTTGTGTGTCTTTAGTTTGAGGCAATTCCTTAGCCTTTTGTTGTCTCTCATGGCATTGATATATTTATCAATAACACACACACACACACACACACACACACAATGTCCCTCACTTGAAGCATCTTTCCTCATGATTTGGTTCAGGTTATACAGTTTTGGTAGAAATACTACATGAGTGAGGTTGTGTCTTTCTCACTGCCAGGATCCTCACAAAACTTTTTGAGAGGGAGTCGTGATGAGTAGAGCACAGGATTCTAGGACTGCAGCATGACCCTGCAATGGAGAAGGGACAGGATGCAGAGAAGGAATATAGGACTGGGCTGGCTGCCAGGGTCACATGTATAGTTGCTCCTCCAGGCAGATACCCACCCCTGCTTCTGCAGCCCCTGTGGGTCCTCTGTGCACCACGTGACTACTTCCCGTCAAAGCAGCCTTCATTCTCTAGCCCTCAGTGTGGGGTTATTGTCGAAAATCACCTTCTCCCTCTCCTACTTTTGCAGGTCCCTTCTTGATGTGAACCCGTGCAGCCAGGAGGGCTGTGTAAGGAGACACGGCATTCACAACAACCCCATGCCTACCCCCGGTCCTAAGTCATGGGCCATTTCCTCAGGACCTGCTGTGCACTGGGACCTGCACCAACCACTTTGTCTCCAGCTTCATATCAGAGCCGTCCCTTTTCCACAGAGCGGGACTCGTAAGTGTTAAATCTGTGTTTGCAATCCCTTTTCCTTCCAGGTAATTCATTTGCATTTTTTCAATCAGGATCTTATTTTGCTTCCTTCTGCTGTAACTCTAACTCTCTGCTATCCCATTGTATTTTCTCGTCTCAAAAGTGTTGAAATCATTTTCTAATTTTGAACCTTTTGAGTTTCACCAAGTGCTGATTCCCACCTTTCTAACGTCTCCTCTGCATTCGGCATACACCGCAGCCAGCGACCCCATGCACAGAGTCTGGCATGCAGAACACTGAGCCTCCCTCCAGAGTTAGCAGTGTGACTGCATCAAATCCCAGAGTAACAATTACTCTCTGAAAATAAAACAAAATATTCCCAAGAGGGCACAGTCCTAAAATTTCATTGTTAACCTGATTCCTACAGGCAAAGGGCATCCCAATTATATGCAGTTCATTTTCTATGTATCTTGAGTCAGACTGCTTGGGTTCAGATCCCAGCTTTCAACCACTAAACTGTATTCTCTGAGCCTTCTTTTTCGCCACCTATAGATGGGGGATAACCTTCTTTGTGGGCCAACTCGGAGGATTAATGAGACCATGTACGTTGAGCACTCATAAGAGGAGTTTGTGTTTTACTGGTTCATCACAATATCATGTCATTGTTTAGAGCTCTTCAGAAGCCTCTGTATCTGTGAATTTGTGAACTTGGAGTTCTTCCAAAAAAGAGCTCCACTAGGCATTTCCCACCCCTACCTAGGACTGAAGAAGGACTGTCTTCCTCCCATAGGTTTGAGCGGACAGGATAGCCACCATTGAGCCCATCTGAAATGAAGGGGCATGTCTACACTCCAGTGTAATTATTCAAGAGTGTATCTAAACTGTTACCAGAATTCAAATCACAGAACACTGTATTTCACTTACGCTTTGCACATCTGTCAGCCTCCAAAGACCTGGTCCTGGCTCTAATTTTGTTACTTATGGTTCACATGCATACAGAGAAAACAATAGAAGAATATAACACAAGAAACACACACATACAGAAGAAAACAACAGTAGAATATAACAGTGGAAGATTCCACATGGAGTGTTTATGGAGGCTCATTATATTTTTAGAGCTTGTCTACTTTAGAAATATTTTTCAAACAAAAAGTTTTACTAAAAATTCATCTTGACTCCCACTTCACATTGTATGCAGAAAACAATTCCAGTCAGCTATAGCTCTAAATGTGAAACCTAACAATAGAGATAAATACAAAGTCAACTTCCAGAAAAGAGAGGATAATACTGTCATGGCCTCAAGGTCGGCAAATTTTTTTAAACAGGACAGAAATGCGCTGAGAATAAAGGAACAATTATAAATCAAGCTGCATTAAAGTTAAGAACTTTCTGTGCCTCTCTCATGTACACATGCACACATAGATATGCAAATGGCTAACAAAGTTGAAAATATCCTCAGTCATCAGGAAAGTAAAAATTAAATCCCAATGAAATATCATTATTCACCCATCAGAATTGTTAACATTCTTAAACAAACAATAGCAAATATTAAGATGGGGAGTAATCAGAATTCACATACATTGCCAATGAGTATAAATGGGTACTAACCCTTTGGAAAACAGGTTGGCGATACCTACTGAAATTAAATATATGTATACCCTATGACCCAATACATCCCCGCCCTGGCAAACACCTAATAAAGATTTGCATATTTGTTCGCTAGAGACAGAGATATGAATGTCCAAAGCAGCAGTGTTTATAATAGCCAAGAAATGGACAACAGTGCAAATGGCCACTAACAGTAGGATAAATAAATAAATAGTGGTTCGCTAGTACAACCGAATACCATTCAGCAATGAAAATAAAAAAATGATTGCTGTATGCAGCATCTTTGGTAAATGTCCCATATTTACTGCTTTGCGAAAGAAGCCAGACACAAAAGACTATACAGCAGGCGGTCTCTGGTATATAAAATTCACAAAGAGGCAAAATCTTTCTTTGATGATAGAAGTTAAGAGTACCGGGTGCCCCTGGGGGCTACTGACTGGGAATATGCACGAGGGGGCTTCTGAGTTGCTGAGAAGGTGCTATTTCTTGATCTGTGCCCTGGGCACACGGATGTGCTCGCTTTGGTAAAGACTCATTAAACTGTACACTTAGGATTGGGGAACCTTCTGTATGTATGTTTTACTTCATTACAAGGTTTACTAAACTCAAAACAAAGCAAAAAAAAAAAAAACCCAAACAAACCAACCCACCTTTGTTTTCAAGATAGGGCCTGATAAGCTAATGGGGGCCACATGAGCACACAGACAGTATGTGGTTAATTCTGCTTCAACTGGAAGAGAGAACAAAAGAGGGAAAGGAAAGCCAGTATGAGGGCCAGGCAGGCTAGAGTAATGTGCACTTGAAAAGGGGCCAGACCCTTCAACCCAAAGCTTCCTCTTCCACCACGTCCATTTTTATTCCACTTTCTGCAGCCCAGAAGTTCCTTACCTTCAGGAACAAAATCTCATTCATCTTGGTAACCCCCAGAAACTTGCCAGTACACACATAGAGTGATGGCTGGTAAACAGCCTGAGAATCCTGCTGCTGAGAACTCAGACACGATAGAGGATATAAACGCCAAGTATAGATCCAATGTTAATTGCCTTGGTTCCAAGGCATTTAAAATCAGTCCTCTCAGAGGGAGGGCTGCAGTCTCACCTGACTTACCCAAAGGTGAAACCAGAGGTTTCAGTCTCACCTGACTTAACCAAAAAAGAAAGCTCTTACTGCCACATAGAGACAGGCCTGGAGATCCTAGGACCCTCAGCATCACTTTTGCCACCTGAGTGTCAGGGAGGCCTCAGAAACAGGCAACAAAAGGACTAGGGTGTGGTCCCTGTTTCTCTCCCCTCTACCCTGCCAAAGCAGGAGCCACTTGCAAAAAGCAACTGGCAACTCTGGAACCTAATGTCTTCAGTAGGAAGCTAGACTGGTCCAGCATTTCCATGGGCTTTCCAGAATCTCACAGGACTCCTGTGTGGGCTTCTGAAGGGCTGTGCAGGCTTTGTAGCAATGCAGGGATTTAAGAGTTGAACTGGTAAGCTTCAGAATGGGGTATTTAAAATAGCCTGGTTCCCAATAAGCTGGGAATTGTAATGTAAGTGTGATATTATCCTACCTGAGGATGTTGGCAGATGGTGGGTAGCATACCTGCATGGTCACTGAGGAGGTGGTGTTCCCACTCCTACCCTCTTATCATGTCACCTACACGTATGTGTGTAATTGACCTTCTGACCTGAGTGTTGAAGAGAGAGCCTTCTGGGGCTGATAAAACCTCTTATTTGACCCCTTCTGTTGCGGGCTGCTTTGTGTCATTCCCAAATTCATATGCTGAAGTCTTAACCCGAGTACTCAGAAGGTGACTTTATTTGGAAAAAAGAGTCTTTAAAGAGGTAATTAAGTTGAACTGAGATCATTAGGATGGGCCCTAATATAGTATGACTGGTGTCCTTATGAGAAGAATAAATTAGACACATACTAAGGGAAGATGATGCGAAGACACAGAAGATGGCCATCTACACAGGGAGAGCCAATGAACGAGGTCTCCGAGAAACTAACCTTGCTGACGCCTGATCTTAGACGTCTAGCCCCCAGAATTATGAGCAGTTTCTCAGTCAGAGGAAGGTTGCAGCATTTTAGAAGATGGCAAGAGACCCCCTCCAAGAACTTCCCACGAGTTGGTAAATATTGTTAAGGCCAAAACAGAAGATGCAGTTTGGCTCTGTTCTCCAATGTTACTCCTGTGGGTCAGTAAAACAGATGGAGGGCTGTCCAATTCGAGGAGAAAGCCAGACTCATTCAGAGTGATCTCTATATGCTCTAAAACCTGGCACAGGCCATCTTCGCTAATCTCCAGGAAACTAAAAAACTGTTGGTGGAGTAGTGGCCATATGCCGGGATATTGGACAAACAGCACCTCCATTCTGGAAGCACATTTGGAAGGCTGCTCTTTGTACCGAGACCCTGTTGGTATCTTATGTCTCAATTAGGATCGTTTCGAGGGAATTGTTTGTAGAGGAGGAAAACACTCACTTCTTCCAACGGATAATTTTTGAGATCATCCCCTGGCTGAGCTCTATGGCTCCTTCTTCATTCTGAAGAAGAACCTTTCTCCATACCTTGTCACCCTTCTAAAGACAGTGAATATAGGGAGGCCAAGGCTCAGATAGGACTGCGTGCTGAATCTCAAAATTTCCAGGCAGTTTAATCTGGATAAAGACAAACAGTTTGGACTCACCTCAGTGCACATCTGATCCGAGGAGGTGATGGCTTTACAGCTGGCAGAAAACATCACTGCCAACAGGAAGCAGCCGGCACAGGGAGCCATCACCCGAATGAGGCCACCCCAGCTTGGTGGGCTTATCTTGTGCCTGGAGCAGAGAAATGGAATCAAACTCTAATGGCCTCAGTTATTCGGCGGGCAGAGAAGTGCTCAGAAGGGTGATCTGGGAACAAGAAGTGCTGTTGATTGCTCAGCTGGTTCTGTGCTGCAAAAAAAAAAAAAAAAAAAAAGGAAGTCCCTTTTGCATATCACCAATCCTCCTTGCCAAAAATAGGTGAGAACCCAGCCTCAGAATGGCCCAGTGTGTTTCCTGGCAAATATGAATCAGTTGAGCACCCCTCTGGGGCCGGTCACCCGGACTCTCAGTGAGATGGTTTCTATGGACATTAGGCCAGCTTCAAGAGTTTGGCTAATTCCAACAGCTTCTGGTCTCTTCGGCGAGACAGACTATAGAAGCAGGAAGCTGTCCTCACAAAGGAGGCCACTTTGTTAGTTGTGCTAGGTGAGTGACCTGGACAGGTGCAGTGGCGTGCCTTGGGGGCAGATGGAAGGACCGGGTTCTGCAGTGGCACCTGCTGAGGTGGGTACTGGAACAGGAGGGAAAGGGCCATCCCCAGAAAGGGGCTGTACCCGCTCTTTGCACCTCCCCCGCTGCCTCAGGCACCCGGTTCGTATTGCCTCTGGTCTTGGTCCAGAAGGAGGACACATCCATCCTTAGACCCTGTGATTCAGGCCGGCTAAATCAGCTGGGGTGGAGTCTCCTCTTTTCCCCTTTGAACCCGACCCAGGGAAGCAGGGGACACTGCTGTATCCAGAGCATTTTGGCTGAGAGAGCAGAGTTAAGGATGTCAGCCTTGGCTCTCTTTCTTCTTGGAAATAGCTTGAAGCAGTATTGCACTTGCCCTCATCATGGTGCAAGATGTGGTAGTTATTAAAAAAGGTCAAATTTCAAACATTCCTCCCTGGGCTGAATTTAGCTACTTCAGACGTTGTTTCCCAACCTTCTGGCACAGAGGGCCTGCTTGGCATTGCTTTTCTTCCACTTCATTTCCAAGAGTCCTGTTCTTAGCATCAGAGTTCAGAACAACTGGAGATACTGCTACCACTACTGTATTACTTCTGCTAATAAAGTCATTGTAGGACCTACCATTTATCGAGCACTTATTGTACGTCAGACCCCAGGTGGGATTCTTTTGTATGTGTTTATACCCTTATCACATTTTCTACCAGAGTGATGCTATTATTTCACCCACTTCATAGATGTAAAAACTGGTGTGGAGAGAAATTCAATGACCTCTCCAAGGCCACACGACTAGAAAATGGTGGATGAAGGCTTCAGATCCACTGTCTCACTGTGGAGACTGTGCCATTACCCTCCATAGTTTTACAAAGAGTTTTGCTTCCTGCAGGAGAGAAGAATGGGTGAGATAAAGAAAGTTCTTCGTCTGAAGGTTTCAGAGCAGATGCTAAAAAGCCAAGCGGGTTGGAGAAACTATGGCCCAAGCACTGTGCTAGGGCTTTCCTAGTCTCCCCTAAAACGCCATCGTTATCAATAGAAGCAGTTCCAAAGTTGCTTTTGGCAAAACATGGTTCAAGCAAACCCAGGCTGATGACAGCCGTCTTGCTTTAAAGGCCTGAATCACGACGAGAAGCAAGAACTGGTCTTGAAGCAGGGGAGTTTTCAGCCTCAGATCCATTGGTTGTTAACTGAGTGAACTTGGGCAAGTCATGTCACTTAAGTGAGTCTGTTTCCCATCTGAAAACTAGAACAGGAAGTGCAGTTCCTGTTCTGCCGATCCCACAGGGTAATTATGAGGATCAAATGGGATCATACATGTGGAAATGCTCTCTTGACCTTTAATCCTTACATAAATACGAAGAAGGTGTTACTCCTCTGATTAACCAGTTCCAATGTCATGTAAATACCTCTATCAGGAAATTGTCTCCTGCCCCAGAGATGTTGAAAAGGTATATTACTTTTCTTTTCAAAAAAAAAAAAAAAGGTTTGATGGCTCAGTTAAGGCCATAGGATTTTGTCATTTTCCAAGGCCACACTATTTGCATATGATTTGCATGTGTTTGCATAATGGATTCAGAAGACTCACTGCAAGTGTATAAGACTAAAAGAAAATAAATGAATATGAGTGACCTTCTGCCATAGCATTCAAATCAAATATTCGGGGCATAATACCCTGAAATATGAAACAGATTAAAATTTAAACTATTGCAAACAGATGGGAAGATAGGTTTTAGAGTTCAAAGGCAAGAGTGAAACCCTGATTTGGTGCCAGGTTGTAAAGAATCACATACTCTTAAAGGTCACCCCATCCAATGATTTTCATGCCTGAATTCTTTCCTCCACACCCCTTGCCCCACCACTTTCCATAGACAAAACATACCCACTACATACTATGTTACATTCCAGTCTATTCTTTTTTTTTTAATGTTTATTGTTGAGAGAGAGGGAGTATGAGCAAGAGAGGTGCAGAGAGTGGGAGGACAGAGGGTCCGAAGCAGGCTCCACGCTTACAACAGTGAACCCGACGCGAGGCTCAAACCAAGGAACCATGAGATCACATGACCTGAGCCAAGGTCACATACTCAAACGACTAAGCCCCCCAGGAACCCCCCTTCCGGTGTATTCTGAAAAGCTTCAGGTGACAGAAAATTTGCTGTCCCCCAAGAAATTGTTTTGGCAAAATTTAACTGTATAAAACTGAAACCCTTAAACTTCTCTCCAATGATCCTCCTTTCCTCAGGCCAAAAGAACAAGTTCCAGCCCTTATCTATCTGCTGGTCCTTTAGCTATTTGGCAGTAGTTAGGATGCCCCTGAATCATCCCTTTTCCAGATTAAAATTTTCTTGTTCCTCCAACTGTGATATACGTTCATGCATCATAAATCCCTAACAATCTCTCTGAATATGTTCCAAATCTCCCAAGAAGAGCAGTGACTTGATTCTAGCTCTAGGTTTGCCATTAATTTGTGTGTCTCAATGTCCTCCTCTGTAAAGTGGAGTTGGACTGTAAGGCACTTCGTCATCTTCATCTAAAAATCCCATTTCTCTGTTTCAAAACAGTGATTTCCATTTTACTTACATAACAATGATTGGCGTGAGCCCATAAAATGGAGTTACACTTGCTCCAGGTGGACTTGCTCCTTGCAAACATGAAACACAGACAGCTTTGGCTGGAACAGTGGACATCACAATTGCTGCTTTTCTGGTTAATTGCATTGCCATTAAAGGATGGTCACCTGTTTTAAGAACCAGTTCTGGGGCATCTGGGTGGCTCGGTCCGTTAAGTGTCTGACTTCGGCTTAGGTCATGATTTCACTGTTAGTGAGTTCGCGCCCCACATCGGGCTCCCTGCTGTCAGCGCAGAGCCTGCTTCAGGTCCTCTGTCCTCTTTCTCTGCCCTTCTCCCATGGGTTCTCTCCGTCTCTCAAAATAAATAAATAAACCTAAAAAAAAAAGACCCAATTTGTGCAGAGATCTGGAAAGAGAAAGCAGATGGTGAGAAAAGGCACTAGAAACTCATTTATTTCTACTGGCCAGTAACCAGGTCAGTTATTATGCTTTTATTCCACCACATTTCCATGCAGTTCATCCCTTGGGTCAGCTGCCACCCCATAGGTAACTCCATAAACCTGCCCACTTTCATGTCTGGGAGTCCCAGGCCTTCACTTGCCTGTGTTTCCATTTGATTATAGCCTGGGGAGGGACTTGGGGTCCTAGGATATCTTGCTTGGGTCTTCAAGCCATTTCTTAGCGACAACCCATAAGCTAATATACTTTCTTTCAAGGGTTTGCAAGCCCAGAGTTGCTTTTGTGATCCAACTTTAGCAAAGAACTAGATGTTTAATTTCCATTGTGGCTTATGGACACCAGGTGGAGTACAACTGTCCTTTTCCATTTTTCTCTTGTACCTATGTTTAGTTTTTGTTCTGCTTTTGGGTCATGCCTGCCCTTCCCCCTGGTTCCTCTCCCACCCCCAGATGGTTAAATCAACTTGTGTCTAAAATTCTACTTACATATGAATATTCTAATGCATTTTTATGATCAATTTTATCCTTTGTTGTTATGTTTTTCCATAGTTGTTTATTCATTTTACTAAACTATTAAGGCTTAGAGTGGCAAAGGCCTGGAGTAAAGTCCTCTTTAAGTCATCCCCACCTCTCTTCCAGGGTTTCCTGGGGTGCTGCCTTGTGGGCGCGTCAGAACAGAGTCCTCAGGGCTTCGTGTCATGCTCTACACTGCTGCCTTTCAGTTGATGGCTCTTGTGAAGTCACCAGGCTAGCCAGAGCAAGCACTGCTGATGCTCTTTTCCCACCTGGAGAGGAGACCTGACTCTCCTCACATTCTCCTTGAGTTCAAGCTCATTTGTGTTGCTGGTTTCACAATGCCACCCTTGATCTTACTGTTCCGGAACTGCCTATTTCTGTGCACTGTTGTTGATGATGCTGTCGCCATCCTCACCACCACCAGTGACAAAGCAGACACAGTTATCCTCATATGGCCGGTGAAGCTGACCTCCCGGGGCATCCCATCTCCTCCACAGAAACACCCCAGGCCTTCTTGGCTGCTATACTCAGAGGTAAAGGGGGAGTTCTTCTTGCCCAGTCCAGGGACGGTTTGCATTTCCTGCCCCAGGGTTCACTCCTTTCTGAGATGACTGATAGCGGAAATATCCACCCCCTGGAATTACAACCACTTAAACTGATTTAAAGGTTATAACATTTTAAGTTTATAGCAGTTTAAAAACTGATGTTTTAAACTGGCATTTCCCCAAATCTATGTTTCGTTATTATCGGTGGTCATCTGGTTACACATGCAGTTCATGGTTCTGGAAATATGTGTAACATATTAGAATATTTGTCAAGTTTTAACTTCCAATTAACCGTAAGTTCAGTGCCATTTACTAAGTTTTCTTTTGTCTGGTGTGCTTTAGAAAGGCATAAGTGTTAAAGGCATCCTTGGGGTTTTCCTCTCCAGCTTTAAATGAATATATTAACAGGCACTGGGATACAGGGACTAGAGAATAGGACTGGGAATTGGGATTCTGAGATAAACCCTTAACTCTGAAAGAAAGTGGTCTTAATAGTGGTACATTAACATCAGGCATTTAAAGCTAAAAATAAGCTTTAACATAATCTAATCCAACCCTGTCATTTTCTCTTTTAAATCTAAGATTGTAAAAGAACATGAGCGTGACATTCCCAAGAGTTGAGATTATTCATGTTATTGTTCAACCATTTACTTTTAGCCCTTCTGGAACATTTTTCACATCCTGTCTCCTGTCAGGCTTTTTACTATGAGCACCATAGTAGATTAAGTTCCCATAGCCCTTTGCAGTGAAGCATTGGAGGAGCAGATTTGCTGAATGAGAGGCGAGAGGCAATTTCTATAAATGGCAAGATGGCACCCTTTCCTCATTCTAGTGGACCCCAGAAAAGTCCTGTTGGTATGAGGAGAAGCATTTGTTGAGGGCGGGATGGTGGTGGTTTGAGGGAAGCTTTTGTTCATTTCTCTGTACCATGTGCAACACTGACTTCCTCACGGAGTGGGATTAGCAGCAGATCAGAGTTCCGCAGCCTTGACGGGTTTCCATCTTTGGACTCGGCTACCTTTGTGACCTTCGACAAGTCTTTAGCCTTTCAGGGTCTCAGCTTCTTCTATAAAAGCAGCGTGCTTGTGAAAAAAAAGACTAACTCATAAAGAACTATGAGGCATCATTTATTATTTCCAGCTTAAGGCATGCGTGGGTGCCCACCTTGGTCCCTTGCCCCCATTCAGGTCTCTGTTTCTAAGAAGCAGGTCCTCTGAAGGCAAAGTAAAGTGAGGGGCAAAACTAAAGAAGACTCCTTATAAAATATATGCAAGGAACCCTTACTAGGAAGGTGCCGCCTACTCTTGTAAGCACTTGACATGCATTATGTCAAAAAATCTTTGACACAACAACTTGTCAAAGAAGGTTCTATTGTTATCCTAGATTTATGGGTGAGTAAACTGAGGCCAGAGTGGTTCAGGGATACGCTCAAGGTCACAGGTCAGAATTTGGAGGATCCATACTCCTAATTGGCTCCGTGTGATGCCAGCGTCATGATCTTGCACCTCACCACACTGCCTTTCCAGAAATTCCCTTGCTTGTAACAGAAAGAATTCCAGAACCCAAGCCATGTGGCAGGAAATTTGCACAGTGTGTATGTCTCAGACAGTCAGGTTCCAATTCAAGCCCTCCTAGTTTGTTGTTGTGTGCAGGGATTCTCCTGGCACTTATTTGACAACCACGTTTTCATAGGAAGGAGAGTGTATTTGGAAGAGACGTCAGCCCTAGAAATTAAATCAGCTGGGCTAAAAGCAATCAAGATGCCATCTGGACACACTCTGACTTCCTGCCCAGAAGATAAAGACATCTGGACCTAGTAAATGCCAAGGACATGCTGACTTGGTCCCCAGGCCTGTGGGCAGCTCCTTGCTCCACACAGATGCATTTTCTTAATTGTGCAGAATCCACGGCTCTGAGCTACTGCTGGGGCTGCTGAAGGCTTGGTGCAGTTGACTACTAAGGGCTTCCCTGCTCACAACCAGTGACTACTTGGAGAGGCAGTGACTTTCCACTGCTAAGGAGATGAATTGACTGCAAAGGCCACTGTAAATAGTCCTCTTTAATGATGGAGTGGGAGGTGACTGCCCCAGACCCAATCTATTGTTGTGATTAGGGCACATCATGGCTGCCGATTGGTAAGTAGGGCCGAGGGGAAATATTTATACAAACAAAGAGGCTAATTAAGGGGGCTCCCCAGGTTTGCCTACCCGATCTATGCTTACTGCTGCCTCTTCCTGTGAGGGAGGCTGTCTCTAATCACATGAGGTCTTGAGCCATCAGCCTGCCTGTGGGTGCCCTGGGTGGAGGACAGAGAGGGCTTTGGGGAGGAACCGAAGAAATAGAAGTGAAAGGTTAAGATTCTGCACAGAGAGCTTTTCTTGTGGCAACATCTGAACACTTGCACATGTTTTTCAAGGGATGAATCTCACACACCAGCTTCTATTTTAAAGCACAGCTTGACTCTCTCCAATAAATGCCCAAAGCTGCCGAATTTGGCAGGGCTGGGACAAACCTCTCCCCTTTTACTCCCCCAGAGAAGCAATATTGGCCCCAGTTAGACTCCCCAGTTAGACTCCAAATAGGTCTCTTTTAGGTCTTGTATAGATGGAACATATTGAAGATTGTTGGTTTTGGGGGAAAGATTTGCTAGTCTAGGACAGTTTACATTTGGGAAGCTTTTTATTTCTTTTTTTTTTTAATGTTTATGTTCTTCATTTATTTTTTAATGTTTATTTACTTTTGAGACAGAGAGAGACAGAGCAAGAATGGGGGAGAGGGAGAGAGAGGGGGGGAGACACAGAATCTGAAGCAGGCTCCAGGTTCTCAGTTGTCAGCACAGAGCCTGACATGGGCCTTGAACTCACAGTTCGTGAGTTCAAGGCCTGAGCTGAAGTCAGTTCCTTAACCTACTGAGCCACCCAGGTGCCCTGGGAGTTTTTCATTTCAAAATAATGAAAAATATCGTGTTTCTAAGTGTTTACCAAGCTACTATTGGCTGTGACCTAAAAAAGAAGACAAAACCACACCCAGTAGTAGGAGAATATCAGTTCAGATAGAGAGTCGTCCAAGCCTTGTGTCCCTCTGGCCTCTGTAGTCAGGAGAAGGGCTTTGCGATTATTTTCTTACCTGTCTCCCACTTCATTTCTGTTGTACTCCCTTTCTGAAAATCTTTTTCTTGTAAGGTTTGTCAGTTTTGTTACCATTCTATTCTTGCTTCAATCATCTTTACCCCTAACTTTTCTTCCTCTTGGGTTTTATATTTCTTTTTATTTTTGAACCTCTTTACTTACGGCTTTTCATCGTCCTAGCACCCCACGTAGCCCTTACTCTTAAGCCCTTACTCTTAAACCCTTACTCTTAAGACCTTTTTTTCCTGTGGGATCATCATGTTTCTTGGTGTCTGGAAGGCCAAGACAGCACCCATTTGCTTTCTCTCTGTAGGCCCCATTCTTCCATGACCTTGCAGGGTTGCCCAGATGCCTGATCAGGTGAGCAGCCAGCACAGTGGAAAGGAAAGCCGCCTCACATCTCAGCTCTGAGCTTCCTCCACTTTTGAGGCTGGGACCCACTGGTCACCTGAGCCTGGCCAATGGGATGTGTGCCTGGTTGGAGATAAATCAAGGCATAGAGGGTCCTGAATACCTAAGAGGCACCATGCCCCACAGCCCTGACATTGACCAGCATGGTAGATGGTTCACCTCCAAGATGGTACAAATTCAGCTTTTGGTCTTTTCTTTTTCAAATGAGACACAAACATGAGGAGCCTGTGGGGAAGAAAATAAGAAGTCAAGATCTGGTCTTGGGATTTTCAACAAGAAAGAGAAAATCCATATTATATTTCTTCTGTTTATTTTTAATGTTTATTTTTGAGAGAGAGAGAGAGAGAGAGAGAGAGAGAGAGAGAGAGAATGTGAGCGTGGGAGAGACAGAGAGAGAGAGGGAGGCATAGAATCCGAAGCAGGCTCCAGGCTCTGAGTTGTCAGCCCAGACCCCCACATGGGGCTCGAACTCCCTAAAAGTGAGATCATGACCTGAGCCGAAGTCAGATGCTTAACCAACTGAGCCACCCAGGCAACCCCATATTGTATTTCTGCATAAACATATATTGTGATCAGATCAGCCATAAATAAACATCAATGCTATACAAAAAAATGTCTTCACATGGAGATACAATCAGTATCCACAAAACAGTGGCCAAGAATGAGAAAATTATGATAGCTTCTGTTTTAATATAGTCTTCCTCTTTGGAACACAATTCCTTCCTGTGGCAGTCTATTATTAACAATCAAACCAAAAAATAAAAAAATAAAAGAAGAAGAAGAAGAAGAAAAAGAGGAAATTCTAAAACTTCCCCTTCACTTTCTAAATCGGTTTAATTCATTTTAAACGTATGATATCTACCAGGACAATTGAAATTGTTACACTGATAATATAGAGAGGTTTATTTGAACAAAGGACCCAGTTTATCCATGACTGCACTGCCCATTCCTTTAAACTGTAACCAAATCTAGTACGTTTTTTGATGACCTGATTTTTCAAAAATTAACAATACATGTGTCTGCTGTGTAAAGTGTAGCTGACTTGTAGCTTTGAAACATATGCCCATTAAGTATGCAAGAGCCAGCAATAAACCAAACAAATGATCAAAAAAATCTTTGCTTCATGAGTCAATAATGTCACAGCCACTGTTGGAATTATTGTAGAGCTATCCCAAGCTATGGTTTTCTAAGAAAGATATAGGGCCTGGGCAGGGGCAATGCAGTTTTGTAATGTCTGGAGAAGTCAGCTGTGATGTCACCATGTGTGCTGATATGAATGACTGAACTACCGCCCCCTTCAAGACCCAGGACACGTTGTTCTACACATGCTGGTTGAGCATCAGGCTGTTTTTCTGCAGGAGATGGAGGAGGAATCTGGATCCCTGATGAACTGGGTGCCTTCCAGGGCAGGAGGTGGCTCATTCCCAATGTAGAAATCTACCAGGACAATAGCCTGACCATTGTTCACAGTTCCAGAATCGATGTACCTTTTGTTGGCTTGTCAATATTTTCTTTACACTTGCAACTGCAAAATTGGGATTGGAAATATTTTTGTTTTTCAGTTTTTTTTAAAGTTATGATTTAGAATGCTAACTCTTTATCCCTTTCATAAGGAAGTTTGAAGAAAAGTTACAAGAAAATAGTAATAATATCTAGCACATAGTGTTTATTTTTGCCAATACTGGTTTAAGTGCTTTACAAATATTTTTTTCCTTGAATCTTCATGACTACTCTCTGAGTAGAGAGTGGGTAAAGAAACACAAGGAAGGTAAATAAATGGCTCAAGGTCATTCAGTGATGTGTATGAGACGGGGCTTGAACCTAGGGAGTCTGGTGCCAGAGATAAAACAGGAGAAGTAAAGTGACAGGAAAATCTGAAGACGAGAAAAAAAGAAACAAACAAAAACCAAAAAACTGAGCCATTGAGTTTTCCTAATGCTTTATAGAAAGCTTTGAACTTTATTCTCTAACCCTGCTCCCAAACCACTTGGAAAAATCTCTTAGGACAGGATCTGAACTGAGACCAGTGCCTCTAAGAACAGAGAGGGATCCAGCTTTCCAGTGAGGGATTGTATATGGAGAAGGATTGGGGTGAAATTCGAAAGACTCTGCCCAGCCACCCTGTCGCCCCAGGACTTGGATCCACTGTCCCTTTGGGCTAGAAATGAAAAATGCTCATTTGATCACAGTCTCATGCTCAAGAGCAGAACAAGGAGTGGGGGGAATCCCAGCCCACTCCTCTGTGACCCCAGGTCAGCCTTGTTCCCTAGCCACTTTATTGTCCTGTGCTCTCCCAATCCCATGCTATCTCATTAAACAAAAGTCCCGTTGCTTAGGCTAACTCTACACATCCTTCTGAACAACAGTGCCCGAGAGAAACGATCGGAGCCGTGCAAGAGTTTTAGATTTTCTTTTAGCCTACTGCAAGAGACCGAATGCTGGTGTCTCCTTAAATTTATGATAGTATTTGTAGGTGGGGATTTTGAGAAGTAATTAGGTCATGAAGATGGACCCCTTGTGAAGTGATTTGTGTCATTTTAAGAGACACAAGTGAGATGATATCTCTCTGCCCCAAGTGAAAATAGCCTAAGAAGGTAGTCCTCTCCAAACCAGGAAGAGAGCCTTCACCAGACACTGCATCTGTCAGCCCCTTGATTTTAGAGTTCCCAGGGTCTGGAGTTGTGAGAAGTAAATGTTTGTTGCTTAACCAGTTAGTTGATGGTATTCTGTTATAGCAGACTAAGACACCCACGTTAAAAATTTTCTAAATGTAGGTGACATCAATTTTAATAATGTATTTTATTTAGTCTGACATATCAAAATATTAGAGTTCCATGCATCATATACATCCTTGTAGTCATTGTAAAATGATAATGAGATACTTACCTTTTATTTTTCATAGTGTGTATTTTACACATATACCACATCGCAATTTCACAGTACATTTTCATTTGAAATTCTTGGTCTGTATGTAGATTTCACAAAATTTATAGTTGGAAAGGGAGATTGACATACCCAACGTGTTCCAAGCATAGTTGAAAGCTTTTCAATAATTGAATAGAGTATGAGCTTTTGTATTTACATGAATTAAAGAAAATAAATATTGCTTTCTCATTTGCACTAGTCACACTTCAGGTGCTCAAGAGATCCATGTGACTAGTGTCTACTGTATTGGACAGCATAGTTTTAGAGGCTAGAGATACACAACCCTAAATAACCATGGGTTCATCAGTTCACGTTAAATACGACCTAATACCATCATTAGTTACTGTTCTTCTCTTCGCTGGTTGCATTGGGCCAGCAAACGTGGAAACTTCTTGGGCAGGCCAGAAGTTTGGTTTTGGGCACCAGATGGTATCTCGTTAGTTCCTACATAGTATCCGGCTATTGGCAGTTATTTTGCAAATGTTAATCCTGCCACCTAGTGACCACTTTCTGAATGCCACGTGGAGATTACCGTGTAGAAAATTCCATGTTGACCTCTGCATTGGCGCCCCTTCTGACAGCTGTGAGACTTTGTCCTGCCTGGAGATATACCATGTGACACTGTGCAGTTTTGCCGCGACTTTAGTTGTGCCTGGAGAATGAAAGCTGAAATGTCATTTCATGTTAATTTCATGTCTTCTCTTCCCCCACAACAGTTTATAAAGTTCTTGGAGTACAGTGAACATAGCTCAGGAGCATCCTATGTGCCAAGTATTGCGATGGAAGGAGATGACTGCTGTCCCCATAAGGGTTAGAGTCCTCACTCTCCTTTTGATTTTGTGTTATAGTTCCTCAATATTCTGTTTACTTATATGCCTCCCTTCTTCACTGAATTGTGAAATCTGTGAGGACCATATCTTGCTTGTTTTATCCTTACTGCCTAGTTTGGTGTCTTTCTGACAGATGGCAGTTGGATGGATGGATGGATGGATGGTATAGGTATAAATTCACAGCCCTTTTCAGCGCTCTTACCGAATTTACCCAGTCGGGGTATTTTCCCTTTTCCACTCTCAGTATGAACTATGTTGTCTTTTTTCCCCTTTTCCTCAGCTTCCAGTCTCCCCTTTATTCCATTCTATGTTTAGCACATACTTAGCACATGACATTGTCTTGTGCATTCATTGCATTGAATTTTGAAAATACAAAGATGAAGTTGGCAACTTCCTAACGTTTACTAACCAAACTTTCAAAGCTACTTGCACCTGTGTATGATCCCCCTTGGACTCACTTCCAGGTATGGTCCGAAGCCCCTGGACCATGCACTCGAATCACCGGGGAAGCACTGACAAAGACTGATGTCTGGGTCCCAGCTCAGGAAATCTGACATCATTTATCTTGGGTGAAGGCTGGTTATCGAGATCTTAAAATTATCCCCAGGAAATCCTAAATGACAGCCCCGATTGAGACCTGCTTTCTGCATGCTTCCCCTGTCAGCCGTGTCAGGCTTCAGCCAGCAACCGCACCCTCACTTGCATTTCCGATTTTTTCTATTCTATTGGCTCTTTTTCTAAGTCACACACAATGCCCTACGCTCTGCTACTTAAGAACAAAAAAGCCCTCCCTGGATCCAATATTCCCAGCAGCTATCTACTCTATTTACTTTCCAAGCCAAGCACACTTCAAGAGTAAGTTGTCCACACAGGCTATTTCTGTCTTCACTCTTTTTTTTTAAGTTTATTCATTTATTTCGAGAGAGAGAGAGAATGAGTAGGAAAGGGGCAGAGAGAGGGGGGACAGAGGATCCAAAACGTGCTTCTTGCTGACAGCAGAGAGTCTGATGTGGGGCTCAAACTCACAAACCTTGAGATCATGACTTGAGCTGAAGTTGGACACCTAACTGACTGAGCCACCCAGGCGCCCCTCACTCTTAAGTCTTCTCCACGCTGGGTTCTGCTCCCCAGTTGATAACAATGTAGTTCAAAAACACTCACCTCCCTTGACCTCCAAGACCCCATCGTCTCCTGTTTCTTTCTTAAGCTATCTTTCTTCCTGACCTCTCACTGTTTAGAGTTCCTCAGGATGTGGTGCTCAGCTGTCTTCCTTTTCACTCCACTTTTCTTTCTTTTCTTTCTCTTTTCTTTTCTTTTCTTTTCTGTCTTTTGTTTTATGAAAGAGAGAGAGTGTGTGAGTGTGTGAGCTGGGAGAGGGGCAGAGGGAGAGAGAGAGAGAGAGAGGGAGAATCTTAAGCAGACTCCGTGCTTAGCACAGAGCCCAACGTGGGTCCCATTTCTACAACCACAGGATCATGACCAGAGCTGAAATCAAGAGTCAGTTGCCCAAATGACTGAGCCATCTAGGTGCTCCAATTCACTCCCTTTCTTAAACTTTACAGTCTCTGGGACCCCTGGGGTTTATACCTGCTCAGACCATTCCCTCAGTTCCATACTTGCATGTCTAAATCCCAATTTGGCCTGCCTCTCCCTCAGGTGTGTGATAGGTCTCTCAGATTACATGTTCCCAACTGAATCTTTTCTTATAGTGGTTCCCATTGCATCAGTGTCCTGTGGCTTTTGTAACAAATCACTATGGTCAGATTGGCTTAAAGCAGTACGCATTTATACTCTCACAGTCCTGGAGGCCAGAAATCTAAAATCACTTTCACTGGGCTGAAATCAAGGTGTCAGTAAGAATGTATCTCCTCTGGATGTTTTAGAAGTGAAACTGTTTCTTGACCCTTTCAGTTTCTGGTGACTTGTAGCATTCCTTGGTGTATTCATGAGGGTTTTCCGGAGAAACAAAAGCAATAGTGTGTGTGTGTGTGTGTGTGTGTGTGTGTTTTGAGGGGGGGGGCACAAGTCAGCAGGGCACAGAGATAGAGAGAGAGAGAGAGAAAGAAAGAGAAGTGGGGCTCACCTGAAGCAGGCTCAATCTCACCCGATGAGCTCACTTGAACTCACGAACCATGAGATCATGACGTGAGCCAAAGTCAGATGCTTAACTGACTGAGCCACCCAGGCGCCCTGTGTGTAGTTTTATTATAAGGAACAGGCTTATGCAACTATGGTGGGTGAGAAGCTGCAAGATGTGTGAGCTAGAGACTCAGGAGGCCCTATGATGTAAGTTCCAAGTCTGAGGGCAGGAGAAGACAAATGTTTTAGTTCAATTACTCAGGCAGGAGAAATTCCCTCTTACTATGTCTTTTTGTTCCATTCAAGTCTTCCCTTGATTGACTGAGGCCCACCAAATTAGAGAGGCAATCTGCTTTACTCATTATTCCAATTCAAATATTAATCTAATCCAGAAACACCCTCACTGACACACCCATAATGATGTTTGGCCAAATGTCTGGGCACCCTGTGCCTGGTCAAGGTGACACATAAAATTAGCCATCACAGTTGGCTTGTGACCCCATCACTCCAGTCTTCAAGGCAAGCATCTTCAGCTTCAAATCTCTCTCTGTTCCATTTTCTTATTGCCTTCTCCTGTGTGTGTGTGTGTGTGTGTGTGTGTCTTTTGATCTTACAAGGACACGTGTGTTATATGGATACATGTGATTACATGTGATTGCGCTTAGGGCCCACCCAGATAACCCAGAATAATCTGTTGTCAAGATCCTTAAATTATCATGCCTGCAAATATCCTTTTTTTCCAGATAAGATAGCATTTACAAGTTCCAGAGATTTGAACATGGATATCTTTGGGGGCCATTATTCAGCCTACTATACTACATTAGCAAAGGGCACGTTAATCCACTCGGCTTCTTAAACCAGAACTTTAGGACTTAACCTTTGTCATAAATTCTCCCCAACACCATCTAATCCATTTACAACTCCTATTATGTTCTATTTTCTAAATAATCTTTAATCTGCTCAGCTCTTTCCATCTCCTCTGCCACCAACCCAATATAAAACATAAAGTTTTTTCCTGACTATTTTAATGGCAGACTATATCAATTGTAATTGTGTGCATGTGCATAATTTACATTATTTATGAATTTTCATAAATTTTATAAATAACTCATGTGTGCAGTTATTTGGAGAGAATCTGTCAACAGTCACTAATTTATAAGTTCCATGAAGGCGGGAGCTTGTACATGTTTGTCCATCATTGAATTCTATTCTATTCTATTCTATTCTATTCTATTCTATTCTATTCATTTAGTGTTTATTTTTGAGAGAGAGAGAGAGCATAGGTAAGGGAGGGGCAGAAAGAGAGAGAGAGAGAGAGAGAGAGAGAGAGAGAGGATCTGAAATGGGCTCCATGATTACAGCAGAGAGCCCAATGCAGGGTTTGAACTCACAAACTGTGAGATCATGACCTGAACTGACGTCAGCCGCTTAACTGAGCCACTCAGGCCTCCCTGTTCATCATTATATTTTAGACTCTAGCATAGTGTGTGGTATAGATCAAGTGCTCAGTAAATACTTATCACATGTGTGAATGAATGGATGCCACATTTCCTGCCATGGAGGAGCTCTGAATCCAGCAAAGGAGCCATTCAATGGCTCTTGACCTAAATGAATGTATTTGTTTATTCAGATTATTTGTATTGAGAGCCCTCTATATGCCAGACAATCCAGAAAGAATCCACAAGTTAACAAATTATGTAAAACTCCTTGTGCTCATGGAACTTTGCATTTTAGTGTGGGGAAAGACAGATAGGAAGTGTAATAAATATATAATAAATGCATTCGATATATGTAAATGTGCTCATATATAACATTAGAAAGTGATAAATGATAAGAAAATAAATAGAGCAGCTTAAGGGGGATTTGCATGCCCTTGCAATTTTACAAGGGGTAGAGCTTCATGAGAAGTTGATATTTGAGAAAAGGCCTCAAGGACCTGAAGGAATGAGTCATGAATATATCTGGGGCAACAGCTTCCCAGATGGAACTGCATTTGAGGAGGTCTCTGAGGCAGGAGTGATCCTGGTTAGCTCTGGGTGGGGGAGGAGGCCAGTGTGGCTGTGCTGATGAGTGTAGCTGAGAGGAGATGGAGGTGAGGGCAACTGCTATGGGGACCACACTACATGGGACCTTGTAAAACCATGGAAGGACTTCAGATTTTCCTCTGAGTGCAAAGGGAGCTATCACAGAATGTCCAGCAGAGAAGGGACACTTGCATTTGACTGACATTTTGTTTATTCTTGCTACTCAAATAAATATTTATTTTTTTCTTTGTGTTTTTATTTAAATTCCAGTTAGTTAGCAGACACCGTAATAGGGGCTCCTGGGTGGCTCAGTTGGTTAAGCGTCCAACTCTTGATTTCGGCTCAGGTAATGATCTCATGGTTCCTGAGATCGAGTCCCATGTTGAGCTTTGTGCTGACAGCATGGAGCCTGTTTGGGATTCTCTCTCTCTCTCTCTCTCTCTTTATCTCTGTCCCTCCCTCACTTTCTCTCTCTCTCTCTCTCACACACACACAATAAATAAACTTAAAAAAAATCCATACAGTGTAGTGTTTCAGGTGTAGAATTTAGTGATTCATCACTTAAAAAAGTATCCCTCTGCTGTGTGCACTGTAGGTGAGCAAGGAAGCAAACACAAACCTTGGGGGAAGTTATTTCAGTAATCAAGGTGAGAGATAATGGTGACTTGGACCAGGGTGATAGGTAGCAGCAGAGGTGGTGAGAAATGGGCAGAAATGGCTATATTGAGAAAATAAGGCCCATAGGATTTCTGGATATACTGGATGTTGGCGGGAGGGTGGGGGACGGGGGAGATGTGTGTCAAAAATGACACCAACATTTTTGGTCTGAGCAACTGGAAGCTAGACTAAATTCAGAGTTTTGTCTGGAACTCCTACCCCAAACATCTTAATTCCCTAAAGTCACTGGAACAGCTCAACAGCCCTGAACTTTCCAGACAGCTGCACGGAGTTGTCATCCATCCTTCCCTGGAGAGTGTCTGATCCCTTCCCTAAACTTACGTCCTACTCCTCTTTCTGTCACATCTGTGCACAGGGGACTCGGTCAATTTGCCATCAGCACAATGCTTAGCCCACATTCTAGCTGTAACACACTGTTGCAGTGCGTCCTGGGACTTCCTCTTGAGGTTGGTCTGACACTGTGGTGTTCCTTTGACCCTGGGCTCTGTGTTCACACCCAAGGCTCCAGGAGGTTGGCCTGATTATTATTTTGCAAAGAAAAGTTTCTCCTTGTTCTGTTCCAGAACAGTTGAGGTCATTCAGTAGCCCCCGAAACTCTCTGCTGGCCCAGGTGGCCTGGCCAAGTGCCATTTGAGGTAACTATGCCCTGTTTACTCAACTTCTTCCTGGACTTTTAATATTCTTATTGATGGGGCTTTGGACTAGTTTATATGACAGGCTCAGTGAAAAGACCATTCCGTTAAGAAGCTGCAGCTGTTAAGAGAGAAGGCTCATTTTCCCTGCATATGTGCAGTTATGTGGGTATGCGTATCGGGTGCTATAGGGCTTTGGGAAATGTTTTGGAGAGTCAGTGGCAAGAACAGTTGTCTAAGACCTTGTTTTGACCCAGTCGCTCACCCCACATAAGCCTCTCGGCAAGTAACACGAAGGGGTCAAGCATCTACTGTGTCTTCCCCCATGAGACTCAGGAGTGTCACTGTTTCTCCCACTTTTCAGTTGGCAAGAGGATCCTGTTTGTGTGTGCACCTGTGTCCATGAGCCCATATGTACACGTTCTTGGAAAGAAGTCTCTGGGAGGACTAAACTGAACTGACTCCCAACTGTTTGTTCAGGAGCAGTCAGTGTTTAATTTGCCAGCTTCCCCTTAATCGCACCCACAAGCTCTTCCAAATTCCACCCTGCCCCCCCCATATCTCAGTATTCACCCAACTCTTGCCTGCCCTGCTCCCATGGCCCTTGCCCCTCCCCCACCTGGTGCCCAGTCTGACAAAATGCATTCTGGGTAGGCTGTGGAAAGATCCTGGAAGGAGGAGATGAAGGCCCCTTGGGTATGCAAATGAACCGGAAGTGCTGCAGTTGTCTGCTGAGGGAGCCGAAAATGGCGAAAAGAGGTGTGTGTTCCTTAGAGCTTTCAAAGTTACCTGACTCGAAAACTGCTCATGAGGGGGACCGAGAGGTCTTTGGGCATGTCTCGAAAGCTCTGGACATGTGGCCTTGCGCTTCCCAGAGTAACATCTGAATTCACGCCTCCTGTGAGTTGTGCTCTTATTGGGGGACTCCAGAAGGGTTGGGACCGGAGCCAAATGCAAGGGATTCCACCTTCTAGAAACATCCCGTGAACTAATGCAGAGCTGAGCCAGCTTGGGCCAAACTGTTGGGGCGCTGATTCAACACAGCTCATCGTAACTGGCTGAATTTAACTTTGCTTAGCATGTAATCAAATTAAAGTGTGAGAAGATGTTTTTCTCCTTGTTTTGAAAGTGGTTGCAGCAAAACCCTTTATGAAGCCTTTACTCTTCCGTGTATTATTTAGACTTGGTGGGGTCAGTGGGAGGTAGGTGTGATTTTACTTAGGAGAACGTGGGCTCTGGTGACACCATTTCTTCCAAATACCACACAACAGGGAGAGGTAACAGCTGAGTCTGCAGGGAGCTTGTCTCTGGGAATGCGAGTGGGGAGAAACACTTCTGAGCTCTCGTACAGCAGAAGCCCAGCGTTTGTGTGTGTGTGTGTGTGTGTGCGTGCGTGTGTGCGCGCGCGTGCGTGCGCGTGCGCTCCTGGGGTCTAGTTGATATAAAACTCTTGAATGCTGGAATGTCCTCTGATAAACTCCATGTCAACAGTTGTTTATTTAACATTTGCTTTGGGCCAGGAACCATTCTCAGGGCTTTGCGTGTATTAGCTTAGATTTACAAGTTACTATGTTAACAAAAAGCAAGTTGCCCAAGAGTATGCATTGTGTTCTTTTGTTTCTATAAGAAATGATTATATTGTATATATATTTGCAGGGGTGGGAAATCTACTGGAAGGGTATCTCCTAAAATGGTATAGTGGTTGCCTTTTAGGAGACTGAGAGACTCCTCAGCTGAGAACTTGGGGTGTGGGAGGGAGAGTTTTCATTCAGTACTTTTTTCAGAACTTTTGTTCTGTTTGAATTATTTTTAATCATGTGTGATGTATTCTTGTTTCAATAAAAAAATACATTTATTTTGAAGGAGAATGAAATGAAACTTTATAGTCCAAGTCAACTTTGTGGATCAGACGCTAGGGCTGAATCCTGGCGATGGACAAGTGCAAGGTAGTACAATGGCTACAGTACCAGGGGCAGGTTGCAGGGGGGAGGTTTGTGGAGGATGGTTTTGACACAAAGGAGCCTGTAAGCAATAGCTCCGAAGTCAAATTGGAGGGAGAATTGGAAATAGCAGTTAAAGTTCACTTGACATGAATCACTGTCAAACTTAAATGTGCAATTTTGCACCTGTAACTCTCCTGCGATGTATATATTGTTCTGATTCCAAGATTGCCTCAGCCTGCAAGATTAGCCCGCCTCACTTTGTCATATGACTAGACTGAACCCCACTATGATGTGATTGTTACCACTTCTACAGATAGTCAGAAGTTTGGCCCAGTCATCTGATCCTCACATACATAGATGGACATTACTGTGCAGGTGTTTTGAGAGGTCCAAGGCAAATGAGACCCAAGCTGCCACTCCGAGGAGCCCACTGTCTTAGAGACAACACATGCACCATGAACTCTAACAGAGGCTCCAGTGTTATAACTTCGGCCAGAGGAATATATACAGGATTATGAGGTTTCAGAGAAGAGAAGGGTTGCATTAGTCAGGAGGCATTTGGGGACATTTAAAAAGTGCTTTGCTTGCCATTTGGGATTTTGATAGAGGGAAGGGAAGATAGTTCATGCAGGAGAGTGGCTTCAGGAATTTGAGCATGAAACATGGTTAGGAAACCGATAAGGAAGTTTGGTTGAAATGCTAGGGATTTTTTTTTATGAAATTTATTGTCAAATTGGTTTCCATACAACACCCACTGCTCATCCCAAAAAATGCCCTCTTCAATACCCATCACCCACCCTCTCCTCCCTCCCATCCCCCCCATCAACCCTCAGTTTGTTCTCAGTTTTTAAGAGTCTCTTATGGTTCGGCTCTCTCCCACACTAACCTCTTTTTTTGTTTTTTCCTTCCCCTCCCCCATGGGTTTCTGTTAAGTTTCTCAGGATCCGCCTAAGAGTGAAACCATATGGTATCTGTCTTTCTCTGTATGGCTTATTTCACTTAGCATCACACTCTCCAGTTCCATCCATGTTGCTACAAAGGGCCATATTTCATTCTTTCTCATTGCCACGTAGTACTCCATTGTGTATATAAACCACAATTTCTTTATCCATTCATTAGTTGATGGACATTTAGGCTCTTTCCATAATTTGGCTATTGTTGAGAGTGCTGCTATAAACATTGGGGTACAAGTGGCCCTATGCATCAGCACTCCTGTATCCCTTGGATAAATTCCTAGCAGTGCTATTGCTGGGTCATAGGGTAGGTCTATTTTTAATTTTCTAAGGAACCTCCACACTGCTTTCCAGAGCGGCTGCACCAGTTTGCATTCCCACCAACAGTGCAAGAGGGTTCCCGTTTCTCCACATCCTCTCCAGCATCTATAGTCTCCTGATTTGTTCATTTTGGCCACTCTGACTGGCGTGAGGTGATATCTGAGTGTGGTTTTGATTTGTATTTCCCTGATGAGGAGCGACGTTGAGCATCTTTTCATGTGCCTGTTGGCCATCCGGATGTCTTCTTTAGAGAAGTGTCTATTCATGTTTTCTTCCCATTTCTTCACTGGATTATTTGTTTTTCGGGTGTGGAGTTTGATGAGCTCTTTATAGATTTTGGATACTAGCCCTTTGTCCGATATGTCATTTGCAAATATCTTTTCCCATTCTGTTTGTTGCCTTTTAGTTTTGTTGATTGTTTCCTTTGCTGTGCAGAAGCTTTGTTATCTTCATGAGGTCCCAATAGTTCATTTTTGCTTTTAATTCCCTTGCCTTTGGGGATGTGTCAAGTAAGAAATGGCTGTGGCTGAGGTCAGAGAGGTCTTTTCCTGCTTTCTCCGCTAGGGTTTTGATGGTTTCCTGTCTCACATTCAGGTCCTTTATCCATTTTGAGTTTATTTTTGTGAATGGTGTGAGAAAGTGGTCTAGTTTCAACCTTCTGCATGTTGCTGTCCAGTTCTCCCAGCACCATTTGTTAAAGAGACTGTCTTTTTTCCATTGGATATTCTTTCCTGCTTTGTCAAAGATGAGTTGGCCATACGTTTGTGGGTCTAGTTCTGGGGTTTCTATTCTATTCCATTGGTCTATGTGTCTGTTTCTGTGCCAATTCCATGCTGTGTTGATGATTACAGCTTCGTAGTAGAGGCTAAAATCTGGGATTGTGATGCCTCCTGCTTTGGTCTTTTTCTTCAAAATTACTTTGGCTATTCAGGGACTTTTGTGGTTCCATATGAATTTTAGGATTGCTTGTTCTAGAAGAATGGTGGTGCAATTTTGACTGGGATTGCATTGAATGTGTAGATAGCTTTGGGTAGTATTGACATTTTTACAATATTTATTCTTCCAACCCATGAGCACAGAATGTTTTTCCATTTCTTTATATCTTCTTCAATTTCCTTCATAAGCTTTCTATAGTTTTCAGCATACAGATCTTTTACATCTTTGGTTAGATTTATTCCTAGGTATTGGATGCTTCTTGGTGTAATTTTGAATGGGATCAGTTTCTTTATTTGTCTTTCTGTTGCTTCATTATTAGTGTATAGAAATGCAACTGATTTCTGTACCTTGATTTTGTATCCTGCAACTTTGCTGAATTCATGTATCAGTTCTAGCAGATTTTTGGTGGAGTCTATCAGTGAAATGCTAGGCATTTGAAAGGGAGTGGAAGGCAAATAGGCTGACAAAATTGGGGGGAGGGTCAGCTGGCAGAGGGTCTTGAGTTCTAATTCTGTGTCAGCAGTGGGGAGCCATTTCATTCTTGTGAGCACAGGAATATCAGGACTTGAAGCCTTCCGGAAGATAAACCTGGCACCACAGAGAAAATGATGAAGGAACTGGGTCTGGGAGATGGGTTTTCAGGCTCTGAGATTAGTCATCTGGCTGAGAGCTAATGAGAGTCTAGGAGGAAGAAAGAAGAGGAGATATTCGTGATACATTTTACAAAGGGCACAGAAGAGAAGTGATAGCTGATGGGGTGTCAGAAGAGAGGAAGCAGTTGGGGAAGTTTTGAGGCTGGTTGGCTAAGAGGGAGGGCATGGAATGAGTGGCTTTGGTGGCAGTGGTGTTAAGGAAGAGGGTGAGTCAGCACAGGATGTTTGGGCGTTCTTGTGCCCAACATACAGAAGTTTGAAGATAGAGTTGGGGAGAGAAGTTGAAGATTTCTGTGGGGAGTGCTGCAGTGGGAATAGTTGAAGCCCAGATATGGATGATCTTTGCAATGAGAGTTTTTTGAGAGGGCAAGAAGAAAAAAATGAAACAAGATAAGCCTAAGAAAGAGAAGACAGAGCAGTGAGGAGTGGGAGGAGTCAGAATCTTAGCTATGGCAGTTTAACACAGGGGTTGGTGATAAAACAGCCCTCCGCCCCCGCCCCCCCCCCCCCCAACACATAGAAGGTTGAGGAAAGTGAGGTGAGAAAGGCCATTGTTTATGGCAACTAAGTGATCGCTGATGGCTTTTAGGAACTCTTTTTGGGAGGTTGGGTAAAGGAAGCCAAAGGTTTTAAAAAATAGTTTGCACATTTCAGGGCCAAAGGCCGAATTCAACTGGAAGTGGAATTTTACTTGATCCTCAGTGTTTAAGAAATCAAATTAATTGCTAATATTTCACCGTTATTAGCTTTCATGTAAAAATTCCAAATTCCAAACCTAAGTGGTGTGGCTACCCTGAGCCCTCATTCCTCTCTGGCTGGATGTGGGCCAGAGCCCCTCTATCTGGGTTGTAGTGGGAGGATTGTGAGAGATAGGGAGCTGGCCACTCCATTTTGTTTAGATGGATTGAATGAGCCTCATGCTCACCTGTCTCCTGCTGGTTGCATATTTGGTTCAAGTGTGTGGAGATGGTGAAGAGATATAAGTCATTTACTATTTCAAGTAGACTATTTCTATGAAAGTTTGGCAGTGATGTGCAGAACAGAAAGAGGCTGGTAAATCAGGGTGCTCCAGAGGAGAAAATGGGCGTGTTGGGGTAATGGAGACTCAAGCCCCATTTGGTGTCACCAAAAAAGAAATATTCAAGCATGGGAGCATGGGAGCATGGGAGACCCAAGAGGCAAGGGAGGAAGTGATTGATGAAACCAAAATGTTATGTGGGAGCTGAGGAAGAAGCAAGTGTGGAGAGGAGAGGGCCGTTTCTGCTTTTGAAATAGGAGAAGCAACAGACAGAAATGATAAGTGGGGTGGGGGGGCAACCTGCGATGGAGAGGAGGGAGCAGAAGAAGAGCTGGGATTGATGTCAGGTGTGGATGTGCTCATAAAATGAGCTGAGGGCAAGGTGGGACAAGCACGTGTGTGTGTGTGTGTGTGTGTGTGTGTGTGTGGCGGGGGTGGGGGGGGGAGTTCTGAGAGCAGGGCCTTAATTTGGCAATCTTCAAGTGGATTTTTTTTACAATTTTTTATTTTGGGGGCACCTGGGCATTCCGTTAAGCTTCTGACTCTTGATTTTGGCTAAGGTCATGCTCTCACGGTTCAGAGATTGAGCCCTGTGTCGGGCTCCATGTTGACAGTGTGGAGCCTGCTTGGGATTCTCTCTCCCTCTCTTTGCCCCTCCCTCTCTCACGTGCACATGTGCTCTCTCCCTCTTAAAATAAATAAACATTACGAAATATTTTTTTTATGTTTAATCCCTATACCCAACCTGGGGTTCGAACTCACCCCTCAAGATCAAGAGCCACATGCTGTACCTGCTGAGCCAAGCAGGTGCCCCTCAAGTGGATATTTTTTAAGTGTTTAATAGTCATTTTGTGATGGCAAGGAGAAGCTGATTTTCTCTTTTAAAATTGCATACCTATGTTTATATTTAAAAAATTAGAGTTTTCTGCATACTCTGAATGTAGCATAACATTTAGGTGTAGCTGAAATGGCCTTTTGCCTCACGTATTTTTTGTAGTGATAGGTACTAAGTATGGGAAAAACTACATGAATAGGTGTAAACTTTTGTTCAAAATGTATTAAAAGTTCTTTCCTGACCTCCATGGTAGAAAAATTTCCCATTTTCCCTTACTTCTCTATTTCTCTTTTTTTTTTAAGATTTTTTTTTTTTCTGAAGTAGTCAACTTCATAGAAGTCTTAGGTGAGTGCTTCAAATTGAGATAATAATGTGAGTCTCTTGTTACTGGTAAATAATACTACATGCTGCACCCCTAGTTCCTGCGTTTCATTCGTCCCTCAGTGCTGATCATAGCTGTTTGGTCAGCTGGTCTCAAGATCTTACAGTCTGTGGGTGCCCCATCCATTTTGCTAGGGTGCACTGAAGGGAAAGGTGGTACTAGGTGGGATGCTTTTAAATATATACGTTGGTGGGGGGTCAGGAATGGTCGTTGGCCAGTGTATGAATTTTACGTAGAAAGCTGAGTTCCCTGGCAACACATTGCCAGATGTGTTCCCCTGTTGCTTTAGCACACCTATTTAATAAATCGATACCTGTAGAAGGTGTTTGGATGGCTCACTCCTTTGCGTGGATCTGGGTAGGGTTTAGGTTGCAATGCACAATCAGTTTGCTTTCGCTGTTACAGAGGATGTGAAAGTAAGTGTATTCAAGGCAAACAAAAGGACCGGTAAGCCTCAGAGAGGGACTTGCTGGTTTGTGGCAGAGAGACAAAGGAGAGACCAGAATGATTTTGTCCAGAGGCCAACAGGGTGAGCGCTGAAATGGTGGGTTTTGTAGGCTCATGACGGGCTAGGGGAGCAAGAGTCCAGTGTGGATTTATGGTGGTGGCTTGCAGTGTGAGAGAAAAGAGAAGGAGAGAAGCACTACTCAGGTTTCAGACTTCTGGTCATTCTGTGAAATGTTCATTTTACTGAAAAATTTTTAGTATTTTTTAAAAGTTTTTATTTTTTTTGAGAGAGAGACAGACAGACAGACAGGGAGGGGCAGAGTGTCGGTGTGGAGCTGGACACAGGGCTTGGTCCCCTGAACTGTGAGATCATGACCTGAGCCGAAATCAAGAGCCAGAAGCTTAACCGACTGAGGCACCCAGGGGCCCGTTAGTGAAAAAATTTTTAAGTTGTTTTAAAAATACAGCCCTATAAAAGTGATAATGAAATAAATGCTTCTCTGTGAATTACTTGGAGGGCCATCACTATAAGCTTTGTGTGACTGAACATGCTTCCTTTTTCCAAATTGTCTCTGGTCCGTACAATGTCCAATTGTAGTACGTTTTTGTCAACCTTCCAGAGAATAGATTTCTCATGTGATGGAACATGACACATCACTTTAACTTTCATTTTAGTGTTTCTGTCAATCCTGACTGAGTAGCATTGACTGCTCATACATGCTGGGGAGGAGTAACCTCTGTGGATGTTGTTAAGTCTCATTAAAATGATTTGGTCAGCGTTCACAGAAGGAAGGATAAACGTTAGTGTGTCCAAGATTAGTTATGATCTTGAACGTCCCTCAACCTCCCTGAGTCTTAGTTCCCTTCTTTTAGATGGTCACGGGGTGAGAGTGGTGATGGGGTGGGCCAGGTGGTCTCTAAGACATCTTCCCTTTTTCAATGTCAGAGAACATGACACTAAGCTAGGATAGTATTTGGGACTGAGTTTGAACGTGCTAAAAGATAAACTGAGGCATATGTTTACTTGAGCAAACAGGGGCAGAGACACAGGCCAGAGTAGTCAGGAGCCAGGGGACAGCCATTCATAGAGAAGACTTGGAAGCCAGCAAAGAAATGATTTTATTGGTTGTAGCTTAAGCCGTTGCCTTGTTTGGGAAGCCTAGTTGGCTGTGATTGCTGTCCTTAGGTTTCAGTTTCTTAACCGTGAGGCATTTGCAGGCTTAGGTGTTTGGGTTTCCTCGCTAGGCTACTAAGGCATTAAAGCCGCCTCAGTCTCCTGGCTTCCTTGTTTAATTAATTTAACAAATGTGACCAGAATAAGAAGGCAGCTGAGTGGCGCCTGGGTGGCTCAGTTGGTTGAGTGTCTGACTCTTGATTTCGGTTCAGGTCATGATCCCAGGGCCATGGGTTCTGTGCTAAGCATGGAGACTGCTTGGGATTCTCTCTCTCTCTTTCTCTCTCTCTGCCCACTCCCCTGCTTGCACACACACTGCATAAAGTTCTTGGGTCAGAGTTATTGTTTGTTTGGTTTGTGTTAAGAGAGCTAGGCCATTTGTAGCACTGTCTCAAAAACTCGTCTCTCTTTTTTTTTAATGTTTATTTTTGAGAGAGGGTGGGGGGAGGGGCAGAGAGAGAGAGAGAGAGAGGGACAGAGGATCTGAAGCAGACTCTGTGCTGACAGCAGAGGGCCCCATGTGGGGCTCAAACTCAAAACCCTGAGGTCATCACTCGAGCCGAAGTTGGATGTTCAACTGACTGAGCCACCCAGATGCCTCTCAAAAAACTCTTCTGGATTTCAAGAAGATAATTATATGTCACTTACATGTTGAAAACCTCTTATATCTAGGATATACATTTGTAGTGCTAAATACAGTAGAACTGCTAAGAGAACACAGGGAAGCTTTGTATTGTCCACACGTAAGGTATTTTATTCTTGTTTTGTAGGATTTAGGAGATGGGGTTACTACTTGAAATGATTTCACTCTGTTGTGATGCTGTGTGTTGTAGGATGCTGCTGCTCTCCAGGATCTGGCATCCAGGACCCACGAACAGGATGTGTCTTTCCCGCAGTGATCCCACTCTTCAGCCCCTGCAGGAAGTGAAAGTTTTGCAGAGAACTTCTTAAAGAATATTGTGGGCCCCAGTTGTTCCAGTTTTACCTCTTCTCCTGGTCTTTTTGGAGCAGTCTGTAAGCACCGCCTCACTGTTGGACAGTGGGCCATCATGGGGGGAGCTCCTCTTTGACACCGCCCGGACTTCCCTTTCCCTGGCCAGGGTCCCACCTCTCAAGTCAGCATATTAATGTTCTCCACAGAAAGGGTGTCATCCATTGCTCTTCTATCAGATACATAATGAATTCCTTCATTGCCTGTCTGAAGTTTTAATTTGGCAGTCCAGCTTTCTCTCTGTGTGGTTCCCCTGGGCACCTTTGCTTTGGAACACGGCTGCACTTACCGAAGATCATAAGGTGTAGCCTGTGAACTCTGATTTCCTGATACTTAGCTACCAGGTCCCGCAAAACTTCATTCCTTCTGGGTACATCAAAATGTTTTCCCATAATATTCCAATATTATTCTTTCTTTCTTTCTTTCTTTCTTTCTTTCTTTCTTTCTTTCTTTCTTTCTTTCTTTCTTTCTTTCCTTTCTTTCTTTCTTTCTTTCTTTCTTTCTTTCTTTCTTTCTTTCTTTTTCTTTCTTTCTTTTTCTTTCTTTCTTTCTTTCTTTCTTTCTTTCTTTCTTTCTTTCTTTCTTTCTTTCTTTTTCTTTCTTTCTTTCTTTCTTTCTTTCTTTCTTTCTTTCTTTCCCTTGGTTGATCTTGCTATGGCCACAAAAATATATATATTTTTTTCTTGTCCAGGGTCTGTTTTCTAGCTCAGTGTCTGCTCCTGTTTTGGCTGGACAGTTGGCTAGTTTTAGTTTGTTAGGGATCTACTTCACACTGCTATCAGGATTACAATAGCTAATGATAACTAAGAGGTAATGATAAGGTATTTTTTAAACATCCTTGTGGACAAGACGTTGTGTTATGCACTTTCCATAGATCATCTCCAGTCTTCCGTGCTGGGTAGGTATTATTCACCGATTTTGCTGTGATGAGGTAGAGGTTCCCAAAGGTGACATGCCTTGTCCAGGGCCACACAACTATCAGTGGCTGACCGGGAATTTGGAACCAGCTGATTGTCAAACTTGTGACCTTTTTGCTATACCATGCTGTCTCTTCGCAGGGACTTGAGGGTTTCTATTGCGTTGTTAGATATGATGTCTCTTGTCACTAGCTTTTTTCCTGTCCTTCCCGTCTCACTCATTTGTTCCTCATGTCCTCTCCATTCCCTCTGTCAGAACATACTCCTCCTAATTTAAACCTCCATCAAACCCACAGCTCCCCTTCAAAGCTATTACTCACTAACCATTACCTGACTTTGGATAACCTGTCCTATTGCAGGTGTTCTGGTTATCACAAGTCTCTAGATGAGACCTGAGAGCACAACTTCATCCTTAAAGATAGTACAGTTAATTAATAAACACTTATTAACTTAAAAAATTTTTAATTCGAGTGTAGTTAACATACAGTGTTGTATTAGTTTCAGCTACATAACATAGTACAACTTTTCTATACATTGCTCAGTGCTCATCAGGGTAAGTGTGCTCTTAATCCCCTTCACCTCTTTCACCCATCCCCCACCCACCTCCCCTCTGGCAGCCACGAGTTTGTTCTCTGTAGTTAAGAGTCTGGTTTTTGGTTGGTCTGTTTTTTCTTTGTTTATTTTGTTTCTAAAATTGCACCTATGAGTGAAATCATATGGCATTTGTCTTTCTCTGACTGACGTATTTCCCTTAGCCTTTTACTCTCTAGATATATCCATGTTGCTGCATATCTTAAGATTTAGTCTTTTTAATGGCTTAGTAATATTCCATTGTATATATATACATCACATCTTTTTTTTACATATATATTTTTTATAATTTAACTTTATTTTTTATTTTTAAAATTTACATCCGAATTAGTTAGTATATAGTGAAACAATGATTTCAGGAGTAGATTCCTTAATGCCCCTTACCCATTTAGCCCATCCCCCCTCCCACAACCCCTCCAGCCATCCTCAGTTTGTTCTCCATATTTATGAGTCTCTTTTTTTTTGTCCCCCTCCCTGTTTTTATATTATTTTTGTTTCCCTTCCCTTATGTTCATCTGTTTTGTCTCTTAAAGTCCTCATATGAGTGAAGTCATATGATTTTTGTCTTTCTCTCACTGACCAATTTCACTTAGCATAATAACCTCCAGTTCCATCCACGTAGTTGCAAATGGCAAGATTTCATTCTTTTTGATTGCCGAGTAATACTCCATTGTATATATATACCACATCTTCTTTATCCATTCATCCATAGATGGATATTTGGGCTCTTTCCACACTTTGGCTATTGTTGATAGTGCTCTGTGAACATGGGGGTGCATGTGTCCCTTCAAAACAGCATACTTGTATCCCTTGGATAAATACCTAGTAGTGCAATTGCTGGGTCATAGGGTAGTTCTATTTTTAGTTTTTTGAGGAATCTCCATACTATTTTCCAGAGCGGCTGCACCAGCTTGCATTCCCATGAACAATGCAAAAGACATCCTCTTTGTCCACATCCTCGCCAACATCTCTTGTTGCCTGAGTTGTTAATGTTAGCCATTGTGACAGGTGTAAGGTGGTATCTCAATGTGGTTTTGATTTGTATTTCCCTGATGATGAGTGATGTGGAGGGAGCATTGTTTCATGTGTCGGTTGGCCATCTGGATGTCTTCTTTGGAGAAGTGTCTACTCATGTCTTTTGCCCATTTCTTCACTGGACTATTTGTTTTTTGGGTGTTGAGTTTGATATCCAAACCAGATAAAGGGTTTGGATACTAACCCTTTATTGATATATTGTTTGCAAATATCTTTTCCCATTCTGTCAGTTGCCTTTTATTTTTGCTGATTGTTTCCTTCTCTGTGCAGAAGCTTTTTATTTTGATGAGGTCCCAGTAGTTCATTTTTGCTTTTGTTTCCCTTGCCTCCGGAGATGTGTTGAGTAAGAAATTGCTGTGGGCAAGATCAAAGAGGTTTTTGACGGCTTTCTCCTTGAGGATTTTGATGGCTTCCTGTCTTACATTGAGGTCTTTCATCCACTTTGAGTTTATTTTTGTGAATGGTGTAAGAAAGTGATCCAGGTTCATTCTTCTGCATGTTGCTGTCCAGTTTTCCCAGCACCACTTGCTGAAGAGACTGTCTTTATTCCATTGGGTATTCTTTCCTGCTTTGTCAAAGATTAGTTGCCTCTATGTTTGTGGGTCCATTTCTGGGTTCTCTATTCTGTTCCATTGGTCTGAGTGTCTGTTCTTGTGCCAGTACCATACTGTCTCGATGATTACAGCTTTGTAGCATAGCTTGAAGTCTGGGATTGTGATGCCTCCTGCTTTGGTTTTCTTTTTCAAGATCGCTTTGGCTATTCGGGGTCTTTTCTGGTTCCATACAAATTTTAGGATTATTTGTTCTAGCTCTGTGAAGAATGCTGGTGTTACTTTGATAGGGATCGCGTTCAATATGTAGATTGCTTTGGGTCGTATCAACATTTTAACAATATTTGTTCTTCCTATCCAGGAGCATGGACTCTTTTTCCATTTCTTTGTGTCTTCTTCAATTTCTTTCATAAGGTTTCTATAGTTTTCAGTGTATAGATTTTTCACCTCTTTGGTTAGATTAATTCCTAGGTATTTTATGGTTTTTTGTGCAACTGTAAGTGGGATAGATTCCTTGATTTCTCTGTCGCTTCATTTTTGGTGTATAGGAATGCAACCGATTTCTGTGCATTGATTTTATATCCTGCAATTTTGCTGAATTCATGAATCAGTTCTAGCAGTTTTTTGGTGGAATCTTTTGGGTTTTCCATATAGAGTATCATGTCATCTGCAAAGAGTGAATGTTTGACCTCCTCCTGGCTGATTTGGATGCTTTTTATTTCTTTGTGTTGTCTGATTGCAGAGGCTAAGACTTCCAATACTATGTTGAATAACAGTGGCGAGAGTGGACATCACTGTCTTGTTCCTGACCTTAGGGGGAGAGCTCTCGGTTTTTCCCCATTGAGGATGATATTAGCATTGGGTCACTCGTATATGGCTTTTATCATCTCGAGGTATGATCCTCTATCCCTACTTTCTTGAGGGTTTTTATCAAGAAAGGATGCTGTATTTTATCAAATGCTTTCTCTGCATCTATTGAGAGGATCATATAGTTCTTGTCCTTTCTTTTATTGATGTGATGAATCACGTTAATTGTTTTGTGGATATTGAACCACCCTGCATCCCAGGTATAAATCCCACTTGGTCATGGTGAATATTTTTTTAAATGTATTGTTGGATCCAGTTGGCTAATATCTTGTTGAGGATTTTTGCATCCATGTTCATCAGGGAAATTGGTCTATAGTTCTTTTTAGTGGGGTCTCTGTCTGGTTTTGGAATCAGGGTAATGCTGGCTTCATAGAAAGAGTTTGGAAGTTTTCCTTCCATTTCTATATTTTGGAACAGTTTCAAGAGAATAGGTGTTAACTCTTCCTTAAATGTTTGGTAGAATTCCCCTGGAAAGCCATCTGGGCCTGGACTCTTGTTTTTTGCCAGATTTTTGATTACTAATTTGATTTCCTTACTGGTTATGGGTCTGTTCAAATTTTCTATTTCTTCCTGTTTCAGATTTGGTAGTGTATATGTTTCTAGGAATTTGTCCATTTCTTCCAGATTGCCCATTTTATTGGCATATAATTGCTCATAATATTCTCTTTTTATTGTTTTTATTTCTGTTGTGTTGATTGTGATTTCTCCTCTTTCATTCTTGATTTTCTTATTTGGGTCCTTTCCTTTTTCTTTTTGATCAAACTGGCTAGTGGTTTATCAGATTTGTTAATTCTTTCAAAGAACCAGCTTCTGGTTTCATTGATCTGTTCTGCTGTTTTTTTGGTTTCGATAGCATTAATTTCTGCTCTAATGTTTATTATTTCCTGACTTCGGCTGTTTTTGGGTTTGTTTTTACTGTTCTTTTTCCAGCTCCTTAAGGCGTAAGGTTAGGTTGTGTATCTGAGATCTTTCTTCCTTCTTTAGGAAGGCCTGGATTGCTATATACGCAGCCTTTGGTGCTTCCCAGAGGTTTTGGGTTGTGGTGCTATCATTTTCATTGACTTCCATATACTTTTCAATTTCTTCTTTAACTGCTTGGTTAGCCTATTCATTCCTTAGTAGGATGTTCTTCAGTCTCCAAGTATTTGTTACCTTTCCAAATTTTTTCTTGTGGTTGATTTTGAATTTCATAGCATCGTGGTCTGAAAATATGCACGGTATGATCTCGATCTTTTTGTACTTACTTAGGGCTGATTTGTGTCCTAGTATATGGTCTATTCTGGAGAATGTTCCATGTGCACTGGAGAAGAATGTATATTCTGCTGCTTTAGGATGAAATGTTCTGAATATATCTGTTAAGTCCATCTGGTCCAATGTGTCATTCAAAGCCACTGTTTCCTTGTTGATTTTTTGATTAGATGATCTGTCCATTGCTGTGAGTGGGGTGTTGAAGTCTCCTACTATTATGGTATTACTATCGATGAGTTTCTTGATGTTTGTGATTAATTGATTTATATATTTGGGTGCCTCCACATTTGGTGCATAAATGTTTACAATTGTTAGGTCTTCTTGGTCTATAGAACCCTTGATTATGATATAATGCCCTTCTGCATCTCTTGATACAGTCTTTACTTTAAAGTCTAGATTGTCTGATATCAGTATGGCTACTCTGACTTTCTTTTGTTGACCATTAGCATGATAGATGGTTCTCCATCCCCTTATTTCCAATCTGTAGGTGTCTTTAGGTCTAAAGTGGGTCTCTTGTAAACAGCATATGGATGGGTCTTGTTTTCTTATCCATTCTGTTACCCTATGTCTTTTAATTGGAGCATTGAGTCCATTGACGTTTAGAGTGAGTACTGAAAGATATGAATTTATTGCCATTATGATGCTTGTAGAATTGGAGTTTCTGGTGGTGTTCTCTGGTCCTTCCTAATCTTTTGTTGCTTTGGGTATATATATATATATATACACATATACACACATTACATATATATATATATATATATATATATATATATATTTACATATATAAATTTTCATCTTTTTTCCCCTCAGAGAGTCCCCCTTAATATTTCTTGCAGGTCTGTTTTAGGCGTCACAAACTCCTTTAATTTTTGTTTGCCTGGGAAACTTTTTATCTCTCCTTCTATTTTGAATGACAGCCTTGCTGGATAAAGAATTCTTGGCTGCATATTTTTCTGATTCAGCACACTGAGTATATCCTGCCACTCCTTTCTGGCCTGCCAAGTTTCTGTGGATAGGTCTGCTGCAAATCTGATCTGTCTTCCCTTGTAGGTTAGGGACTTTTTTTCCCTTGCTGCTTTCATGATTCTCTCCTTGCCTGAGTATTTTGTGAATTTGACTATGATATGCCTTGTTGATGGTCCGTTTTTGTTGAATCTAATTGCAGTCCTCTGTGCTTCCTGGATTTTGATGTCTGTGTCTTTCCCCAGGTTAGGAAAGTTTTCCACTATGATTTGCTCACATAACCCTTCTACCCCTACTTCTCTGTCTTCCTCCTCTGGGACCCCTAGGATTCTCATGTTGTTCCTTTTTAATGGGTCACTGATTTCTCTAATTCTTAAATCACGCTCTTTTGCCTTAACCTCCCTCTTTTTCTCTGCTTCGTTATTCTCTATAAGTTTGTCCTCTATGTTGCTGATTCTCTATTCTGCCTTGTCCATCCTTGCTGCTGCTGCATCCATCCATGAATGCAGCTCAGTTATAACATTTTTAATTTCATTCTGGCTATTTTTTACTTCTTTTATCTCTGCAGAAAGGGATTCTAATCTATTTTCGACTCCAGCTAGTATTCTTATTATTGTGATTCTAAATTCTGGTTCAGACATCTTGCTTGTGTCTGTGTTGGTTAAATCCCTGGCTGTTGTTTCTTCGTGCTCTTTCTTTTGGGGTAAATTCCTTCGTTTTGTCATTTTGAAGGGAGAAAAGGAATTAATGAGGTAGAAAAATTGAAAATAAAAAAATTAAAATTAAAAAATATTAAAATTAAAAATTAAAAACACACCCACACAAAAATCAAATAGATGATGCCAGATCCTAGGTGTGTTTTGGTCGGGGTGTAGAAAGTGGTTGGACAGATTAGAGAAACAAACAAACAAAAAAAGGGGGGGGGGAGAAAAAAAAAAGGAAATCATTTGAGAATTTGAAAAAATGAATACACTAAAGTAGACTAAAATACACAAAAGTAGAGAATATAGTAGAAAAAATTATAGAAAAATATTTTTAATAAAAATTAAAAAGAAATATGAGTTTTTCCATTTTATGTATGTAAGAAAAAAGAAAAGAAATGAAAAAGAAAAAAGATTAAAAAAGAAAAGACAAAAAAAAGAAATCATTTGAAAATTTGAAAAAGTGAATACACTGTAGTAGACTCAAATAAAATGATGGCAGTAAGATAGAATTTGAAAAAATTTACATAAAAGCAAAAAATATAGTAACAAAAATTAAATAAAAATATTTTTAAAATAAATTGAAAGTAAAAATGAAGTTTTTCTCTTTCTGCATTCAAGAAAAAGAAAAGAAACGAAAAGGAGAGAAAAAGGGAAGGAAAGAAAAAAAGGGAATTGTTTGAAAATTTGAAAACGTGAGTACACTGAGACTAAAATAAAATGATGGAAGTAAAGTAGAATTTGAAAAAATTTACACAAAAGTAAAAAATATAGTAATAAAAATTAAATAAAAATATTTTTAATAAAAATTGAAAATAAAAATGAGTTTTTTCTCTTTCTGTATTCAAGAAAAAGAATTGTAAAAGAGAAAAAGGAAAAAGAGGAAAACAAAAATTGAATAGATGAACCTGCTAACAGATTGAAGTAGGACTAAATTGCTTCTTTTTCCCCTAGAGGTCAGTCCATGTAGCTCTTTATAGTCCATAAATTAAGCCGGCGGTGAGGTTTGTGTTCTTGAAGGGTGAAGTTGGCCCAGTTGGGCGGGGCTCGGTGTAACAGCTCCGCTCTCCCCTAGATGGCGCTGCTAGCCTACTGGGGTGGATTGTTGCGATGCTCCTCAGTGCGCATGGGCATGCGCGGGAGCGGTGAGAAATGGCGTCTCCCAGCCACTCCGTTTGTTCTCCTGGATCAGCAATTGTGCACCAGTCCTCCGTCTTCAGCTCTCGTCCACTCCCCGGTTTTTCATTCTCCGTGACCAGGCCCCAGGCAGTACCTCCCTCCCAAGTTTTGTCTCAGATGCGGCTGTTTTCCCCGGCCCCTTACTTCCGAAGGACTGTGGCTTTGACCCGCTCCGCCTCTCTGCGGGAGGGTCTCACGGAGCAATGGCCGAATGTTGGCTGCACCCAGGAACGCCCGCTGGACCCTGCTTTTGCCGGTGCCCTGAGACTGCGGCCAGGTGCCAGCCCACCCCCCAAAAAAATCGCAAGACAGTGTAGTCTCAGCATTTCAGGGACCATGAAAAATCTCAATCCACATCTGGCACCAGGCTTCACCCTCAACAACCTTGCCCCAGCACCAGCGAATGTGGCTGCCTTCCGGGGTCTGCTGGGACCAGGTGGCTTCAACAGTCTCTACCAAATGTCCTTCCTGCAGTGGAACCACTTTTCCCCGTGTGGCCCGAGAACCTCCCAGACCCCACTCTGTTCCTGGGGATTCACCTTTCCCACCAGAGCACAGCCAGGTATGGAGCTGCGGAGTTGCAGCCTTGGCGCTCCCCTTGTTTACAGTCTTAATGGAATGTAAACCCTCTCCTTTCTCCTTTCTCCCTTTTTAGTTTAGTCCCTGGCTGCTTCCAATTTTCCACTTTCTCTCCAGCCGCTTTTGGGGAGGGGTGCTTTTCCCGTATGCTCCCCCCCCCCAGTCTCTGTCCTCTCTCCGCCCACAAAAGGGGTTTCCTAACTTTCGGGGCTTCTTGCTCCCCAAGTTCAGCACTTCGTGTCGCGTACCTGCTGAATTCTGTGGTTCAGGTTGTGCAGATTGTTGTGTTAATCTTCCAATAGGTTTTCTAGGTGTGTAGGATGGTTTAGTGTTGGTCTGGCTGTATTTCATGGACGCAAGACCCACAAAAAGCTTCCATGCTGTTCCACTATCTTCCCACATCTTCTTTATCCATTCGTTTAACACTGGACACCTGGGCTGCTTTCCTAATTTGTGTATTGTAAATAATGCTGCAGTAAACTTGGGGTGCATATATCTTTTTGATTTAGTGTTTTTGTATTCTTTGGGTAAATACCCGGTAATGGAATTACTGGATTATGTGATCATTCTGTTTTTAAGTTTTCGAGAAACCTCCATCCTATTTTCCCCAGGGGCTACTCAAGTTTGCATTCCCACCGACAGTGCAAGAGCGACTTTTTTTCCCCTCCACACCCTCACCAACACTTCCTCTTTCTTGTGTCTTTGAAAACACTAACTTTTAAAAACGGAGTTATTATGGTTTTTAATAATTTGTATCTAATTCCCAAAATATACCAGGCAGCTTAAAATAGCGTATGTAACACTGTGCTGTATCTCTTGCGAACATTAATATGTTCCCCATTATAAAAACCTGTGAGATAAGGATTATTACTCTTTTCCAAGTTCACATAATGAGAAATGAGCAGGTTCAAATTAATGCCTTTTTTTTTCCTCAGATACCCAAGCCTTTTCCACCACACCTACCTACCTCCTTACTGAATTGTTTATAATATTAATTTCCATATATCTCTGTTATATTAGTGTTTGGAGATAAGCATTATCATTTGAATTTGTCTGAGTTTCCTGGTAGAAGAGAAACATGGAAAGGTAGGTAGGTAGATAGATATGGAGAGATTGGCACAGACTGAGAGGTGAATAGCTTATGTTAATACATATTTTTATGTATTTAAGCAAACATTTTCAATGGTAAATTTGATGAGTTTTCCACTAAAAAAGTCAAATTGGGATAAAGTGAAAAATATTTGAAGTCACCGTAATTGAATTCCAAAATGTTTTAAAATATCTTGAAAGTGGATTAATTAAAGCACTGAATCCAATCCCCCCACCTCTGCTTCCTTTATGGACAGGTCTTGTGATTCTGAAGGTGATCTCACTCATTGAAGAAAAACTTATTGATCAAAAGGCCCTTCTATGTGTGTACAGTACAGTAATCCCATCTCTCTCTTCCATGCTCAATGTTGGTGTATTTTTTGTCTACACCTCTGGATTATAAACTCCTTGGGAGTGAAGACTCTTCTTGTTCTCTCCTACCTTTTTGGGAAACTGATCAGGGTCAGGCCCATCGTGTGCTCACTGATTCATGCCAGACAGTCAGACGTGCTTTCAGGCCATGAGAGGAGACATCCATGAGTAAACAGGGGGAAAAAAGAAGACAAAATGGGTGCCTGGTGGGAAAGGCTGGTTGTGTAAGAGGGTAACCAGCTCTGTATCCTCACTGTCTGCTTACAGGACCTCTTGTTTATTACCTAAGTTCAAACTTTGCTGGAGATGCCAGCACCTAATGTCATTACCCTTCCCCTCCAGTACAGACTAGGGACACAGGTGGGGTTATATGGCATCAGCGATCTGCCTGATATCAGATTGGGGTGGATGTGCAAGCAGATGTTTGTTTTTGAATGACCAGACAGGCTGTCTCCTGAGATCTGACCAAAACTGGAACTTGGAGGAGATTCAGCTGGCTTTGGTTCAAACCAGACAAACTAAAACAATGCTAACAGCCAGGGAAGGAGTCTCAAGACCCCGCCAGAAATGCCTACTCACCTTCAGCCTGAAGTCCATAAAATATAAACACAAGTATGTGAGCAGCCTTTGAGTCCTTGTGCCCTCCGTCACTGCATAGAACCAGGCAGAACCGTTCTTCCATGGGGTAGAATGATGGCTGCAAATTTATAAATAATAACATTAAGTGGTATTGCAGCTAGGTGAACATGTGGTAGATAGAAATGACAGAAGCAGGGGCACCTGGGTGGCCCAGTAGGTTGAATGTCTGGCTTTGGCTCAGGTCATGGTCTCACAGGTTCCTGAGTTTGAGCCCCCTGTCCGACTTGGCTGGGTGCTGTCAGCAGGGAGCCTGCTGCTTCTCCTCTGTCCCCCTCTCTTTCTGCCCTCCCTGCTGGTGCTGTCAAAAATAAATAAACATTTTTTAAAAATGAGAGAAGCATATTCACAATATAGAAGATTCTTAGGTTGTGGAAAATTAGTCTAAAATTAGAGAAATCCTAACACTGCCATTTATTGTCTATTGACCCTGACCATAATGTTAGGTACATATAATTGTGTGGACTCAGGTGGGTGAAAAAGATAATATCTCTAAGACGGAAATAAAGTGGAGTGGAGAACTGGCAAGGATGTTGTCCATATTTGTTAACACTTTGGAAGCAGGTGGTCTGCTAAGTCTAGTGACAAGCCACTATGGTGCCTTTGGACCTGATGCCTCATCCCATGTGCTTTAGACAATCCTCCTTTCGAGTTGCAGCATAAGAGTTAGCTTGAAGCGTAGCTGCCAGGCCCATTTCATGGCTTTCTGTCTCTCTTACACACACACACACACACACACACACACACACACCACACACACACACAATTTCATATTTGTATGAGGGAGGGCACGATGGAACATCCAATGTGGTTTAGCTTTCAGGACTGTAAATGAGAGCCTCTTTGTCAGTGAAAAGCAAACAAAACAAACTGGCCTGGGGTCAGCATGCTCTGGAATGCAGAATTGTTTGTCGCCAGTCAAACAGCCGCCTGATGTTGGGTTTACATAATGTTTCAGCAAACCGAAACAATGAGGACATTTACCATTAACTCTTGGCCTGAGCCATAAAATCAGAATGGGGAAGATCAGGGTCATTAGCTCTGATTCTTAAGACCCTGAAAACATAGCTCTGCCCAGGTCAAAACAGCTACTTACCACAAGTCATACAAATTTATTTAACACCTAGTATTATGCCAAAAACTGTCTGGATAGGACGATGCAAAGGCCCAATCCCTTTCGTAGGGTCGGATTTCTAGGCCTGCACTGAGATCTACCTAGCAGGTAGAGAAACTAGTAATGGTGGGGTATCATTGTTAACGTGATTTTCTATTTAGACAAAATGCCCTGGGTGAGTATAAACAGAAGAGAGTGTTCAAGTTCACCTATGGAGTCAGAAAAATTTCCAAGAGGTGGTAGCATTTGAGATGAAGGGTAGACGTTTGCTGGGACCACAAACTGGTGGTGATGGGGTGGGCACAGAGGTGCATGCTGGACACCAGGATAAATAAGGGCATGGTGTGAAGAGCATGGATATTTCAGAAACTACTAAAAATAACATAGTGGTGTCAAATGTTGTGGTCAGAAAAAGCACGCTCTTGTGTGTGTATCAGGCCAGGTGCTGATATTTTATCCTGGGCAAGGAGGAATGCCAGTGGAATATTTTGAGCTGAAGTAATGATTTGGCCGTGTTTTGTGTCTTAGATCAGTGCAGTGGCCTCAAGGCGGACAAGTGGGAGGATGGGTGACTGGAGCCGGTGAAGTGGTCCTTCGGGCATGGGTTTGGGCAAGTTTTCTTGTCCGGAACACATTGTGGAGTTGTTAGGCGCAGGTGAATCATCAGAGGCCTGCATAGGCAGCCATGGGATCTATGAGGGGAGCAGTGGGACATCAGGAACCAGCTGTATGGTCAGCCCTCACTCCACGCAAATGGCAGGGTTCAGGAATTGCTCTGTGCCGCCCCCGGGCCTCACCTGACTTCTGAGAGCTGTCCTCAGTGCTGGGCAGTGGGTTCACCACTGCTCTGGGGCGTCAGGGCCTGGAGAGCCAGGCTCTGTCAGCTTTGAGCAGTGCATCTGAGGTCCTGCTGCCCTGCCAGTGTCTGGAGCATAGCAGTGGGTCTTAATAAAAGATTGGTTGATCGAGCAGAACCCAACACTAATATAGGAGCCGGGGGTGCCGCAATGACCATATCACACAAAGCCCCTGTCTTGGAGGGGCATGTATTCCAGGTGGTGAGACCAGCAGTCAGCAAAAGAAACAAAATGCGTAAAAAGCTGGATGGTGAAATACACTGGAAAGAAAAAATACGGTGGTGAGGGTGGTTTGGAATTTTAATGAAGATGTTTAAGAAAGGTTTTACTGAGCAAAGACCTGCAGGAAGTTGGAGGGCACCCATTAGGACATATGGGAGAAGAGCCATCCAAGGGAAGAGTCTGGGCCGAGATGTTGAATGGGGTGTGTTGGCACGTTGGGAGCAGCAAGGGGACCAGCGTGGCCCCAGAGAAGTGACTGAGGGTTTAGCGGGGTGGGAGGACAAAGCTGGGAGTTTGTCCTCCACTCTGAGTGTGATGGAAAGTTCAGTTTGCTGTCCTTGCTAGACATGGGCAGCAGGAGCCAATGTCCTTGAAATAAGAAGTAGGAGGACTGCTGTGTGTTAGAAGGGCCTACAGATAGCAGCCACAGTGCCTTAATTCTTGTGATGCAGAGGGAGATGGGAATATGGACTAATATTAGATATCATGGAGTTACTCTTAATTTGCTTAGGTGTGATTATTCTATCAACAGAATGGGAGAATATGTAGGAGAATGTCCTCATTCTGAAAAGAGGCAGTAGTTATGGGTGAATTGTCATGATACCAGGAACTTTTTTTTTTTCAAGTTTGTTTGTTTGTTTGTGTGTTTAGAGAGAGCATGAGTCAGGGAGGACCAGAGAGAGAGGGAGAGAGAGAATCCCAAGGAGGTTCCCTACTGGCAGTGCAGAACATAACTGGGGACTTGAACCCACAAACCATGAGATCATGACCTTAGCTGAAGTCAGATGTTTAACCGACTGAGCTACTGAGGTGCCTCAGGAACTTACTTTGAAATGATTCAACACACACACATACACACACACACGCACACGCACACAATTGAATGGATACATATATACATAGATAATACCAAAATATAAACCATTGTTGCATCTGTGTGGTCTGTACATAGATTCTGGTTGTACTAGTCTGTCAACTTTCATTTTAGAAAATTTTGATTTTGAAAAGTTGGGAAAAACCCTTTCTGCTATTGTCCATTTTTCTTGGCTCTGCTTTTGGTTGCACTTATTCTCATGAGATTCTGCCTAGCCCTGTAGGCAATTTATTTACTTTGGATCAGAAATGTTTACCTCTGGAGGCTTATAGGAGACACGGAGCGTAGGGATTTGGATGGGATATCTTGTGGGTGGTACTCCAAACACTTGGCTGGCGATCCTGAACAAGATAGGACTCTCAGTGGACAGATCGTGCATGCCTCCCAATTTTAAGACACTTCTATGCATGGGGAGGACAAAGAAGAAATGTAGCTTTGGGGAGACTGATTCCTCTCTGGAGTGCGTGTTTTCCCTGATGTTGTGGTTCTAAATTATTCTGCTGTTTACCTGCTGTGTGGCCTGACAAGAGGGTAATGTGATTTAGAAACTCAGCAGTCATCCAGAAAGTCTGTTTCCAGTCAGGCGCTAACCAGGCACTGTCAGGGGATTGGCCTGTGGTATATTAAATCCCAAATTTAGTCCAGAGGCCAATATATCTGCAAATGTTAGAAAAGTTCAATTGCCCTTTGCATGGGTCTCATCAATTCCATGTGATATTTTCCATGTGAAAGTAAGAGGTAGTGCATCCAGAAAGCTGGGATTAGCATCTCAGGTCTCCTGATAAGATGTCAGCATATAGTTAAGATGTGAACATTTATATACACACACACCCTGTGTCAGCCACACAAGACAAAAAAAAACTCTGGGAAAATAACTTAGATCTCAGAGAAAAGAAGAATGTAGGTGGTAATGTATAAAGGACTTCCTAAAAATGAAGTTTTTCACAGTCTTTGATTTAAAAAAGTCTTTTGTTCGCTGTAGGAATAACAATAAAAAAGAAAAGTCATTTGAAGCTAAGTGGGGAAGTAGAAAAATGAATTGTAGTTCTGTGTTTTCTCAGTCCAGTAATAATAATAATACTAGCAACTGTAATGCCAGTTAACATTTATTGAGTGCTTCCTGTGTGCCAGGCATGGTAAGCACTTTTTACATTTAACTTACTGAATTCTCATAATGACCTAGGAGGTAACTATTATTATCATCCTAAGTTTTAGAAAGCTGAGGTCCAGAGAAGTGAAATAACTTGTGTGAGGTCCTATGATGAGTTATTACCAGGTAAGATCTATCAAGTGGTCTTTTGAGGCAAGCTAAATAAAACTGTATTGCATTTTTGTAGAGTCCCATTTTTACTTCCTCCTCTTGCCATGGTAAGGCTCGTCTGATCCCTCTGCAGGAGGGAAAAATGCTTTCATGACTCACTTAAAAAATTAATGTTGTACAGCAGGACTTATATATTTGGAATAAAACTTTCACAAAACACTTTTACTATATGTGATACACCTTGCTATTTCCCATTATATTCTATTTCATTTTAAAAATGCTGATTGTGACATGCTCATGGATTTTATGTCTTGCTTAATGATTTAGAACCCATTGTTTAGAAAAACTCTTCTTGAGTTCACTTCACTTTTCACAGTCATCTTATGAAGTCGGTATAATTTTAACACCCGTTTTACAGATGAGAGAACTGAGTTAGTATGTTCAGGGTTTATGCAAAGAAGCCAAAGTCTATACCTTATACTTGAGATTATATATTTTTCAAAACAGACATTTTTTATGTTAAAACACAGCTTTGTAAATTCTTATGAGCTTAATGCATTGTCTGTAGCCTGAATAAATACACAGTCTTGTACATCCGGGTATATGGGCACTGTTCTAGATCTAATACAAGAAGATGGGCCTGTAGTTTATCAAAGGTAAAGTAACTAAAGTTGTGGTAGCTTTTAGTTATTATACCTGTTTCATCATTTGATTAAATAATTACAACTTTTGTCATATGGAGATCTGAGGAATTCTTTGAGATCAGAGTTGCTTATTTTCTAGGAAAAGGATTGAAACACAGAGGCCACACCTTCAGAAGTGTGGTTAGCAGACTCATCTGGGGATTTGTGAATTATATATTTCGTTTTGTCAGCCTCCAGTGAAATTTCAGCATATGTATCAATCATTAGTAGGCGATGGACCACACAGCATGACACATTACACTTGTGCTCTCACACAGCACACGAGAGTTTGTCACCAACAGAAATTATCAATATTTCGTATCACCTCACAGTATTACAGACATTTCAAAATATCATTCATGCTCATCAACTAAACTGAAGTCATGCTAGTTACCAGAGCCACCATTAGATCTTGGTATTGAATGTGTTGATGGAGAAGCACATGGATTAGTGTATCACAAATGTTGTTCTTAATATTTTGGTCATTGCGTTTCAGTATAATTTTATGTTTTCGAGTACATTAGAAAATAGAAATAAGAAAGGGTCCATAGGTCTTACCAGATTGTCTGAGTGGGCCATGGCTCCGAAATGCATTAAGGCCTTGGCTAAAGGACGGGGGTGGAGGAGCTTGAACATTAGCTGATGGTTCCTGGAGACCTCTTTAGAAACAGGGCCTATTTCTAGCCCCTCAGCATCAACATCATTTATTGTGATGGTTTGGCATATGGAGAAGTGGACTACCTGCTCTTTCTAGGCAATGTGGAAACTGATGGGAGCGAGTTCTTTGGTCCTTTAAGTTTTTTCCTCTGGTCTCTGAGTCTGTCCCTTATGTTCACTTTCCTGTTTTTGCCTTCTTCATTGATAGGACTCTGCCTCTTATATTTGGCACACACAGGCATGAAGGAGCTTTAGAGCTACCGTTTTGCTGAATTTAAGTGGAGGAAGTCACCTTTGTTTAGCAGATACCCATTGTTGATGGTTTCAACAACAACAACAAGAAACCCAACTGACTGATTTTCTTGTCCCAGTAGTGGGAAAAACCTACATTTCTGGGCTGAGTCCTGGTGTTAGTCTTCCTAAATATTCATGTTGCTTTGCAGAAGTTAAGGGCCAGGGAAATGACCAGTGATTTAAATTACTGCTAGACCTGCATTACAGTGCTGGGAACATTAAATAATAAGTAACACACCTACTCTCTCTCTCAAAAGTCTCTGCTTTGATGAAGGGTTGCAATGGTTTTCATTGTCTTGTGTTAAATTTAGCCATAAAAATGTTCTGTATATTTACAGGAAAATAGGTTATTGTGTGTTCTATGAATTGACATGTTTGACAAAGCTGAATTATTCTAATCTTGGGATCATCAGGATACACAAAGTTTAATTTACCTCTGAAATTCCTTTGAGATGATATATACTCCCTTCTATGATGTTATCAGAGTTACCTCTGACTGAATAACTCCATTCCTTTTTCACAATCTTAGCATGTTCCCTCTGTTGTCAGTAGAATGATGGAGTTCAAGATGCTTAAGAGGGGGCCCAGGGTTTCATGGTCTGGGCCCTGCTACTTCTTTATGGCTGACCATCTTCCCCCATGTTATATAAATTTCATCCTTTCTAAGGTCCTTGTATTTTCCTGCACTCATTCTGACTTCAACTACCATGACTCTGCATAGGTGATTCTTTCTCTTGCTCTATTTGCTTCCTGGAAAACTCCTATTGTTCCTTTCAAATCTCTTGGGCATCACTCTCTTTAGGAAGACTTCCCTTTAAAAAAAAGTGGTTTTAGGGGCGCCTGGGTGGCTCAGTCGGTTAAGCATCCAACTTGGGCTCAGGTCATGATCTCACGGCCTGTGAGTTTGAACCCCGCGTCAGGCTCTGTGCTGATAGCTCAGAGCCTGGAGCCTGCTTCAGATTCTGTGTTTCCCTCTCTCTCTGCCCCTCCCCCATTCATGCTCTGTCTCTCTCTATCTCAAAAATAAATAAACATTAAAAAGAATTAAAAAAAATGGTTTTAATTCCAGTATTGCTAACATACAGTATACTATTAGTTTCAGGTGTACAATATAGTGATTCAACAATTTCATCCTTCACCAGTGCTCATCACCACAAGTACCCTCCTTAATCCCCAAGAAGACTTCCCTTGTATTGACCTCTACTCATTGCTACCCATCCAATAGAGGCTGGAGGATCTGTGTTGGCATATTAACTGGTGGTATTGCTCTGAATGCATTAAAATGGCTTATTTTCACAGTAGTATCCTCCTTTAAAATGGAATTCTCCTTGAGGAGAAAGAGAGTGTCTTTATCTCTTTATTACAGGTGTCTAGCATGAGACAGGTACTCTTCTGATTTTGGATGAAAAAATATAATGATCATGCTAACCTAACTGACGGTGTGTTGAGAGGATGGAGTAGTAAAATTCAAGCATTACATATTACATACCATATGGGTCACTTCTTGTGTCCTTCCTTATGTACTCATAGCCTAACTTTTGACTCCAGCCGTTGCTGTGACAACTGTGTGCACTTGTGACCCATCAACTCCTTGTCTCACCTGCACCACTTAATTCTTGCTTCCTGACCTAGGGCTTCTCTGATGCTTCTGCTTGCAGAGACCAGGCCACTCATTCTACCCTATGCTCACACTGGAAGTGGGAGTGATCTAAACCCTATGGGGCAATGGTGGTAATTGCTGGGTAAATATTACCCAGTCCCCACATTCCTCAGGAAGACACTGGGGGCTCATTCTGCAAGACAGTTCAAAGTATCCCAGGAGGAAGGAGCCTCAGTTGCCCATCCCAGTGACTATTTCAATAAAATGCCTGTGTATTGGCTTCCCCTCCTTCCCTGTTTCAATCCGCCCTGTTCTTTACTCCTGTACCTTGGAATCACTTCCCAAAAAAATGATCTTGTCTGAGGCTCTGCTTTTGAGGAAACCAGACTAAGTCAGAGCCCTGATTTAAAACCAGCCTCACTATGTTATATTTTTCTTAGCTTGAGCGATGTTTGGAGACTATTTGCAAGTCTCATAAAGTAGCCAGATGGTATGGAATACAAATAAATAGGATAGCATCCCCTGAATTTTGTATAAATATGCTATAAAGTATGTGATGTTTTGTGAGTTAGGGATTCTTATTTCCTTCAATCAGGAGACAGACTCAGACAGTTGTTCAGTTTTGTAAAAACACTTCTCCGTAATTCTACAGCTGTGTCTTAGGTGGTAACTGATAGTGATGTTTTGATCACAGCTTTACAGATGGTGAGGTCCTAGACACAGCAGCTTTCTCTGAGCAAGTGTGAGGCCCTGGAAGACACACACCTTTCCCATAGGTCAGCGTAAGGAACTTGGATGTGAAACTCTATGCTAATACCAGTAGGCTGGATGGCTTGCTCTGGTGTGTGTGTGTGTGTGTGTGTGTGTGTGTGTGTGTGTGTGTATGTGTTCGTATGTATTTCTTTTTTAAGCACAAGGTGTGGATTCCAACCTCATATTTTAAATATCATAATCCTTGGATTACAAATAGAAAAAATACTTTTTTTTTGAAAAATGCAAATTATTAACCAGTAAAATTGGCATCTGAAACCCTGTGCATTACCAAGTGGGTAAATTACGGAATTATTGTATCCTTTGCAGCTTAGAAGAGACACTCAGAGCTGGAGACCCAAGTAATTTCTAACACAGCCTAGGCCTTTGGAGTCCCCTTCTCCTGGTCCTGTGGTACACCACACTGCCTTTTCTTGAGGATCTTTCTTTTATGTTTTTAATTTTTAAGAATTTTTAACGTTTATTCGCTTTTGCGAAACACAGCAAGACTGAGTGTGTGGAAGCAGCCATAGAGAATACTGAAATGAATGAGCATGCCCGTGTTCCAATAACGCTTTGTCTACAAACATAATGGCAGGCCTGATTTGGCCTGAGGGCTATCATTTGCTGTCCCTTGTTTTACACCATTGGAGTTACAGTGATTTCTACTTGTTGGTCGTAAAAAGGCTAATGGGTTCGGGAGAGTTAAAACCGCCGCCCCGCCTGGTGGTGAGCTGGGCTGTTGCATCACAGCACACACGTGATTGGGCTTCCTTCCAGGTCTGTGTATGGTCAGACTCTGAGCCAGCAGCCAAGACAGTGAGCCTGGCACCCACGGTGCTCCGGTTTCCAGAAAGAATCACGAATACCCTTCCTGTGCAGATAAAGGAACAATTGTACTACAGGAGAACTTACTGGAAAGTAACGTGGGGTCACCAGGAAGGAAAAGGAATTCACTCCTCAGTCACAGTCTTCAGTCTGGTTGGGAGTCACTCAGACTTGGAAAGGTCAGTTAGGATGCATGTCTGATTTTGGCAGGCCTCCAGGGCTCTGCACTCACGGAATAATACCTTGGCTTTGGTGATTACAATGGCACACTCAGAGCTTCCTTTGGCTGCTCCGGCCATCCCTTCCTCCTCACAGTCAGGTACATGATCCCTTCCAGTATTTCACCCTCATGTGTCATCTGCCGATGCTAAGATTTATTTCTGTCAACCAAAATCTCCAATAGACTCAGTTTGCCTTCTTTCAGTTTTATCTTTCACAAACCTTGACAACATGGCTTTTGAGTCTCATACCCCATGCTTCCCATCCCTGGGATCTGGTCCCAGGTTTGAGGCCCTGGAAGACAAATGTCTTTGCAGAAGTCGATGCAAGGAGCTGGGATTGAACCCTATTATGCCAGTGGACTGGATGAGTGTCCCTGTGTGTGCACATGGGTACGTGCATCTGACTTCAACCTTCAAATCATAAGATCACCTTCCCCTTGGGCCTCTCTGCTCAGCGAAGCTCCTTCAGCAGCCTTGGTGCCCTCAGTTAGATTCATGAGTGGGTATTCTCTGGCTGTCATTCTCTAGTCATCTCTCCTTCTCATTTTTTATCAGGCGGATCCACATCATGGTCTGTTTCAAAGTTGAAGGAGGGGCTTTCAGAGGCTGGATGACTTTTTCAACGGATTTAATGATCTAATACTAAAGAAAAGTACATGCATTACCTGTTTTGATGATCAGTTGGCCACACTGGATACTGGTCATAAAAGCTCTTAATGGAGGTCTAAATTTTTAGTGTTGAAGTGTTTTAGGGGAAAAAAAATCACACATTATTATTATTTTCTCCAAGTAGCACTCTGGCCCTTAGGGAAAGGGATGTTGGTCATTATGTGAGAGGAAGCAGAAATGAAGAGGAAGGAAGGAAGGCAGGAATTTGATTATTTCTTCATAAACAGCTGATTCCTTTAGCACCTGGCTGTGGCTCCTGCTGCTGTGAGAAGAATATCAATGGTTTTAATATTCCATTGTTTGTGGCTGGAAAGCATTTGCTTGCTGTTCTAAGCTGCTTGGCTCTCAGGCTGGCAACGGGGCAGAAAATGTGGTGGATATAAGAAGAAAACAAGCCAAAGTGCTTTAAGTCAGGTTAGCTTCCCCTTTAAAGCCCATCTGGGATTTCTTTGTCTCTCCCTTCTTAATGAATCTGTTTGATTTGTAGCTATATTTCTTACCCTGAAGAGTGGCATATTCTTCAGTGTACAGGTTCTATTGTTCTGCTCACGTTATGGCTTTTTTGTTAGTATTTTTAATGGCCTACTTTGTTTTGATGAAATCCTATCTTCTTCAGTAACACCAACGTTGACGAATGATTAATGAATACAAATGAAAAAACCACTCTCAAAACAGAAGCTAGAAAAGGTGGGGGAAGAGCCAGTGGGCAGATGAATTTGAAATGGCTCATTACCACAAGGTGGCGCTGTTAAAACACCTCATTTTAAAGTCCTAAAAACAGGTTGCAAATAAAGAAGGAAAACACAAAATTAAAGACACTTTCATAAGAAAATACTTGGTATCACAAGAGTGGAGTGAGCGTGTGTGATGTTATTTGTGTGTGCATGTGTATTGAAGATATAATCGTTACAGGGAGAAGTGATAGAATTGTGTTTGTTTTTTGAGAGAGGTGTTTAATGATTGATACTCTCATAATTCAAATAGTAAATATTTTTATTGGGTTTTTTAAGTATGTTTAATTACAACTGGATCCTTCCTGGAGTTTTCTGAAGCATGACATTGTGGACATCAGAATGATAGGTTAAATTTACCATTGCTTAATCTACTTGCTTTCTACATAGAGAGCTTGCACACTAGGGGCATTTATTTGAAAACAATTAGTGCTCCATTAGGGGAAACATGAGGCTAGCAGGGTCTCAAATGTTCCTTACTTTAAAACGTGTTGTCTATTATGCGACTCCCTTGATGCCACTACTATTGTTGTTAAAAGTGAATGTTTTCATGTTTGTGCATTCTTTGTTTGTCTAGAGTATCATTTACTGATGGAAAGAGAGATGAAAAGCTGATATTTTTCAAGGTTGTACTTTGAAGGAAAGGTGTTCATATAATGGTCCAGATCATCTTACTCCTGAGCAAAGGCAGGAGTGGAAAGTTATCTAACACAAGTGAGTAGAAGCACCCAAACTATACATGGATGTTCCCTTACTCCATCCTCATAGCAATTCTCTGAATCAGATGATGTTAATAATATCCATTCTCAAGAGAGGTTCTGAGAAGTTAAGTAACCTGTCAACTGTCACAAAGCCACCGTGTGGCACAATCAGGAGTTGAGTTCAGAAATTATTCAAGGGAGGAAATGCAAGGAAATGAAAAGGAAAAGGTCTAGGCTGTCTTGCAATTTGTATTTAGACAAAGCCTGATCACATGATGTGGATCTCTTTGAAAGAAAAATAAACCTGCTTTCCCTACAGCCAGATGAGGGCTGTAGGTAGAGTAATACACACATGCATGTACATACATATATATATACATTTTTTTCTACTTCTCATATGCAATATTCATCTCTGTCTTAGCATAACTATAACATTTCCCACCATCCACAAAGCATGTTCCGTGAATTTTTACCATAGCTGGGGGAAGCACTACAAGTTGATCATGAAAGCTGTAGCTGTGATATCTCCCAGATAACTCATACTACAGAGGCACTGACCCAGCTGGAAATGCAATTCATGATAGAGAACTCAACTGATTTCTGCTTCAGGAAAAATTACGTTAATGGGAGTATGAAACTTTAATGACAGTGATACATGCTAGATACTCCATATGCTGGCAGAATCTGAGCCTATAGTAATATAAAAAATCCTCTTTATTGTTTTGAAGTATCTGAAAGAATTATATGTCTATAATTAGACTTATAATTGAATTCTATTTAGGGTAGTAGTATTAAGCCTATATTTTGCAGAGATACCTGTGTGTCCATCTGGGAAATTGTGTGGAAGGTGATAGTTTGTATGGGGTGGGGGTGATGGTGGGTGTGAAGGGAGTGTAATGGAGGAGGTGGACTTTGGTCATCTATCTGGAGCAGGTGGGCGATTTCTTATACATATAGTATTTTGTATATGTGGGATATTTGATTTTGGTGTCAAGTCCCATAGTATATTGGGAATCTAAGTGATTTATTTAGGTTTGTTTGTGTATGTATGTATTTATTATTTTTATTATTTATTTATGTATTCATCACACAATCATACTTAAAATATTCAAATATTTTGATGATTTGTTTTTAAAAATGAGAAAAGATGCCCTGTGACCTCTGGCTTTCAGGATTGAATGTGACACAGTATTTGGAAAGAAAAAAATCATTATAGATCTCAGAGAGGTGCATCACAAAGGATTTAAATTCTTAGTTTGATATATATAAGAAAAGGAAAGAATCTCATTCTGTGATGACAAATCTTGAACCAGCCCGAGGCTGACTGATATAGAAGTAAAAGCAAGCAGGAAGCATTTTGACAAGCCGCAGACCTGGGGTTTATGCTGCAGTTTTGAATGGTGTCCTCTAGTGGTTCGGAAACAGTGACAGGAGTGTCATTTATTTGGCTGTTTCTTGGCTCGTTTTTCATTCCTCTATGTTACAAAGGGATCTCACATGCCCACTGTAGAGAAGGGAATCAGAAGACCTGGATCAGCAGGCAGCTTGGAGACTTTTTTTTGTTTGTTTATGAGAAAGGTATGTGGTTTATCTTCTAGCGTACTACTAGCTGTGTTTTCAGGATCATATTTTTGATGTCGAAAAAGTGCTTCCTGCCTGGCATTGCACTTGCACTGTTGCCATTTGTGTTTTGCTGCAGTTGAAACATGGTGTGACTTGGTCTAGTTCCCAGCTCCTGGAGACCACAGGAAGAACAGACAGGTACCTGCTTGATTCTCCACGGCTGCAGACATTCCCCAGGGTGCATCAGGTAGCACACACTGCACTTCCTGTGTCATGCCCACGTCCAGCTGTCAGGCCCTCACCCAGAGGGCTGGGGGAGTACTTGGGAGTATTTTGTTGATTTGGACTCAAGGTTAAGCAATCTGTTTTAGATCTGAGGAAACTTACCTTAAGGAATATTAAAAGGTCTTATGAAAAGGTTGGAAGGATTGGCTACCTGTCGGTTTGTTAATGAGACTTGAGTCATACTTATCTTGGTAGTTAATCAGTTAATAAATGATTTCGATATGATATTTCCTTTTCTTCTTAAAAGTTTTTCCCTGGCCGTAAAGGGTTGCCAAGGATATGGCGGTCTTTGGTGATTTCCTGTGCACCTTTTGCATTTCTTTTTTTTAATGACACCTCCTCAGTATGGAGAAACAATAGAGGAAAAAGGAAATTTAGGGAAAATAACCAAATGCAGGATCAGGAATCAAGCTGAGATTTTTGCGTTCCATGTTCTGTATACTGCTTTGGCATTGTTAATAGCAAGGTAAGTATTTAATAGCTAAGCAACAAGAACTTGAGACTCGAGCCCCATTTTTGAGATTCACATACACCAAAAACTATTGGGAAGCAACACCCGCAGTGTATATTTATTACTAATTTATTTACACAAGACCTCATTCTGTAAAGGAAGTTAGTGGTTTGCAGCAATAACATGTACAATAAATAATAGCAAAATATGAAACAGAGGAGCTGGAATATGTATATCAGGACAAAAAGCCAATATGAACTTAACCAAAGGACTTCAAGAATGTTCCATGAGGGCTCATCAGCTGTTACAGTCCTGCCTCCTGTCTGGCAGCAAGCCAAGATGAGGCCAAGTGTAAAAAGGACCACAGGCAGAAAGTAAGGAACATGGAAGCCTTCCCTGACAAACACATCCTCTCTGAGTGCCCGCAATTCTCATCATTCCTTAATCACTCATTGCGCCGAACACTAGATCATGGAGAAGCTTAAGAGGGTTGATTTATCTGCATATCAAATCACTATTAATTGTTACAGAATGGGGCCTGAAGCAGGTACATTTTGTTGGCAAAAGGGGGTTAGGTCAGGAGCTTAGCACCCTCAGGCCGAGTCCCAGGTGGGCAGGCACCCCAAGGGTCTCGTACATGGTGGGGGACAGGCAGTGTGAGAGTCAGGAGCTCTGATTACAAACAGGATCTGTACTGTAGCTTTCTTTTTTCCTTTAATTGGCATTGATATAATAGGATTACAAAATAAAAGGAAGCCAAGGATTTATAATTGCTTTGTAGAGAAATATTTACCCTTATTTCTAGGAAATGAAAGAAACGTGGGTAGGGATGTCCTCTTCTTATAGGAAGATACAGATTGCTTCTTTATTTGGCATCAGCTACAACCTGTTGGCCGAATTATAATTTGGCCAAGTCAAGAAGGCACAGGGAAGCAAAGGATTCAGGCTAGCAAAATTTTATTTCGGTCTTTTACAGACTTTTGTGGGTCATGCTGTGATGCAAGGAACAGGTATCTGCAAACGACCTTTGATGCCTTCTCTTCTCTGGGTTGCCTAGACAGTGATTCAGCTGGTCTGGGGGACTTCCCTGTGCCAGGGGGAGATGTTATGCCCAAGCTCAGCTTCTCACAGGGTGGGTGACTTTTCTCGCAGCAGGAAGGCCTGCAATTCCACATGGGCCTCAAGATCTCTGGATTCTGGGTGGCTGGCTTTCCTGGACAATTCTGATAAAGTTAGCATCTAAACACAGCCCCCCTAGCAACAGGAATCTGTCTGCGCCTCCTACAACAAGGCCACTTTCTCCTGCATATCCTTAACAAAGGTACAGAGGAAAGGGGGTTGGGTTTTTTACTGCACAAATAAGCCACAGTGCTTGTCTAGCCGAGTGCCCCGGCCACTCTCTATGGGGCGAAGAGTGACCCCACCTTCTCTCCTCTCCTCTTGCCTAACTGTGCAAGCCTCCACTTTCCTCAACAAAGCCCTTTCTTTAACCCATATTCTGTGATGTCGCAGTTCCTCTAAGGTCCGTGTGTGACAGGTTGCAATCCAAGAGACTCACCTTTAGAACAGTTGTTGTAAAGGCAACAGGAACGATAGCCTTTGTAGCCCACATTTAAATTGTGACCCAGAGGTCACTAGAATAACATAGCAAAATGACATTTTCTTCATGATTAAAAATCCTCAGAGTGCCTGGGTGGCTCATTCAGTTGAATGTCTGACTCTTGGGTTTGTATTGGGTCATGGTCTTGTGGTTCTTGAGATCAAGCTCTGGGTCAGGCTCTGTGCTGTTGGTGCAGAGCCTTGGGATTCTCTCTCTCCCCTATCTCTGCCCAGCTCTCCCCCTCACCCTGCCCTGCTGCTGCTGCCTTTAAAACAAAACAAAACAGCTCTCTTAGGTTCAAGGTTAGTTCTGGACCTGGAGTTAATTGACTCTGCTTAGGCACCATTTATAGCCTCACAGGGTAGAAGCCTCCCTCTACTTAAATTCTAACTTCATTCCTGTTAATTTTGTTGCTCTCTGTAGGTAAGTATTAAGCAGACCATAAAATGCAGCGTTTGTGGTCAGATTTCATATGGGGACCTGAGTGAATGATGTACAACACTGTAGATAGTTTCATTAACATGATCACTCTCACTAATGAATATTTACCCACCTCACACTGGGTGCTCTGCTCTGCTGACTGCATGCTGAATGATCCTAGCATTGGTAACAAATACAGGTTCCAACGTTGTGGAAACAGTAAAGCCTTATGCAAGTGTAAAGTCGTCACTCAGTTTTATTCATTTTATTGTTGTTGTTGTTGTTGGAACACTGGTTAATTCAATTCTGTCCCCTGAATTCAACTTTAACCAGGATTAGTTTTTACGACAACTAAGGGCATTGCTCACCAACGAAGGAAAATAAGGATTGAATTGCTTTTCACACGTCCTTTTAAACCTTCTGTCTGAATATCATAGAACTCTGCTATTTTATTTATTAATTTATTTTTAACATAGTTTATTGTGTAGATTCAAATAGGTCTTGAGACTATAGTGTTCCCTAAAACAGAACATCTGCTTGTAATTAAAGTATTATGTCACATGTTCAGCTCACTTATGGTTATAGAGTGCTATCTACCACTTTCCATATTAACAAAGGACTTTATTAAACTGTAGACAAAAATCTAAATCATTACATGAAATAGAACAATGAGTGCTATTAAGTTGAAGTGCCATCCAAAGGTAGAGAATTACAGTAATAGATTGGGAATTATGCATTGTAGGAAGATTTGTGCTCTTTATTTCTTATTTTATCACAGAATTTTATTGATCATTGATCGTAATCTTTAGTTGAAGACATGTGGTTTAGTATTTTTAATAGAATAATGAACACCTGTGAAGTCCCTGTTCAACCCCAGAACAAGGCCACCACCAGAAAAACAAACAAACAAAAAAACCCCTACTCTTGGGGTGCCTGGGTGGCTCAGTTGGTTAAATGTCTGACTTCAGCTCAGGTCATGATCTTATGGTTCGTGGGTTCAAGTCTCACATTGGACTCTGTGCTGACAGCTGGAGCCTGGAGGCTGGAGCCTGCTTCAGATTCTGTGTCTCCCTTTCTCTCTTTCCCTCCCCCACTTGGGTGTGCACGCACGCGCTCTCTCTCTCTCTCTCTCTCTGTTAAAAATAAACATTAAAACCTACTCTTACCGCTACTCATAAATGGTGAGTTAACCTATAGCGCCCCTTCCTGGTTGTTTCCTTACCGTCAGCAGCAGCATCATTATTATTTCCTTGAAATGATATAGTGGCTATTAAATTTTGCCCCCATAGGCCGTGTAAACTGCATGCCATAGAAGGTTAAGCTAATATAACCAACCAATACTGGGTACTTCGGTTAATCAAACATGACCACGCTCCTTTGGCAGTACTGTTTTTGCAGTTGTAGTGTCAACTGCGTACCTACTGAGAGAATTGTACTTCTAGCAGGCACATCCCATGTTCCTGAGGCTTCTTGGCCATTCGAGTGTCATCCTTGGTTGATTAGTTCGTTCATCCATTCATATATTCAGAGAACATTTCCTGGGAGCTAGGCGCTGGGCTTGGTGCTAGAGCTTCAAAAGCCAAACTGGGGAGGCAGAGTTGCAGAGAGGTCATTGTAATTGGAAGTGAGAAGTGAAAGAAAGCTGTGTGCAAAGGGGGTTTCTTGGGTAGGAGAAGGTGAGGGCCACTCTCTCTGTTCTGATAGAGCTAGTGGAGGCCACCTAAGGAGGTGATGTGTGTCGTGGGGATTTTCCTGATGAACAAGAGATGGAGGTTTAAGGCAATACTGAATAAAGTTACTCTAACGAAACAGAGGGAGATAGCTGCCCCTCCCTCCTCGAGCCTGCTGGCTTTGTCAAATTGTTCATACCCGCCACTAGCCCGAAAATGAAAGTATAAAACTACTTGGAGACCTAGTTCTAGGCTGGGGTTTATTTCGTGCGTACACTATTAGAAGTAAACTTTGTGAACAAATGGAATGGTGTACTTGCACGGTCTCAGAACGTGTGGTGGGCAGATATAACCAGCATGCAAGCACATCATTGTGAGAAGATAGGTGGTTGCAACATCTTTACTAACCCCAAAGATAAAAAGGTGTGTGGTAATTCAGTAATATCACAGTGCTATCCTGGAAGTACTTGTCTTCTTGTCTGTTATACAGGCACTCAATTCTGTGTCTTTTCTACCACAGAAATACAAAATGCATTTGGAAAAAACCCAGAACCAAACAGAATACAGTGTCTCCTGAGGTTTCTCCTTTATCTATTCCCTGGAGGTAATGGGGAAAGACTAGTAAACCAAGATGAGAACAGCATCATTTGGGTGTACAATCCATATAATGATGCCGTGGCAATAATTCTTTGTTTCTTACACTAATCAAGTCAAAGGCTTATAATAATATGATTCTGAAGCCAGAGCAGACAGCAGATTTCTGTGGCCCATAGTCTCTCAATTAGATTTCTGTGGCTTAGCTACAGGAAGCCATCAGAAGTTAAAGACTTAATTTTTCTCATGGTGTTTCCTAAAGAAACATGAGCAGTATGCAGTTTTCCTAACCACCTCTCCATCTTGAAACATTTTGTTCTCTCTGCTTTCTGCTGCCATTGTCAATATGGCAATTCATTATTGCAGTCATGATGAATGGGCTGATGCTGTCTTTGTTCTCACTTTCCTGAATTATCCTCTAGTTAGGGAGAACCTGAACTGGTCATGGGAGACCCATAGCTTATCTGGACTGGCCTGATACCTGTGAACAGCCCTCTTTGGTGAGCACCTGGACTAGGTTCCAGTTCTCCCTCCAAAATTCAGATTTAAAAGCACTCCCATATCACGGTTAGGAAAAAAAAAAAGCCGTTTCAGTAAAATTTTTTTCTGAGCTGATGGGCTGCTCTCGTGGCATGTCCTGGAAGTTATTGTCAGATTTCAAAGAGATCATTTAGTACTCACGGGGCAAAGGTGGGACAGTGTGGTAGTGAGTAGTTAAATACAGGGCAAAGTGACCCTCTGAAGATTTTTGAAGAGTCATCTTTCATGCCACAGCTGTATATTCTTGGCAGCATTAGGATGGTATTGTCTTTTTTTACTTATTTTGACTCTGGGGGCCGTCGGAAGGTGGACATTTTGATATTCTGTACTTGGCCAAGCAGTGGCTACTTACCTTCAGCATCAGTGCCCTGAGAATAGGTCACAGCTTGTTACGACACCAGTAGGATGTGGCAGGAAGGCCTGGAAACCCGACAAGCTAGGGTTCAATTTCTGTATTCTCCTTTGATTTTTAAGACGAATGGGATCCGATTTTTTGTTCATTTCACTGATGTCACGTTTTCACTGATAAAAGTGAGTGGACATGTCATGTTTACCTCTTCCACCTTGTGGGACAAAGTAGGAACAAGTGGGTGGGGGGGCAAGGTGAAGAGAGTCCGTGTTCATCACTCCACTAAGGCCATGGGGAGGGATGTATCCCTTCTTTTCTTGCTGAGGACACAAGTTCATAGAACAAAAACATTAAAGTTCTCCCTTGAGTTGTAACTGGGTTATATAAGGCCTTTAATAGGCTTTACTGAGTTCTGTGCAAATACTAACTCATTAAAACCCATGATATAGGCACTATTATTATCCTTCTCATTTCACAGAAAAGAAAGTAACTTGCCCAAGGTCACACAGCTAGTAAGATGTGGAACAGGGATTCAAACCCAGCAGTATATTCTGGAATCTGCACTCTCAATTGCCATGCTTGGTTGCTACTCCTCCTACCTGGTGCTGGCTGGTTCTTCTCTAGTACCTCTTGGGAAAGCATATGTTCCATGTTTGTTAAAAAAAAAAAAGGGCTCATATAACCTCTTCATAATAGGATGTGATGTCATTTTGTGTCCACTGCTTTCCAGGTAGTATTTCAAGTGGAGTGAGTCCTGAGCCTAAGAAGGGCTACTCATGGTTGGAAGGGTACCACCGACAGGGATTGTTGGCCTTCTCAATGACAAGCCTGCCCTTCCTAAGATTTACGAAACTTGTATCCATGGGCTTTAACCCCAAAAGTATAAACAAAAGAGGAAACAAAGTGAATTGGCTTCTCAATTGTAAACTCCAAAGGAAAGTATAAAAAAAAAAATCAGTGGTGGTGTTTTGATAGTCAAGGTCAAAGAATTCATTTTGCTTTTCAGAATGAAACCACTTTTACTGTGTCAGACTTTATAGCCTTATATAATTTATGTACTCCCCTAATGTTGGTGGCTCATGGAAACTCAGTAAAGTTGCTCTAGGAAACCATAATCATCGATTTATTTGAATTCTGGATCCTCCTCTGGGGAGTATGTTTATTGCCCCCTTTTATACTCCCAGTGTGCCCTATGACATCTGAGCAGTGAGTATTTTCCCCTAATGTGGCATTAAGATTAAAGACCCTAACTGTGTTGATTTGTAGCAAAATGAAGTTTGTTGTTGACTTGTTTTACTGTCCTTGCCTTTCATTTTATGTTGCAATTTAGGGTAGGGAATAATTTGCTAAAACGTCTTGTCTAATCCTTCTGAATTTCAGAAAGCAGATTGAAACAAAGACCTATCTCAGATAGTGGTGCTTCCTGTTTTGTACCTACTTTGAAAGTCTCATTTAACCTAATATTGAGACTCTCTGAGCACTCAATTCCCTAGTTTCCCTGGTGCAACCTAGGTAAACATGCTGGTTGGTGAGTAAAAGTTGAGGAATGGGCAAAGAACAACCATATCTTGAATACCTATTATGTGCTAAGAATTATACTAGTGTTTACACACGTTTTCTCATTAAATTCTCAAATTAATCCTATGATGCAGTTCCAAATCACCCCATTTTATGACTTAAAAAAGCAATATTACAAGATTTTCAGTATTTTTCCCAGGACCTCAGCTAACTATGACTGAGATGCAAACACAGGTCTGCCTGGTTGCACAATGCATGTTGCTTCCACCCAGCAGGGCTCACCGTGAGTCAGAAAAATGTGAGTTTGTCCATCTATTCATTCATTGCACAGATTTTTACTGAGCCTCTGCTATGTACCAGGTACTTACCTAGTCTCTGGCAGTCCATTAGTGTTCAAGACAGAAAGGATGACTATTCTGAGACTTTGCCTTCAAGGTAGAGATGGTGGAGACAGGTTGAGAGATCATACATAGTACATAAATTAAAATTTCATAATCAGTGTTTTTATAAAAATAAAGCAGGAAGATATAAGACAGCAATGGATGATCAGAGACAGTGTTGTTGAGCAGGTGACACTTGAGTTGAGCTTTGGATGGCCAGAGGAGCAGCCGTCTGGAGCAAGAGCTCCTAGGTTGAGGGATGGTGGGGGTTGCTGACTGAAAGCAAAGGTGGTGGAGACACCGGGAAGGGAGAGCAGGTAGGAGGTGTGGTTGGTAAGGCACTTGGGGCCAGGATCATGTACAGCCTCGTTGATCAGAGAAGACATTTGGATTTAAGAGTCCCCTCAGAGTATTAAGTGGGGGAGTGATATGATTTGTTCATTTTCAAATTCAAGGAATCGATTAAAGGGACTGTCCTGGAGACAGTCAACGGGACGAGCTGCTGCCTCTAATATACCATGTTGTATTGCATATGAAATGGGTGCCTTTGCATATCAGTTTTACCCTTGATAGAATGAGGGCAACTTGGATTCCATGTTTATGTCTAAATATCATAATAGTTGTAAAATGTAAGAGAGAAGATCATTTTATTCACAAAATAGCACACATGATAATATATATGAAGAAAGTGAATGCATTATTGAGAAAAATAAAACTTGAATAGACATGCCTTGCTTGTTCCTAGAAGGAACAATTTACTCAAATTGTAAGGGTATCAGTTTTTTTCCAAATGATTCTAATAATAACACAATTCTAATAATAATGCCATTTTTTTTGGAGGGGGAACTGATAAAATAATTATGAAATGCATTTGAAAGAATAAACAGTGGTGATAGTGATGGGAAAATTGCCTCCTGAGACATTAATATAGCTTATAAAGCTGTCATAATTAAAAGAGATAATAGTAGCATAGGAATCAGGAAGAAAATCTGTGGAGTAGAGCAATGATGCTAGAAATGACCATAAGTGAATATACAGTTTGGGTATAAAATCGATAAGTAATCTAAAAAATGAGTTATGAATTTACAGAGTGCTTTGTAAATGGTGTTTGGACATTTGATTTAACAAATTATAAGAAATAAAGTACATATTACACCAATGAGTGCTAGATAAATGAAATATGGAAATGTAAAAAATACTTTGATGTACAAGAAGAAAACTTAGATATTTTTAAAACCTTAGAGAGAGATTCTTTTTATGGATAATGATGATGACATTTTTAAAAATTAAAAAAAGGAAAAAATTTTAAAAATTAAAAAAATGAAAAAATTGGGAGAAATATATTTAATACATTATTTTGGCAAGTGATTACTATATAATGAGCCCTGAAAGAAAATCAGCTATGGACAGGAGTAGAGATTTTACAAAAGCACTAATGAAAATGCCAAAACATATGAAAAATGCCCTGACTTGGTGCTAACTAAGGAAGAACAAATAAAAGATCAGTGAGATATTATTATTTCCCCTTTAAAATTGGCAGAGATGATCAAATGCTAACACCCAGTGCTGGTGTGGGGTAAAGGACACTCTTTAATACGTTGCTGATGGGAATGAAAATTCATACTTGTCAAGGCAATTTAGTAATACGTGGAAAATCTATGCCTTGTTTCTAGTAATTTATCTTAAGGATGTAAAAATATGTGTAAGAAGTCAGCTATTAGGATATTTATCTCAGCACTCTGTGTAAGAACCAAAGTGTCCCAAAGGAGGATTGATTGTACATTACGGTGTAGGGATAACAATGGAAAACAGTAATTAAATATAATGTGGTAGACATGTATAGATGGGAAAGACCTCCACAAAGCATTTCAAATGAAAATACAAAGCTTATACAACAATATGTTAAGCATGATGTCTGCCCCCTTTTTTGTTAAACTGTGGGTGTATGTGTGTTAATGTGTATAGAAGAGGTTTTGTCAAGTTGTCTCTGAGTGAATGTGATTGTAATTCGTTTTGCTATCCTTTTTACATATCTAATTTAAAATGTTTCTATTGTGAATGTATTTTAAAACATTGTAGCTAAGAACGTGGGCTCAGATGTTCAGATGGACCTGTGCACATCTGTCTAGTGTCCTTTGATACTGGTTAGCTATAAAATGCACCTCATACTAATACCTACCTCATAGATGGTTGTGTTAAAATAATGCATGAAAAGCACATAGCATATTTTTGTCATGGCTAGTCCTGTTAATTATTTATTTTTACTTTTTACTATTACTATTTTCTCAATAATTTGAAAATATTCTTTTAAAATAGAATGTATTGGCTCTATAATTCAAAGAGGATTGGATAAGCATCAGCTCATCTTCTTAGATGGTCAAAACCTATCTATTCGCTTATTTCTCACTTGTCCCAAATGTTATCTCTGCATTGTGCAATGCAAGTTCCACCAGCCAGGACAAGGCAGTTACCACTTCTTGCCAGGATTATAAAACCCCCTGGATGTGACTGTTTCTGGGTGCAGTCCTTGAGAATCCCACTGCTCTACAGTTTCAGTTTGTAAGTTGTCAGATTACTTGATTTTGGAAAAAAAAAAATAGACGAAGAATGGTAGCTGAAAACACCCCTATGTGTTTCCCTAAATAATGGATAAGCAAGATAGACCGTACTAAAGCAATAATGGGGCGTCTCGGTGGCTCAGTCGGTTAGGTATCTGACTTCAGCCCAGATCATGATCCCGCGCTTCGTGGGTTCAAGCCCCACGTTGGGCTCTGTGCTGACAGCTTGGAGCCTGGAGCCTGCTTCAGATTCTGTGTCTCCATCTCTCTCTGCCTGCCTGGCCCCCCCCACTTGCACTCTTTCTGTCTCCCCAAAATAAATAAATATTAAAAAAAATAAAGCAATAGTGAGGGCCTTTATTTTATTTTATATATTATATATACATTAATAATTTATTGTCAAGTTAGCTAACAGTGTATACAGTGTAGTCTTGGCTTCGGGTGTAGATTCCCATGATTCATCACTTACATACAACACCCTGTGCTCATCCCAACAAGTGGCCTCCTCAACACCCATCTCCCATTTTCCCTTTCCCCCAGCTCCCCACCCCTATCAACCCTCAGTTTGTTCTCTGTATTTAAGAGTCTCTTATGGTTTGCCTCCCTCTCTGTTTGGAGCTTATTTTTCATTCCTTTTCCCCATGGTCTTCTTTTAAGTGTCTCAAATTCCACATATGAGTGAAAACATATGATATCTGTCTTTTTCTGACTGACTTATTTCACTTAGCATAATACCCTCCAGTTCCATCCATGTTGTTACAAATGACAAGATTTCATTCTTTGTCATTGCCGAGTAGTATTCTGTTGTATATATGTACATATATATATATATATATATATATATATACATATATATATATATATATGCATCTTCTTTATCCATTCATTAGTTGATGGACATTTTTTAAAGTTTGTTTATTTTGAGAGAGAGGGAGAGAGAGAGCATGGAGGAGAGGCACAGAGAGAGAGAGAGAGAGGGAGAGAATCCTAAGCAGGCTCCATGCTGTCAGCAGGAGGCCAATTTGGGACTCTACCTCAGGAACTGTGAGGATGACCTGAGCTGAAATCAAGAGTCAGATGCTTAACTGACTGATCCACTTAGGTGCTCCAATAGTGAGAGCCTTGAACAGTTTGGTTTGGTGCAAAGATTTTGTGGTACAAACACGGTACATTTGCTTCCTTGTGAAACATGTCCAGAAAGGGGCGGGGGACCAGTCCATGGGTTATCTATCACATGTCCTTGTTCAAACCTATGGTCATGCCATGTATGTTTCAAGAAATAATATTTCCCAAAGCAGTGCTTCTTAGGCTTTTGGTCAGTCTGGGGCTTACGTGGGGCTTCAGATAAGGCTTAAGATAAGGAGGAAGGAAGAGTTACGCCTTTTAGATGAGTGCCTAATTGTTAAATTCTTCATTCCTCATTCTTCTTTTCTCCTCTTGTTCAATTACTCCTTCTTCCTCCTTATCTGTGAAACACATTCATCAACTGTTAGCACTTCTTCATTCAGGAATGGATAGATTTAACAGTTGTAAGGAGAGCTTGAGAGCTTTATCTACACACATTTCATAGTTTTGATATATTTAAACACACTGGTCGGTCTGAAGGCAGCAGGGAGTAGGTGGGTAATGAGTTACAGCACTGCTTTGCCTTGTTAAGGAACATCACCAGAATGTTTAAATGGGGTTTCCATCTAGTCCTATATGCTGTAAGTTAAGAAAGTGGATAAATCTCTATAACTGGCCGGTAGAATTTTTTTTTTTTCCATCAGGCATTCATTTGAGTCACAAAAGAAGAACTGGATCCAATAAGATATATGCAGGTTGACAAGTGGCTTATTTAACTTAATACAGGAAAATATAAAATAATGGAAACTAGGTCAAAAATGGCAAAAAGGATTAGGGCTTGAATAGAGACAGGCTTCCAGACAATGAAGGGAAGGGGATCTGGCAGTAATAGTGTCTGTAAAGCCCAACCCATCAGCTTCATGTCTGGCAGTAATTAGGAGGCCGAGGGAATACTGTAATGAATCAACTGAGGACAAGAATGGAAAAGAGAAAGGGTTGATAGGCTCTGTGAAGCTGGATGGCCTTACAGAGGAAGGGGAGGACTTGCAGGAGGCAGTCCCCTGAGTTAGAAAGAGACAGCAGGAGAGCCTCTTCTCTGTCCTCTTTGTGGGTGGTCGGGTGATGGACATACCGGAGAGAGGAGACAGAGTGGTCAAAAGAGGAAGTGTTGAGAGGGGCAGGAGGTTACCTATCACGATGACCTGTGGGGAGTTCAGGTGCTACCACTCATGACTTCCTCAGGTTCCCTGGCTTGCCCCCTGTGGGCCTTGTGGCCCACCTGTCACTGTTAATTTCCATCCATCTCTTTGAAACTAGACTCGAAGGAAGAGTTAGCTCCTTACTAGGGTCCGTCTTAGTTAGGACCCCTCCATCTTTTCTAACATGCTGCTACTGAATCCTTTCTCCCCCCAGCCTCCTGCTTCCCAGGGAGGGCAAGCACACTCAGACATGACAGCTTTTTGGACTTCAGCACTGGGTTCTCCAAGACTTGCCAGTCTGTTCCGTTATTTAACCAGGACGCATACCAGCTGGGTTGAAGAGTGCAGCTGGATGTCTTTCAAGGCTCATCTGAGCTTCAGCTGCAGTGTATTTTTTGTGTTTGTCTACATCAGGGTTGCCAGTTCATGCTGGGAAGCTGCGCAGGAATCCTTTCTCTTCCATTTGCTCTGCAGAACACCATGTGCAAGGCGGTGTCCAGTCCACACTCTGAGGCAGTTAGGATTGCTACAGAAACAGGGGAATGAACTGTGCGAAAAGAACCATAGGCTCAAATAGACATGCTGAGCCCTGGAATCTGAATTCAAATATGGCTATTCCCTGGCATTTGAAACAAACACAATATCCCAGGAGGATGAGAAAAGCATGGTCCACATGGTGTCTTTGTTGAGTCAGTCCTCAGCGGGGTGGGGGGGGGGTGGGGGGTGGGTGCGGTGAGGCTCTGAGGCCTCTTGGGGTATGAGAGGAAATATCAAAGAGCCTGGCTTAGCAAGGAGGGAAATTAACTCTCATGGGTCACCTGGCATGCCTATAGTATCCTCCACCAGGAAGGACTTAGGCAATGGCCTACAGTTGTCTTATTGTGAGGACAATCAAGTGGTTTACATGGATGCTGTCTCCTAACAGGCCTGCGTGACAGCTTAATGCCCAGCTATAGGATAGCGGATGCTGTGATTCAGAGATTTTTTCCGTGTTTGTGTTTTCAGGACATTTCCTAGCTACCAAGACATATGTATGCAAGCTCAGCCATTCCTTTGAAAACCAAAGCTAATTCGCTCTATCAGAAATAAGCATTGTTTGGGGCATGAGAGGTATAGCCATGAACAAAAGAGATATCAATTCTTGCCCTTCAAGCTCATACATTCTTGTGGGTAGTCAGGGAAAACACAAATAGGGTATTACTTATAGAGTATAATGGGTGGTGATAAGTGGTATTTAAAAGAAAGATGAGGGGGGCATAGGGAGTGTCAGGGAAAGGGTTGAATTTGATGGTCTTGAAATATCCAGGTGACTGGCAATACACAGACGTAATTTTAAATATCCAGGAATTTATTTTCAGTTCTCTTGTAGGTATTCATATTGTGTTAATAGCAATGTTTTTCTATAGTGCATTGTAATTTTTAAAGCACTCTCATACCTATTATTTCCACAGTGGAAAGGGAGTGCCTCTGCCAGTTTCACGTACATAAGTACTTAGCTCCGTTCAGGACTGGATTTGAGCTCTATTGCACTGGACTTAACAACACATTTAGGTGACTTACTGGAAAAGTGCTCCTTAAAGTTCTCACATTGAACTTTATCAATCACTCCATTGGGAAGCCAAAGGGCAAGACGCCTCCCCAATGGCCTGGAGGACTCTTGAGAAGCTCTGGAATGAGGAGTCCTTGAACACAGCAGCATGCTAGTGTACTCTTCCACTGTCTGGGATAGGTTTCTCTGTCGTGGAAGCAACAGAGAGCCTTTGTAAACCATCACAGTCATGTACACAGGGACACTCCACAGTCATTGTCACGCCCAGGTGCTAACACCCCATCTCCAACTCAGCTGTGCATTTTTCCTTGGGCATCCTACTTTCACACCAAAGTCATTTTGTCTAAATGAAGCTCACCCTCCTTGCTTGCCCCTTCCATTCTGGCTTCTTCTCTTGAGTCTTAAATCTTTGAGCACTCCTTAGATACCCCTTTGTGTTCCCCCTCCATGTAGGAGCTTGTCCATTCTTCACATCCTTTCTTCCAGTCACCTCTGGGCCAGGTCAGGACTTACAAACTCTGAACAAATTTCTGAATAATTACAACGCCCTCCTCTTTGGTCACTTCAGTTTCGGTGTCATTTTGAATGTTCAGCTGCTCACCCTTCCTGAGCACAGACATCATCCCCTTGCCAGACCCATCTGCAAATTCCTTGCAGGTTTTCGTTCTCTGTGCTTGCTGCTCGTTGCCCCTCCCACCAGTCTCCAATGAGAAGAACCAGTCCCTTCTCTCTTTGCCCTCTCTAAATCTGACTCATTCATCACATTCTTGCTCAGAGACAGCCTCCTCAAAGATAGGCTTGCAGATAAAATACAGGACACCCAGATAAATGTGCACTTCAGGTAAACAAATACTTTTTTACCATAAGCATTTATCAAATATTGCATGGGATATACTTATTCTAAAAAGATTATTCATCGTTTATGTAAAATTCAAATTTAACTGGACATCCTTTATTTTAATTTGTTAAAACTGGCAACTCTACTGCAATAAGTATTCCTTGGCTACTCTGTGTAGTTCCCTGGGCTTGATGCCTGCGGAAAGCCTATAGCACTCACGTCGTTGAATCTTTGTACAAGAGGGTAGGGTATAGGTGGTAAATCAAAAACTACTGCTTGCATTCTTGGAATCAGTGATCGCTCAATACCTACTATGTTTTAAGGAAATACTTTTGCATCCTGGGTGCAAAAGTAAACATAATGCCTGTTCTCAATGGTGCCTGGCTAGAGCAGCAGGCCTCCCTAGCGCACAATTACAGTGCAGCATTTTGATGGCCACTATACTTGCTATGAGCTGACTTCTTGGAGGAGACAGGTCTTAAAGGATGACTAGGGAGGTAGGAAGAGGGTGTGTCTGGACAGAGAGAGAAAGATAGGCAGAGACCCAGGTGAGAGAGAGATTAGGGTATGACCAGGAAGTTGGTAGAAAGTTCATTGTTGTTCTCGAGGAAGTGTGTCTGTAAGTAACACGTGGTGTTGTCTGGAGGTTTGGTCAGTATACATTTCTCAGCATACCACTGAGGATGAAGTTTGGAAGGTTGGACAAAGACCAGAGCATGAAGATTTTGTAGCTCACACTTAAGAGGCTGAGCGTTATCCTGAAAGCTGTGGAGAACCACTGCACCTTTTAGAGAAATGACACACTCAAATGCATATTTCAAGGAGGAACTCAGAGAATTGCTTCAAGGGGCACGACTGCCAGAAGGGATACCAATGTGGTGGCAGCTACAGTGGACATGTTCAGGAGATCTGAAGAGCGTAAAACATCAACGGGACCTGTGGCCAAATTGGACACGTTAGGTGATGGACGATCAGTGGGTGGACATGTTCAGGAGATCTGAAGAGCGTAAAACATCAACGGGACCTGTGGCCAAATTGGACACGTTAGGTGATGGACGGGGGAGGAGTGAACATTTCTGGCATGGGCACCTGTGGGGATGACAGAGATATCTATCTAGGTAGAGGGTATAGAAAGTTAAGCAGGTTTGAGGGGGTGAGGATTATGAGGAGATCTGTCTGAACGTGTTTTATGTCACACTTGGCATTTATTATATTTGGTTGTATTTTGTTCCTCATCTTTTCATGTGCTCTGTTGTCTCCCCAGGTGGACTCTGATCCTTCTGAGGTCTTGGACTGCTTTAACCAACCTGGGGATGCCCCGGAGCCTTTAACTCGTTACCACCCCTTGCAAGTTCACCTCACCACACGCGACTATGTGAAGCCCCAAGCTGAGGCTGCCAGCAGCTGTAAGCAATATGGTCTGCGTCGTTGCTCATGGCAGGAACTTTGAGCTGGGACACAGTTTCACTCTGTAGATGTATTTCTCCTCTGAGGGAAGCCTAACACCCGAGCTGACCTTGCCCCCTTCTGAAAGGGAGGACCATATCTCACAGTGGCAACAGGAGGCTGCAGGTCAGTGGGGTGATGACCGGGCCCTCAGAGACCCTGCTCTCTCTCTTTACAAAACCCCATAAATCCTTCCAAAGGGAGTAATTCCCTCAGGATCAAGAGAGTCCTCCACATTCCTAAAATCAGTGAAGGCAAAATGTACAGGGATTTCTGAGAAAAGTAAATGTGGTGTGAGCATGATCCCTGGGTGTTACTGTGCTGCAGAGAAGGCCCCCCCCTTCCCCCCCTTCCCCCCCTTAATGGTGTTCTTTGCTCTCAAGTTAACTCACGCACTGGACTTGGTCCAAGTACATTTTGTTTCTTGATTTCTAGCCAGGCTTCTCTCAGTTGTGGTGCATTCTCCTCTTTGCTCCCCTCCCTCCCCCGCCCCCTTCTCTCTTTTTATAATTATTTCAGCTTTTCCATGTGACTGAACTGATACAGAGGAAAACCCACCAGCTTAGGTAGGGCTTCCACCAGAGTGGGGCCAGAGGGACTCTGTGAACGGCTGGCCCCTCACTCAGCAATGGCCTGCATGGCAAGGTATCTCTAAGAGCAGCTGAAGCAGAAAGCGTTTGAACTCTGCCCCTGCCAAATGACTTCCAGATGTGTAAACTCCAGCCTCCCTCTGCTCTCTGACTGTAGCCCTGCCAACATACATCTGCAGATTTCTGGTGCACAGGAAACATGAAAGAGTATCTTCTACAACATCTGTTCTCTTTCCCCAGCTCCCCACTCTGTCTTCTCGGACTTTGCCCTATATTTCATCTCCTCCTAAACAAAGTCATTAAGGAATCACGGCACAACTCGCCTTGGCCCATAGATGCCATCTCCCCCCTTCTCCCCCCAGAGCCTGTTCTTGGCTCTCTGGACGTTTGGCCAAAGCAACACTAGAATCATTAAAGACACGTATTGACTTGCTGCAGGAGACAAGAACCAAGTTTTCTCTCCTGGGCAGGTGCCACTCCATAAGCTGCAAAGGGAGATTTTGGCCACAAGGAGGACCGAGCAGAGACCTGAAGATGAAAACACGGGTCTCCGTGAAGAGTGTGCCCGCTTACACACCCTTGGGAGAAGGTGAGATCTTCAGGAAGAACTTTTTTCTATGGACATTCAGTTTCTTTGAACAAACCAAGCAGGCTTCTCTAAAATTGGAAGCATTTATGTGCAGAATGGGTTCTTTGCCTCTCCCCCAGCACCTGGGGTATGGCACCTATCAGGCTAAGAGGATAGAAGAGGACCAGTTCTTAAAGTAACTCAAAGGGGGATGAAAAAAGTCAGAAACACTTTTAGCAAAATGGAGCAGGAGATTTTTATGGAGGCATTTACTCTCATTAAGAAAATGATTTGACTGCCGTGTAAATAAATGCTTGACCTTCATTCTGCCCTTCATCCATATGGACCTGAAACTCTCTTTGGCCCCATCCCAGGGGACATGGAATGGAGCCAAGTGACCAAATCTGGGACAGGGAACTAGGGTGCACTACAAAAGGGAGCAGAGAGTTGAAGGGGCCTTTGGGCTCCAGGGCCCGAGAAAGGAGCAGTTGCAGGTGAGAGGTCCTTGCTGCCCCAGGTCCCGTGTCATAGGCATGCAGGTCCACCTGGGAGCCTGTGGGGATCCCAGAGGTTAAGGAGATCTGCTCCTGATTATGCACCCAGGGTGAGCCTCCCAGGAGGCTCCAGCGGTGACTTCCTGGACCCTGGATAAGACTGCCCTGCCCTGTAATCTGAAGGGCAGAGTGGAGAGCGGGTAAGATGTACGTCCTGCTGTAATAGTCCCGAGCACCTCCGTCTCTGGCTCTCGGATGGAGCCCTCAGATTTGGCTGGATTTTGCTACAGTAGCCTCCCTATTTGAAACAAACAAACAAGCAAATAACCAGTCAATACAAACCACACATTGGTCTCATACTTCAAGTAGAACTTGTTGCAAAAAAACAAGTGGAAGAGATAAAGCTCTCCCTCCATCTCTGTCTTTCCATGCAACTTCCCCAGAGACATTGGATTACCTCAGTAGTTAGGGTAACTCCTTCCTGAAGAAGAGCAGAATCTGTAAACTCTTTCATATAAGGATGGATGGGTAAAAAGGGTAAACAAGCCTTTTTATTCTGCCTGAGAACTGATCTTCGTTTAACTGTATAGCTCTATTACTTCAGCAACCTCTTTGGGAATGCAAACTATACCATATTGCTGAGGATAAAAAAGATCCCTGACTGGACTGGGGAGCTGTATCTGGAGTGGGTGGAATTATAAAGAACCACAAATTTCTGCTAAGGACACCATGCTTTAGGCTTTCCTAAGTGTGGTGACATTTGTGATGGGCACCCTGTAGGGAAGTTAGAAGCTATGCCTGGGAGTTGTTACAGGAGATAATGGCCCCTTTGAGGAGTGAGGATTTTAAGTCAGGTTAGCTCCCATACTTGCCCACTGTGGATCTCATCCCTTGTGCCTGAGCTGTCCCTGGGGAGAAGTCGGTGGCGAATGGCTGTGCATGCTAATATATGGGCTTTCAGTGAAGGAAACCACTGATGCTGTCCTGCTACTTGACCTGTGGTCCTACCTCACATCCTTCTGGGTACACCACTTGTGGCCTGTGATCATCTTGTGAGTGAGAGTGTCTAGTTGAGGCTAAGAAAATGCTGTTGGGTGGTTTGGAGAGTATAACTCGTTGCCTGTTAAATTGTCTCCCGTCTCCTTTGCAAAGATAGACTAGTGGGTGGAAGACATACTTAGGGGGCCAGAAACCTGCGGAACATGCCTCAGATCACACTCAGAGGACATACTCTGTCTTTAGGACTTTCAGCCTCACCTCAAATGATTCCCAGGAAGAAAATGGTTGTTATCTGATTTTGCTTTGCATGTACCATCACCCAAAGCTGTTGGAACTATAAATGTCACAATGACCTCCCACCTGGCCCCTATTATAAAGGCTCTAACGTCAGAACTCGGGGAACAGGTGTGAAAGTTTCCATCTTCTAAGTTTATTCCAATTATAAACTCAGTTAGTAGAGAAATAACTAATGATTCTACTATGAGATGCATATGGACCAGAATTTCATTTGTCACCTATTCTCTGTACTTTTCTCCAACCAGAGAACAGTAACAAATGACATTTATGATTTCTTGGTAGCAGTGTAAGGTCAAGACATCTCTGTGTTTCCCTATCTTCCATACAGTTGCCCTGGTAAACAGCTACAGGTCACTTTGGGGAAGGAGGGAAGCAATGTTTATTGTATATATTTGTAATAGGCTTGTGGGGCTTTTCTTCAAGGAAGACTGCTTCTCCTTCATTCAACATAGACATACCTTAGACATACCTTGCCATGGGCTTACTTAGCCCATATGTGTATGTGTCTGTCTGTGTCTCCTTTAAAAATTAAAAAAAAATTTTTTTTATTTATGAGAGAGAGAGTGTGAGCTGGGGAAGGACAGAGAGAGAGGGAGACAACAGAATCTGAAGCAGGCTCCAGGCTCTGAGCCGTCATCACAGAGCCCCACGCGGGCTTGAACCCACAAACAGCGAGATCATGACCTGAGTCGAAGTGGGATACCTAACCAACTGAGCCACCCAAGCACCCCTGTCTGTCTGTCTGTGTCTCCTTGACCTCCCTCCCCCATTGCTTGACTTCATGTAATTGATTGACTAACCTTTCAATTTCAAATATAATCTATTGATGTGTCATCGATGAGTAGAATTAGCCCAAATGGTATGTTTAACTTCACTACTCGACTAGGGTACCAAAAGAACATGTGATGTGGTAGAGGGAAGAAAATATGGTGGTTTGAGTGAATACCTTTGTGATTGCTAACACATTTGGCAGGTTGAAATGTTTATGTTGTCAGGCAGTTAACTCCTGAGAATCAACATGGTTGGATTATGAAGCCATTGAGCTGTATAGTCCCTGTGTAAACAATCATCTCCAGCAGTTATGTGACCATGGAGGAATGCAGGCCCAGTGTTACCATTACAAGTTTTCAAGATAAACTGAGGGTTCATTTCTGGGTTTTCTATTCTGTTCTATTGATCTGTGTGCCTATTTTTATGGCAGTACAATTATGTCTTGATCACCACAGACAGCCTAGGAAGCCATATGGAGGTTCCTCCTAAAGTTAAAAAAAGAATGATCCAGCAATGCCCTACTAGGTATTTACCTAAAGGATACAAAAATACAAATTCAAAGGTATCCATGCACCCTGGTGTTGATAGCTTTGCCAACAATAGCCAAATTATGGAAAGAAACCAGATGTTCATTGACTAAGGAATGGATAAAGAAGATGTAGTATGTATATACAATGGAATATTCCTCGGCCAGCAAAAAGAATGAAATCTTGCCATTCATAATGGTGTGGGTGGAGCTAGAGAGTATTACTCTAAGCAAAATAAGTCAGAGAAAGACGAATACCATATGATTTTACTCATAGGTGGAATTTAAGAAATTAAAAAAATGATCGTAGGGGAATAAAAGAGTGAGGCAAACCAAGAAACAGACTCCTAACCATAGAGAGTAAACTGATGGTTATGAGAGGAGGTGGGTAGCGGGGGGAGGGATGGGTGAAATAGGTGATTAGGAGTGCGCTTGTTGTGATGAGCTCCCGGTGTGGTATGTAAGTGATGGATCACTACATTGTATACCTGAAACACTGTATGTTAACTAACTGGAATTGGAAGGCAGCTATGCTCACCACTATACCACCAACGCTACTAACTGGAATTGGAATAAAAACTGAAAAAAAATTTAATTGTGGCTCCTTAAACACACACATACAATTCCTCCTCCCCCCCCAAAAAAAAATGTCTTTGGGCCAGCTTTGCTCTGCAGGCTGCCAGTTTGGGGCTATTGGCATATATAGAAGAAGGGGAAGATGAATCAGCCTTTACTGAGCACCTACAGGCCATTGTTTTTGACCTCATCCTGGGATAAATGTATTGTCAATGTAATTTTCTTTATGAAGAAACTGAAACTCAGGAAGGTTAAGTAACCTAAAGTTGAACAAGAAAATTGTGGCAGATTCAGGTAGAAGTCTTCAGATGCCTGAACCTTGACTCTTTCCACACTATCAAGCCAAAGTCACTGCTCTCCATGCTGTGAATGAGCTTTCAGTTGTCTTCAGAAAGTTTCCGAGCTAAAATTGAAGTATGATTGAAGTGACTCTTTTCCTGTCAACTTGGCTACCCAGTGGTGTAAACAAGACAGACACAGTGACGTTTGCAGTTGTTGGGGAAGCATCCTTGGTGTGGCTCCTTGGGGAGTGCTCCATGGTGTCTCATCCTTGTGTGCACAGTAGCTTCCTTTCAACTGCAAGTGCATCCCACACAAACTCTTCACTTCTGCTTTCCCCCACAATGGCTTGAACACCCCTGTTAAGAAACATTATGGGGGTGAAGGAAATTCAAATGAGGATAACATTAGGTTGGGAGCCCAGGATAGATGAACTTTTCTGCCTTGTGTCTTACACCTGGCAGTGCCTATGATCTTGTTTGGTATGCTCTCTGTCCATAGTCCTGTTCCCCAATTTGCTCCCCCAGGACAGTGAGATTGTGTGAATGGGGGATTTGTGAAGTGGTGTGAATGGGGCTCTTAGAAATGAGGCCAAGAAGGCTTAGTTAGACCCACAGGCAATCAGTCACACCAGCTGCTTGTCCCCTTCTAGTTTGTAACCTGAAGAGGCTTTTTTGTTTTTATTCTTATCATTTATTCTAGCTGTTCTTTTATAAGTCTTTTCTTAATCGCTTCAGTCCGCATTTCTCCCTATTCTTTTCTCTTACTTGGGGGTTTATTTTTTTTTTAATGAATCTTAAGAATTTAAAACTTGTATGTCTTATACCTCGTTTGTAGATTGAATTATGTTTTTCATGATCAAAACAACATTGCCTGAATTCTTCAGAGTCAAAATAAATCTGCCTCTACAAAATGGAAAATTACATAGTTAAGTGTTTTGATGGTCTTTGTGTCATTAAGAATTAATATAAGAGGATGGCAGAGTTAGTAATTTGGCAGGTAAGGTAACTTCGTCCTGATTTTGGAACAAGTAACAGGCTTGGGTACTTTTTTTTCATGCAGTTCTGGGCACACAGAAATGTATGACTTATATATTTCTATTCATTTTCAGTTTAACTGAAAAAAAAGAGCAAACATTGTGGATTAAACTAATAGAAATTGTTTATGAGATCTGCAAATTGGTTCTCAGAAAGCTAAACCAGGAGAGAAATCAAGCTATCAACAATTATTATTTTTAACCTTCTTTTTCTAGTTTTCAGTATCATATTATAAAGTTAATTAGAACCTTGAATCATTTAGGAATTGCTTTTGACTGCTACTAATAGAGGCTCAAAATAACAGTGGCTTAAACAAAATAAGACCCCTTTTTCCCTTTTATGTAAAACAGAAGCAAGCAATCCAGGACTAGTACAGGGCTCCATGGTCATTAGGAAACCAGGCTCGGCTCCTTGTATCTTTTTGTTCCTCCATCCTTAGTCTGTGTCTTCTATCTTCAAGGTTACCTCACTTTCACTAGATGATTGTTGGAGTTCCATCCATCACTTTGGCTTGTAGACACGAGGAAGAAGGAAAGGAGGTGGGTAAAGGCACCTGTAATCAACTCTTTTCAACATCTTTCCCTGAAACCATCCTGAATAACTTCTCCTTAAATCTTACTGCCTGCCTGTATCTGTAAGGGAGGTTTGTAAATGGGCACATCGTAGTGTTTAACTGTGTATGTGTCTTCGACTAAGGAAGAAGGGAGAATGGTTCTTGGGTGGGCAAATAGCAGGCTCTGATGGCGCTTGGTGTGGTTCTGCTTCCGTCGCTGTGTGGGCTCACCCCTGGGTGTGGTGGTGAGGGGCAGGGAACAACCCAAGCAACAGACTACCTTGGGGGAGGCCCTGAAGCTCAGAGGGAACTCATTTGTTTGGTAAGAGATGGTAAGGTGAGAAGGGGGTCTCACCCCAGGTCTGTCTGGCTTCAAAGAGTCTGAAGTTGGATGTTATGTTGCTACAGACCAGGTTGGCAAAGAAGGCGCAAAAATGGGGAGATACAGAGAAAAGAGGTGGTAGAATTTTTTTAAAGCTTAGGTTAGTACATTGCCATAAAAATAGGAGACTTTCGTACCTTGCTTCTTTCAGTTAAAGTAATGCTTTTGAGATTCATCCATGTCGTTTTATGTATTGGTAGTTTTTTTTTTTCCTTATGTTAGAATAGTGTTCCACAATTAATCAACCTTCCAGTTGATATTCACTTGGGTTGTTTCTAGCTTTTGACAATTGTTAATAAATATGCCATAAGCATTTATAGTTTTTTGTGTGAATGTATTTAAAAAAAAAATTTTTTTTTGCCTAAGTACCTAGGAAATGGGTATTAATGAGTTGTATGGGGAATATAAATTTAACTTTCTAAGAAATTGTTGAAGAGTTTTCCAAAGTGGCTGTACCACTTACTAAGTTTACTGGCAATGTAAGCCATTTCCAGGGGCTGTACATCCTTGCCAGCTCTTGGTAAGGCCAGGGTTTTGTTTTGTTTTGTTTTGTTTACATTCTAATAGGCATTTCGTGGTATTTCAATGTGACTTTCAGGTACATTTCCCTAATGACGAATGGTTTTAAGAGTCTTGGTATTTATTTGCCCTCCGTGTCTCTTTGATGAAGTATCTTCAAACCTTTTGCCCATTTTTAATTAAGGTTTGTTTTCTTACTGAGTTATGAGGGTTCTTTATGTACTCTGGATACCAGTCTATTATAAGGTAAGCATTTTGTGCATATTTTCTCACAGTATGTGGCAACTGTTTTATGCAACAGAAACTTTTAATTTTGGTAATGTCTGGCCAGTTTCTTTTTCTTTTTTTCATGCTTTTTGTCTCATATCAAAGAAATCTTTGTTTAACCTAATGTCTAGAAGATTTTCTGTGGTGTTTTCTTAGAAATTTTATAGAATTGGGATTTGTCACTTAGGTCTGTGATCTGTTGAGAGTCATTTTTTATAGGTGGTATGAGGTATGGATTGGGTTCATTTTTTACATTACTATTTCAGAAGCGTTTCAGAATCATTTGTTGAGAATCCTTTCTTCCTACCTTGACACCTTTGTCAAAAATCAGTTGACCAAATATGTGTAGGTCTATTGCTGAACTTGATCCTATTCCCTTGAGTGCATTTATCCTTTTGCCAGTAACACAGTATCTTGGGCATTGTAGCTTTATAGGAAGTCCTGAAATTAGACATGACAATTCTTTATTGTGAAATAGTAAAAATACACAAACAACACACACACAGATGCATACATACATATGTACATACATACATCTATGCATACATATTGGTCTCTGCCCCTGGATCCTAGCATACTGCTCCTAAAACCCTTGTAATTTTTTTATTAAGATGATTTATTGTCAGATTGGTTTCCATACAACACTCGCTGCTCATCTCAACAGGTGCCCTCCTCAATTCTCATCACCTCTTTTCCTTCTCCCCTACCCCCCAACCACCTTCAGTGTGTTCTCTGCATTCAAGAGCCTCTTGTGGTTTGTGTCCCTCCCTCTCTGTTTGTAACTATTTTTTCCCCTTCCTTCCCCCATGGTCTTCTGTTAAGTTTCTCAAGATCCACATATGAGTGAAAACATACGATATCTGTCCTTCCTGACTGACTTATTTTATTCAGCATAATACCTTCCAGTTCCATCCACGTTACTGCAAATGGCAGGATTTCATTCTTTCTCATTGCCGAGTGAGTAGTATTCCATTGCATATATAAACCACATCTTCCTTATCCATTCATTAGTTGATAGACATTTATAGGCTCTTTCCATAATTTGGCTATTGTTGAAAGTGCTGCTGTAAACATTGGGGAACATGTGCCCTGTACATTAGCACTCCTGTATCCCTTGAAACCCTTATAATTTTGTAAGTGATAAGAGCACTAGGAGCATCTTTTGTTCTAATATTTGGTCTTTAACCCTGGTTCCAGACCTGAGCCCCTAAATCCCTTGTAATTTCCTAGGAGTGTCTTTTGTTCTGATGAGGCGACTCTGGGTAGGCTCCTGGATTGGGTCTGGCCACCAGAAAGACCAAGTCATGATCAGAAACTTGGAATTTTCTGTTCCACCCCTAATTCTTCAGACAGGGGAGAGGGGCTGGAAATAGAGTTAATGATCCATCATGCCGTCGAGATACAGCCTCCATAAAAATCCCCTGCTGTGAGAGTGGTGCACCTGGACAGGGTATGCATTTCCACACCCCTTCCTGCACACCTTGTCCTGTGTATGTCTTCATCTGGATGTTCTTTTGTATCATTTATCATATTATTTTAATTTGTTTATTGGTTAAGTTGATTTGAGAGAGATAGAGAGAGGGAGAAGGGAGGGTGGGGAGGGGAAGGGGCAGAGAGAGAGGGTGAGAGAGAATTCCAAGCAGGCTCTGTGTCTTCAGCACAAAGTCCAAGGGAGGCCTCCATCCCATGAACTGTGAGATCCTGACCTGAGCCAAAATCAAGAGTCCGATGCTTAACCAACTGAGATACTCCGGTGCCCCTAGAAACTGTGTTTAAATATACTTGATACATTTTGCCTCATAGTCCTTCTCATACCATCTATATAAAGAGTTTGTACTTTTTCAGTAAAAGGTGAGTAAATCAAAGTTTAGATGAATGAAGTAGCTTGTCCAAAATAATGCTGTAAGGAGGGATTTGAAGCAGGCATGGTGGGGGGAAGCTTCACCTGACCACGGACTTTGGACCTCACTGGTCTCTTGATGTGTCAAGTCTGGGTGAGGCCTGGTGTCGCTTTCCCCATAATACCTTTTTGCTGGCACTCAGTGGCATGGGAAAAGATCCCACCCAGTGTGGGCAGAGTTGTAAAGTGGATGGTAGCATCTTTTCACTTTGTACTTGGCTTGTAGACCTGGAAGGTTAAGCTCCCTTAGGTTGACTGAGCAGTATCTATGGGCTGGTAGAGCTTGCAGCTAAGATTCCTATGAAGTACTTAGTAGAGGACCCACACCCCCAACCCATACATTCTTTAGGTCACAGGAGGGATAGAGAGCCAGGGGCACAAAGTGGTGGAAAGGGAAGAATGAAGTAGCGAAAAGGCAAGCAGCACATCAGTGGGTGGAGAAGGGACTAGTGAGGGGGTGTGTCTGAGAGACAAGAGCTTTGAGTAGTCTCCTCTCAGATGTCTCTTACACAGAATGTGTAGCCTGGAGGCCTAGGAGTATGAGTATCTTTCTGGGAGTCATCTCATGGGGAAAGTCTGGGGTTTAGGGAACAGTGGCTGCAGAGCGGGGCCTCTGTGGGGCTTGGAAAAGCTGAGTAGGGTAGAGCTGTTCAGGAAGGCTCCCTCTGTTTCTCCACTTGCTGTTCTCTGTACTTTTTTCTGAAAACTGACTTGATGGTGTCCATAGGGTATGCTCGGTTCAGACTCAGGAAAGCCTAGGGATCGTATAGCTTCCCTTTCCTGGCTCATCCCACTGACTGTCTCTGATTGCATTTCCATGGCCCGTGTACTGGGCTGGCCTGGAGGCAGGCAGGGGACTGACTCCCTCCTCCCACTCTCTCTGTCCTAGCAGCGCCCATCCCGCAATCACTGCTTATTACCCACGGCCCGGGAGGTAAAGCCTCTCATCCGAATGTCATCTCTGCCGTTTCTTATCACAGAACATCCTTATCGCCACAATTTAACTTGCTGGGAATTGTTGGTACTCAAGATCCTAGTGGTCACCCCCAGCCACCATTCTGATTTCAGTGGGAAAAAGGGACTATTTCCTGATCACAGGAAGATTTGAAAATAAAGAAAAGAATAAAGGGAAATAAAAGTCACCTATAACATGCCACCCAAACATCACTACTGCTAACATTTTGTTGTATTTCTTTGTTCCTTATTTTTAAAAATGCAGTCTACACTCAAGGTTCGTGTCCTATTTTGTCAGTTAATATTTTATCAAGAGCTTTTTTATTCTGTCTTTAAACATTATTTGCAGATAAATTATTAACGGCTACAGACTACTGTATTGTATGGATGCAGAAGTTGGCCCACCGTTGTTGAACATTGGATTGCATATAGGAAAGGTTCCTAGAGTTGGGGTATGGGGGAAAATTGGGATGTTTTAAAGACTTGTATACACTGCTGAATTCTTTTACAGAGAGGGTTGCTGTGTGTGCTGGGAGCAGAAATACCTGGGATTGCACATCTAACCATACAAGCAAACTGTTTGTATTTTTATCCTTGCCAATTACACAGGTAACAACAATTCATTGAATCAATCGATTCATTAATCAATCAATGAGTGTTTATGAGTTTCAGCACTGTCACTTACTATTAATATATCCTTTGACATTCCAGCCCCTTTTCTGTAATGGCAAAATGGAGAATTTAATAGCACTTCCAGAAAACAGGTAGAGTCGTAACAGCTTCTTTGCTTTCATTTCAAGGCATTTCTGATGATTAAATAAGTAATGTAAAAATATTTTGTAAACCTTCCAAGCGTATCAAGCCCTGCTGTATGGCCAGTAATATTTGAGGCCCTGGAGGGAGGAGTGATGTGAGGAATAAATGGAACAGAATTCTTACAAGTGAAGAACTTTAAAAATTGGTGCTGTTCTACATGTGGCATCATTACAGCAGCCTTGTGTCCAGGGTTTCCTGGAACTGTCTTCCTTTTCCCTGCAGATTCCACCTGTCAGATGTAGTGTCTTGATTTTTGGTTCACAAACAGACATAATGCCTGTTTTATAGGAAAGTTCATAAGCTTCATTGAGGTTAATGGGTTTAGGTATATCTGTAATTATGTTAACATTTTTTTAGTTTTGAAAGATGAGAAAGGCTAGTTGTTTGAACAGGGTACTTTTTTCACTTCTGGTAAGCTTGACACATAGGGTGTGTGTATGTGTGTGTGTGTGTGTGAGAGAGAATATTTATGTATATATATATATATCATATATATATATACATATATACAGTAAAATTTTTTTAAGTATATTTATTTTGAGAGAAGAGAAAGCACACATGCAAGTGGGGGGAGGAGCAGAGAGAGAGAAGAGAGAGAATCCCAAGCAGGCTCTGTGTGCTGTCAGCACTCAAAACCCACTGTGGGGCTTGAACCCACAAACTGTGAGATCATGACCTGAGCCAAAATCAAGAGTCAAGAGCTTAATCAACCGAACCACCCAGGGGCCTCTACATACATATTTTTAATTGGTAAAATCTTCTCTCTCCTCTCAGGAATAGTATTTACATGATCAGTTTCATTTCTCCCTCCTTTGAGATAAAGTTGATTTTGAATCAACTAAACACAAAGGAGTGCCTTGCCTCAGATAATCTATCTTTCTTTCTTTCTTTCTTTCTTTCTTTCTTTCTTTCTTTCTTTCTTTCTTTCTTTCTTTCTTTCTTTCTTTCTTTCTCTTTATTTTGTAAAGTATACTTTCTGGAAACTTGATCCAGCCAAGCAAAAAACTTCAATCCTAGCCAAAAGTTTGTTCTCAATTATAAATTGATATTATCCTATAGTCTTGTCCCCAAAGGAATACTTTTTGTTGAAGATAAATATTCTGTTAAAGAAAGCATTTTCACAAGGAAAATATAACGGTATTGTTTATATAGTATTTTGAGTGGGGCAGCATGTTTAGCCCGTTGGTGTCCACACACGCAGGGATCCTGAAAGAGGAACATGTGTTATTCCCGGTGATTACTATGTCAGCTGCAATCCTGTGCTTTCTCTCATGCAGAACCATAGGGTTAATGGATTTTGATAGGCAATGTGTACCCTGCATCTTATCATACGTAAGAGTTTAAATGAGTGCTTCATTAAAAACACACTACTTGTGTGGCAAATTATTCTTGGTCTTTTCTGACCTAAACAGTAAGCAGAAACCTCCTAAATTGTGTTTCCAAGGGTCTGCTGATCTGACTGTACCTGACATGAGCATAAAACCAAACACCAGCGTTTCTAGCTTCACAGGCCTGCACCTGGATTCTGAGGCCTCCCTGGATGGATGGGCCTTCTGGAAAGTAGATGGGGAAGCTGAAAGAGATGAGGCTCTTCATGCTTGGTCATCCCTCTCCCTCCTCTTATCCTACTCCTCTTCTACCACTGAGGGGCCCTCTTTGTCCTTCTCTCGGGAACCAGAGGATCCCAGGATGGGCTGCTGTTGATGGCCAGGCACTCCCTTAGTTTACCATGGAAACCTGTACCCTCCTTCCCTTCTGCCCCAAGGCTAAGTGGGAGTGGTGGGGCCCAGATCATCTAAATATACAGAAAAAAAGTTTTCAACGGATGCTGTACTGGGTAGATAAGGAGTTACTAACACATGAATAATGCCTTGGTGAGGCCTAACCATTCCTGTTCTCATGCTGGAAGTGAGGAAAATTCCTGTTCACATGCTGGAAGTGTCGAGTTTCTGCAGTAGCCCTCTGCTGACTGCCTTACTGAAAAGTGTAGCCTGAGTGAGCAATGATTTTGATAGGAAAGTGTTGGGGTGCCTGGGTGGCTCGGTCGTTAAGTGTCCAACTGCTGGTTTCAGCTCAGGTCATGATCTTTTGGGTCGTGAGTTCAAGCTCCATGTTGGGCTCTGCGCTGACTGTGTGGAGCCTGCTTGGGATTCTTTGTCTCCCTCTCTCTCTGCTCCTCCCTTGCTAGTGTGCTCTCTCTGTCTCTCTCTCAATAAATACATAAAGTTAAAAAAAAGTGTTAGACCCCTTAGATAGGGTGGGGGTGCAAAAAATGACGAACAACTTTGCTGGTGGACTTTATAATGCCGCAGGTCTATGATCTTGTGCTGATTTGCATAGCCAGGCTGGCTTGCCCTCTGTATGAGTCAGGTTTTATCAGAAGAGCAGAACTGGTAGGAGACAGATATTACCATAAGGGATTGGTTTAGCTGTTGTGGAACCTGAAGTCCATGAGGAGGTGGTCTGGGAGGAAAGATCAAGAACAGGTTGGAATCTCCCAGGCACAGGCTGAAGCCGTTAAAGGGAGGCAAGGAGGGAAGCTCCTGTGAAGGGAGGGCAATCATAGATCAGATGCAGCTTGGAATAGGGTTCAGGGAGTGCCCGAGTCTTCCTTACAGGGCTTCCACTGATTAGGCCAGACCCACCAAGATAATCTTACTTAAAGTCATTGGGTTAGGGATTTTAATTCGATGTACAAACCCCTTTATGGCAGTGCCTAGATTAGTGTTTGATTGAATAACTAGGGAAAGGGGTGTGCATGCCACAAATGGCTGCCCCCTCATCTGTCCTCATTATCTAGCCTACCCATTCTGACATACCAAAAAACCATCATTTCCTCCCCCCTCCCTCCATCCTTCCCTTCCTTCGTTCCCAAAAAGATTCAAAACTTTTTGAGATGTAGAATTTGAGCGTTTCCAAAGTGCAGAGTGGAATTTTTAGATTGCTTTTCATTGGAACAATTCATGCCTTAAGGTAGGACCGTGTCAGCGTATGTTCTCCACATCCACGTGCCCCTTTGGCCTTTTCCCTCCATCTCAAGATGACTGTTCATCCTCAGACTCAAGGCACTGGCCACTCTATGTGCTATCCCAATCCCCAGATCATTCCAAGCTGAGCTGTCAAGTCCAGGAGCGTGGTAGGCAAAGAGAGATTTATGTAACTAGGGAATCAAACAGCCAACACTCAGAAGAATGACTTTTAATATGGAAATCTCTCCCCTGGCCAAATCTGTGCACATGGAACACCCACAACAAACAGGGCTATAAACAATGGCAATTGTGCTGACTTCACAGCACACACAGATGCGGCAGCTTTTTAGATGCATTTGAACAAAGGGATGAATCAAACTTGTTGTTGGCAAACAATCTCACATTGTCTTCCCCTCTGTGCCCTCAAATGGGGCAACATTCTCTGGACTCTGAGAAGCACTGAAGGCTTGGGTGTGATGCTCTTTGGGGCAGTCAGTAGATAAATGCCAACTCTCCCAAGATCCAGACTTACTTGACACTTGATCTGAACAGTATGAAAAGAGGGCAGCCTTAAATGTGATCCAAAGAATTTTCATCTTGGGAAGGTTCTTTCATCAATACGGCAAGTCTAGAAGTCTGATCTGGGGGACGTGTGAAACGTCTGACACATTACTCAGCCCAGTGCCTCACACCGGGAGACTATCCACCTTTTTTTCCCCTCCTCAGTGTCTAGCTGATGTAATGACACGTTTGTGTGATTACAGTCTGTTATTTACCATAAGATGACAGTGTTGGGGGTGGGGGCTGAGCGACTTAAGTGCAGGAGCTGAAAATGCACAAATCATTTACTATAATGACTGCACAACCTTGGAAATGATCAGCGGGATCAGAATGCCATGACAGAGTCTTTTGTCTTAGGCCCTCAGCGTCTAATAGCAAGGTGGTGTCCAGGTTCCTGCCTTGGTAAGAGAATCTTTAATAGGGAATCCAGGTCTCTTCCTTCATGGTCCTGGGAAGAGATACTCAGAATGCTCCCTCTTCTTTACTCTTTCCTTCCTGTGATCTTAGATAGATATGGGCAACTTTTTTTTGATAGAGCCAGATAGTAAATATGTTAGCCTCTCTAGGCCATGAGATCTCTCTTGCAACTATTCAACTCTGCCACTGTAACATAAAACTCAGCCACAGCTGACATGTTAATGAACAAGTGGGGCTGTGTTCCAATAAAACTTTATTTATGGACACTGAAACATTTGAATTTCATGTTATTTTTACTGTTGATAAGATAATCTTTTGATTTTAAAAACCATTCTTGGCTTGTAAGCTGTATTTAGCCCACGGGCTGTAGGTGTTAAACTTTGTCTAAGAGCATCTGTGCATGTCACTTGGAATTTGGAAGGGTAGGTAGCTTCAGGGTTCCTTCCAGATAAAAGGTCCTGACATTTGGTCAGAATTCCTAGACCTGGTTTTAGTTTTCTCATCTGTTCTCTGAAGCCGTCCTTATTTCCCTAGCATCCTGTTGGTGGAATGAATGAATGGTTGCAAAGTCTGCAGAGAACGAGAGAAACACGTATTCAAGTTAAAACATCTTTTTTTTTTTTGACTGCCATTTTTCTCATGTTCATTGTGGTTTTAAGGCATTTTGTTCCTTCTTAGCCACCTGTACTGAGAGTTTTGTTGGTTTCGAGGATTGTAGTGGTTTGAATGAGATAAGCATGTCATAGATTTTGGGGTGTGAAAAGTCACTGAATGTCAACATGCTGACGGGGCCATTTGAGGTTTTGCCCATGCTACTTCAGCCAGGCTGGGCGCCCAGCGGAGTCCACTTAAAAGCTTTGTCTTGTCTGTTCCTCTGCTCTTATCTCTGCATAGAAGGAAACCTTTCTCTGATGTCTTTTCATTTTCACTGTCATATATTGCTTTTGTGAAACTTTAAATGAAAGAAAGACTTTTGAACATCTTTGTGTCAGACATGGTTCTATACTTGAAAATATAATAAGGTCTTTGGATAACATTTCTTGTGAGAATTTAACCACAATTTGTCATTTTTGTTTTCCTTAGGTCTTAGCCACCTTTAACATGCTTTTCATTTTGCTACCTCTGCTCAGAGGATTGCAGGCCCCCTGACCTCAAATAAAAGACCAATATGGAGGGGTAAAGAAAAGTGAGAGTGGTCACAAAGGGCTCCCTTTGCCTTTGTCTGCACGGATCCTGTCCTTACAAAAAGAGCTGGGAGATAAGCTTGCAACACTTTGTTGTCCTTTTAGCAGAGAAGAGGACTACACCAGCAGTGGCCTCTCCCTGATGGTCTTGGGCAGAGGAAGACAGAAGGAAATAATTTTGTCCATTTTCATGCATGGAGGTTTGTGAAGGATTTCGAAGTACAGTTGATAGTAAATTAGGTCGAAAATCATAGTGTCGTTCTCCAGTCAGATGGCACCTGGCCTCTGATAATGCTCAGAAGCTTTATCATTCACATGCAGAACTTCAGCAGGCAAGGCCCCAGCCTGCTCTGCTCAGACACACAGCAGAACCCAGGGCCGCGTTGAGCCTCTAGTAGGCTGGGAAGCAATCAGCAGCCCCAAAGAGAGTTCGGCGCCTGCGCTGTTCTTGCTATTACCGGTTGTTATCTGTTCAGAGTCATTTTCAACACAAGGGAAACAGCTTTTGTGTGTTCCACACACTCACAGGTGGGTGGAGACAGCCTTGAGTGCGGCACAGGTTTTTCATAGTTCAGAGTGTAGGGGTATTGAGGGGGTTCGGGATTTCTTCACAGTGACTAAGAATTTTCTCTTCTTCAATTCCACTGTCACCTGCAAACGTGGCATGATGGGTTATGCCACACTACTTGCCATAGAGGGACTTGGTGGCATGGGGAGCGTGGTTCTGGGCACATGCCCCTGTTCTTTCTCCCCACCTGCTGCACCCACCTGCAAAAGTTAGTCCCTGCATGTTTGTCCTACCTTGTCTCTTCAACACATCCACGCACACACACGTGTGCATGCACACACATAATTTCACGCACACACATAATTGATAATTTCCCACCCAAGATCAAAGGCCAGCCATGATGCTCATCCACAAACTACACAGCGTGATTGCACGTAGACAAGCACGTGATAGGAAAGGCAACTGTCATACTGAGATCAAGTGCACCTCTCAGAACGTGAAGCCCCATGCACTTGTTCCTCTCATTTGCTGGTCAAGTGATCAAACAGTAATCAAAACAGTTTGCATTTCCGTTCCGTATCTTACCTTGCATCAAGAAGCAGAGTGATTGGTGCCATGTGAAATACGATAAGTGTTCAGTTATTATATCAAATAGTGATTGAGTGACTAACATTCAGACACAGAGCTAGAGATAAGGGATAGAATGATGGGAATAAATAATGTGCCATGAACTAGGTGAGTCTGTAATTAAGTCCTGGGCAAGCTACTGAACTTCTCTGGGACTGGACCAAATCTCTGGTTTTGGCTCTTGCTCTGATAGTGTAAGAATTCAACAGACATGGCGGAGAGGGATGGAAGGATAGCTTGGGGGTCAGTGGCAAAAATGACTCCTGAAAGGATGTTCTGTTGGGTGGCACTACTATCCAGAGGGAAGAGTAAGAAGACATAAATAAGACATTGTCCACCTGGACACCAGGAGAAAGCAGCCCATTGTCAGGGTGAACTAACTAGGAGTGGAAGTTTTCTTCGGAAAGCGGTCATTTATTTCTTTCATGATAAGATGCTCTTCTGTCATGCAGGTCATTTACAGGAGGGGAAGAAAGGCATTCTCCTCTTGGGCTGGCTGTTGTCTTGGCCATGTGTCCCTTCGCTGAATAGCCAAGGGGTCTAAGTACCTTTCAGCAAAGGGTGTTGCTTGAATTTTGAGGATTTAGAATGTAAGCAAAACAGAGGAGGAAAAGCAAATCTTGCAGCCACTAAAAGCAGCCTTGAATCACACTCTGTAACGTCTTGGTGTGTCTGTCTCTGTTTCTTTGTGCCTGAAAAGGGGACTGATCACATTCTGCATGTGTGGGTAATGACCTGTATTCTTCGGAGTGCCCTCATAGACCTGCTTATTTCACTCCACCGGGGAGGAAGGTAGGAAGGAAGGCAGGTGCTAATTTGCACCCATCCTTTGGTAATGGGCTGTCTTGTGAAAAGCCTGTCGGTGAGAAGCTTTTGGCCTATGGTCCTAGTCCATCTAGGGTGACTTCTGCTTCATCTTTGAGGAGTCTTTCAGCCTTGAGGTCCTTCAAACTTTTGGCAGGTATAAGGTTATTATAAATATCACTGGGCCTACTCACTGCAACATTCTGCATGTGTGAGCTGGACCTATCTCTAAGGAATGGGTCACTCATTACTGGCATGACAAGCTCTTAGACACATTAAACATCACTGAAGCAGGCCTGGTGGGGGCAGTTCTAGATGCATAGAGTTAGTGCTTCCCAGGTGGGGGGCTTTGCAGATAAAGAACCTAGTGTATATAAGTGGTTGGTTCTGACATCTAGTTATCTGTGACCTTTTCAGGATGAACTTAAGAATGAAACAGCAGTTGTTGTTTTTAAAAAAAATTTTTTTTTTATTCTTGGTCCCAGTAGAATGTTGAAGGAGTCTTGCTGTATTGTGCATTGAAAGCCCTCATTAGCAATGCAAGCACTTCAGAAGGCAGTGAGTGACTCATATAAGGTCCAGAAATAGTACTGAGGAAAATTGCTTTTATGTAATTTTTTCTCAGAATATCACGCTGTGAATACTTACCATTTCAGCAGAAACACGTGGAAAAGATGATGTCTTCCAGGGTCTGCAGGGATGCTCTGGGTCCCAGAGCCATGTCACTGACTCCATGGCCTTCGGATTCCCCAGAAGCTTCAAGGCATCTGTTGAGGCACAGCGGGGCAGAGAACAGGAAAGGAAAGCCTAAGAAGTGACGTCTGTCTTCAAGTACATTAGTCCTACGTTCAGCACACAAACCCCGAAGTGGTGACACTTAGGTTTATTTTTTATCAGTTTTGTTATGCTTCCAAAAAAAGATGCTTGAAAAAAAATTTAACTGGGGGGTAAAATACATATAGAATGTACCATTTTAAGCATTTGGCAGTATATGGTTCAGTGCCATTAAATACATTCACAGTATTCTGCAACCATTACCACCGTCCATCTCCAGAACTTTTTCATCTTTCCAAACTGACACTCTTTACCCATTAAATAATAACCCCCCACTTCCCTCACCCTCCCAGCCCCTGACAGCCGCCATTCTACTTTCTATCTCTATGAATTTGATGACTGTAAATAACTCACATAAGTGGAATCATACAGTATTTGTTCTTTTGTGTCTTGGCTTATATCACTTAACATAATGTCCTCAAGCGTCTTCCATGTTGTAGCCATGTTTCAGAATGTCCTTTCTTTTTAAGGTGGAATAATAATCCTTTGGATGTATATATATCATATTTTGTTATGGGCTGCTTCTTCCTTTTGGCTATTGTGAATAATACTGCTGTGAACACGGGTGTATAAATACCTGTTTGAGTCCCTGCTTCTAATTCTTTTAGGCTTCTGTCCAGAAGTGGAATTGCCCAAAGTGGACTCTTAAGGGTGAAAAGGGAACAGGGGAGCTGAGTGGCTCAGTCGGTTAAGCACCTGGCTCTTGATTTCGGCTCAAGTCATGATCTCATGGTTTGTGAGTTTGAGCCCCATGTTGGACTCTGTGCTGACAGTGTGGAGCCTGCTTGGGATTTTCTCTCTCTCTCTCTGTGTGTGTGTGTGTGTGTGTGTGTGTGTGTGTGTGTCCCTCCACTACTTGTGCTCTCTTTCTCTCTCAAAATAAATAAATAAACATGAAAAACAAACTAAAAAAGACTAAAAAAGAATGAAAAGGGAAGGTCCTGAAGGGAGTAGGTCATACGATTTGTACTATATGAACATACTGGGAGAGCACTGGCAGAGGTAGGTAGTCCACGAGTTTGAACCTAGAGGGACTACTGGAGGTGGTTGCCCAGGCAGAGTGGGAAGGCAAGAGGGGGTGGGGGTTGATCTTCAAGGAGGTCAAGCTCTCTATGACTTGAGGATTAGATCTTTTTTTTTTTAAATATTTGTTTATTTATTTTGAGAGCGGGTGCAGAGAGAGAGGGAGAGAGAGAATCCCAAGCAGTCTCCACACTGTCAGTGCAGAGCCTGCATGGGGCTTGATCCCACGAATTGCGGGATCATGACCTGAGCCAAAATCAAGAGTTGGACACTTAGCCGACTAAGCCAACCAGGTGCCCCAGATTAGATCTTTAAGAAGTCCTTCTTGAGGTGTGGCCAGCTTAGTGAGAGCTCCAGAGAGATGAGCCAGGGTCAGCACCTACAGGAGCCATTCGAATGCACACCGCCAGGTCTCCTTGCAGAGCAACCATACCAGCTCTTCTCCCCTGTGCTGCTGGGAAAGCCCTGCTACAGATACCTTTGGCCCTTTCCCAGAGACAGCCCAATGCCATGGTGTCTCCTGGTTCTTCCGTATCAGAAGTGAGGATGATGTCAGAGTGTTTTGGTCTTTAAGCTGTTCTGAGGTGGTAAGGACAGGCATGTCTCCTGCCCCTTTGGAGCCAAATCTGACTCTGGAGTTGAACACATGTCTCCTCAGGGTCCCCAAAAGGGGGCTCTGCTGTGTGCCACCTCCCAGCTGGGAAAAGCCACCGGGTGAGAGGGCACATGAAATGGACGCAAGCTTGCAAGTTAGGGCAAAGGCTTAGGATAGTCAGCATTGGTGGCCCGGAATGATCTGACCTGGCACCAGGACACTCCCTCTTTGGGACAGACCCAGCCAGTGCCTCAAGGAGCTGCATTCTTTTTCTGTGCTGCCTCTCCCATTAGGCAATGACTACAGCATCCGAGATAATGAACAATCTTGGAAAGATTAGCATTCTGCATACTTGGTTAAAACATTTTTTTATGCAACTGGTGTTCTGCTTTTTCCTAGAATCTTTGCCTCTCTAAGGACTAGTCCTTCCTCTTACAAAGTGAAGAAAGAAAGGGATCCAAAGGAAAAAAAAAATGTGGTCCATAGTAAATTTGAATTAACACCCCAAGCCAAGTGATAAAGATATATTCTAGGCTTCAGAGTTCTGTGTGAGAGCCCACCCAGATCTTTGCTTCATTGCCTAAAGGGGCCCTTTGCTTTAAAATAGCTTACACTTCAGGCCTGGGTTTCAAGAGGATTTATTAGTCAGTGGCAAGTGGGGGGTTTGGCCCCATGACAACTTGGAAGGTTTGCCTTTGATTTGGAAAGAAGGACAGCCCATGTTCTGAATAGAGAGAGGGAAAAGGGGACAGAGTTCTCAGCTGAACACTAATGAAAATAAGATGAAGCTACTTCATAAAGATGTCCAGCCAACAGTCGATGAGTGCACTTGTGTGTGTGGCAGACGTTTCGAGCACGGTCGCGTACGGGAGCGGACTGACCGGGACAAATGGGATGCTCTCTTCGAGAGTATCAAGGCAGCTCTTAACAAAATATTTTTTCCCCCAGAATTAAAAACGTAACACAAGAGACAATGCAATCTGTATATAAAGACAAGGATGCTCCTGTTGAAATGTCTAGACCGCTTATATTTTGCCCTGTGGCCCCGTTAGATTTGAGAACAGGAAAAGGTACAGATTTTTATGGAAGTTACACTGGGGGTCAGATACTAAAAAAAAAGAATAGAAATTTGTTTTCATGGTTCACAAAGCAGTAGGAAGAAGTGTGCTGTAGGAATTGAGGGAAATGGGACTAGCTTTGGCCCTGTGGCAATTTTGGCTACTCAAAATTAGAGGTATTGTTTTACCCATTGAGCTACTGCTTTCTCATTTTATGATGGGGTAGCAGTGGGTGGGAGGTGGCAGGGCCAGATGTCTTCTGCTCCTGATTCAGAGGGCTTCAGAGATCTTCTGAAACCTCCAAAGTAGTTGGCAGTGTGTTATGTCTTTGTGCATATGGACATTTTTCTGAAGAAGGCTCATTGCTTTTGTCATATTCCCTAAAGTGGTCTACAGCTCTCCAAATGTTAAGAACTCCTGAACGGGGTCCCCAAATATCTTAACAGTCTGTGAACATGCTGTGGCACATCTGTGATTTAAAGATTATTCTGGTTTATTCTGAGAGGGGTCTGTGATGGTGTTTTCCCTAAACCTGTTAGGTTTTCAGTGTAACTTGAGAAGAGTTGTAGGTACATGCCGTGGTCCACTCTTGTTGCCTGCTCTCTGCTGGGCTCTCTGGGGAAGCATAATTAAGAAGTAAGAGGGGTGCCTGGGTGGCTCAGTCGGTGAAGCGTCTGACTTCAGCTCAGGTCACAATCTCCTAGTTTGTGTGTTCAAGCCCTGCATTGGGCTTTGCACCTGACAGCTCAGATCCTAGAACCTGCTCAGATTCTGTGTCTCCCTCTCTCTTGGCCCCTCCCTGGCTCACACTCTTTCTCTCTCTCAAAAATGAAGAAACGTTAAAAAAAAAAAAGTAGAAAATGGGAGTCGTGAGCCCCTGTAATCTTCCCAGTTTCTGATTGTGTCCCTTCATCCCAGCCCAGCAGGGGGCTCAGACGGGCCCCACTGTGCAGCCCTGTGGTCCTGCTCTATACCTGCTGCTGCTGGGTCCTTTCACCCTCTTTCCTGTCCTGCATCCATATCTGCCCATTCCACGTTCCCTTCTTCAAATGACTGACTGCATTTGAAAGGTAAATGGGGAGTAATCTTGGGGCAGGCAAGCATTTTAATACGTCTAGGACACCCTCCGCCTCTGGTGAAGGAACATCTGCTGAGTTATTTCTACGCATAGAAAAAGGTGGAGAGGGAGCGGTGTGTTCTTTTTGAAGAGGAGAGTTCCTGGGGCAGATTTTCACCCTGGGTGAACTTGCTGGGAACGCCCACAGGAGTGGCACACCAGACTGTTCTGCCCACGAGCATTTGAAGAAACAAAATGCAATCAAATGATCCTCTGTTCGGCATACACAAAATTCACTGTTTCAAAACACTTTCAACGTGACTTTTGTGCCTTAGGTTTCTTGTTCCAAGGATTTTGCCCCGCCCAGCAGGGGATTGCTGAGTATTCTGAGAACTGTGTCTTCTGCCCTGAGTGTGACCTTCTCAGTGCAATACCAGGCTTCAGGGATGTTCACAGACAGAGTGCAGGCTTCTTCATAGGAGTAGGAGTGTGGGGTTGTTGGGGGTGGAGATAATTCTGCCTGTATTACCAGCTGCTGTTTATTAGGTACATTGACAACTTTGCTTTTCTTCATTTGTGGGGAAAATGTTTCCCTGAAATGGCACCTGGGATTGTCTGGTTCTAAGGCACAGGGTCAGGTGAGCTGACGTAGAAGCTTCTAGATCAGTGCTGTTAAAAGTCAGCTTGTCTGTGCTCGGCACAGGTTGCTAAAAACATGAGCGAGGGTGTGATAGACATTCCTGTGTCTCTTACAAGCCACTGTCATTTTGTTTTTGGAGGATAGCAAGTTGAATGTAAGCCAGTTGGAATTCTGAAAACCCTGGAATTTCTTTTCCCTCCTTCCTCCTTCCTTCCGTCCCTCCCTTCCCTGAAGTTCTTCTCCATCTAAAACATGTCAAATGCATTTTTTTAAAAGGAATTATTTGTGGCTACAAATTCGTGGATTCCATCTTACACTTCTTATCCTTAGTGTTTCAGGTACATATCAACATGAACGTGTGTGGCCCCACAGTTCAGTTCACTATTTATGAAGGATGCATTTCAATGAGTTTTGACAGTTGGGACTGTTCATTATTTCCCTTCCGCTTCATGATCCTCTTTTACCAGCTTTAGCATTTTCTCTAGAGTATTTTAAGGAAAAAAAATGTATAGAAACATTTCCATTCACATCACATGTTATCAAAGCCCTCTTGTGGGGCGAGGTTTAACTCTTGAAAGGGGCTCTTTGATAGCTAAAAATTTGCTGTTCAGCGATTACTGCTTTTTGAGAACTCCAAGTACACCCAGCATTGCAGTTTTTGAAACAATCATCTCTTTTCTCTGGTTTCTCATCTCACTTGCCTCCTATAGAGAACTGAGACAGGCCCTCTGTTTCTGTTGAAGTAAAACAACTCACATTTATGGTCTAGCCGGAAGTACAGAGGTAGGTTGGCTGATTCAGGCTTTCTTTTTTTTCTCTTTTTCCCCCCAGCTGAAAATGTGATATGGGTTTGTTATATGTTTGTTTAATCTTAATTCAGGCTCATCTATAAAAATCCTGGTGGGAGACAGAAAGCAAAGCTTTAACATATGTGTTGAACTTGGAATAAGAAACTTTAATCGTTGGAAAAACAGTACTGTGTAAATTTTAGATTGCAAGTAATCACAATATATTCAGACAGTGGCAGGAACATTTTAGTTTCCATTTTAATATTCAGTTCACACAAGCATGCATTAAAGTGACCTTTTGGATGCATGTTTTTCTCAAAAATTTTTAGGCTTATGTTTATTTTCTTTGACTGAAACCCTAGTGGCCTATATGAAGTCAAGCAGATGTTTTCCATTTCCAGAAGGTGCACCTGACTGTCTGCATAGGTTTGTTCCTGGCCAGCTGTTTGCTCGCAGCATCAGTGTAGATTTTAACTGCAGAGAACAAGTAAAAGGCTCTGTTTATTGGGCTCTAATGTGCTGGGCTCTCAGCGAAGTGCTTTAGTTTCATTAACTGATTTATTAGTTACATGATCTTATGAGGCAGGTCTTCTTACTAGGCCATTACTTTATTGGAAAGGAAACCGCGGATCAGAGAAGGCAACTTTACACAGTCACAGACATTGAAGTTAGAAAGCAAAACTGGGGTTTGTGACTACAAATTATTACTATGTTCTATTGCCTTAATGCACGTGTCAGTTGGACCCCTTCTGCCACTTCAGATATGAATAAACAAGATTGCCTTGAAACTCATCCCTACCCAAAGATGTAAGGAAAAGTCCAGTAGAGTTATTAACTTCCTGGGGGCGTATCTTGTTTTCAGGAGAGGTAGCTCAGATTGGTGATTCTGAGTGTGGGCTGTGGAGCATTTCATCAACCTGTCCGTGCCTTCTCTTCTCTGTGTCCAGGGTGGAGATGAGAGAGGTTCCTCCCTTCAGAGGGTGGTTATGAGGATTAAATGGTTTCATCCATGTAGCATAGGGCAGCTTTGCAGATCAGCCCTTAGGATTTCTGTGGATGTTACTTCTGGATCCATGGTCCTGCTTCTGCTAAATGTATCCGGTTTATGGAAGGTCTCATCTTTGCATACCTGGATCCCACCCCCATGCCAACTCCAATGCAGAACTCATCCTTTTTCAATTCCATAAACCTGCCAATACTTCTCCAGGCCTGTGTGTGTGTGTGTGTGTGTTTGTGTGTGTGTGTGTATGTGTGTGTATTCACTAGGTTTTTCCAGGGGTTTTGGGAAACAAGGGTTGTTTAATCTTCACTTCCATGACCCAGACCAGACTGATCATGGAGCTGTCATCTGATAGCAAGCTGCTTACCTCGAAGACATGCTTGTTGTTGTGCATCCCCCCAAGGGTTCCATCTTTCTTCCTGGCTCTGTGGTCCCTGCACCAGGACAATTGGTGGCCTCAGGATGCTTCTCTTCACTGCTGCTTCCCCCCCGCTCAAGGTAGGAGCTCATTTTCTCAGGGAAGAGAAGCAGGGAATGAGTAAAAAGGTGGCAAGGGCTAGAGAAGAGGAGAAGGCAGGCAAAGAAGAGAGGAATCCATTAAAGCTGACCTGACCCGTCAGATGAAGTTTGGTTACTATAATTGGTATGTGTGTGCGTGCGTGCCTGTGTGTGTGTATGTGCACACATGCACACACATAATTGCTTATATAATGACTTTTGTTGCATAATTAATATGAAATAATTGTGGTTGGGAAATGTGGAAAATATGGACAAATCCAAAGGAGATAAATAAAATATTCATAATCTTATGATACAGAGAAGTCCTTGCTAAAATATTTCTGTGTCTCTCCACTTGTCTTTGTGTGGCTACACACATACCTGTATAACATGGTTTAGACCACAAATGACGATATGCCTGCCCATTGTTGATACCTCTGCTTAGGCTAAAGTGAAGTGTGTGTGTGTGTGTGTGTGTGTGTGTGTGTGTGTGTGTATTTTTCCTTCTGACAGAGTGAACTTAGTTGGTATCTTTCTCTGGTCTTTCCATTGTTCTCAGAGCCTATGCACTTTTGCGGTGATGTCACTGTTTTTCTCAGCTTGGACACGTGCCTCTCAGTATTTGCATCCCTACTTACCCTCTTTCAGGATGCCTTCTTGACCAGTTACTTAAGTGGAAACCGCCTCAATTCTCTGTGCCTCACCTGGCCCCACTGGGAGCTTCTCAGACAGGAGGGCCTGTTTGCAAACGTTTTGATATGTGGATAAGCAGTAGCAGGAGACCCCTCCTGTTCCTTCACAGGTGCCTGTGAAATGGATCATTTCAACATTCAAAAACAAAGCAGCGTAATATTAGGCTTGGAGATAAAAGCATAGGTTCAGGTCCATTTCTTTAGCCATGGTTTTTTGCATCTACTAGATAGGATATTAAAAGCAAGACCTTGGCTCAGGATTATTGTAAAGATTCAATGCGATAAATAGGGAAGTGTGCTTAGCATAGTGCATGTGATACTGAGAGTACCCACTTTATGAATGCAGTGGTTTACCAACTGTAAGACCATAGAACCAAGTAATATGCAGTATTCAAAGGATATTCTCCCAAGGTGAACCATAAAGGTGGAACTCTCCTGCAAATAATAACTGACCTGACAATGAATTGAAGTGGAATTCATAGACCAATCCAATAGTAGCAGTATCTGTATGAGTACTTCCTCTATCCTGAGCATTTCACAGGGTTTCATTTAATTTTTGCTACAATCCTGTGAAGTGGACACCATCACTTTGTCACTTTGAATAATTGAAATCCCAAAGGCTTAAATGATAAAAAAAAATTCATTTTCTCTCATGATAGGAAGTTCATGAATTAGAGCAGTCTGCAAAGTTGGTTGACACACTGACCCAGAATGTCAAGTGCAGCCCTGACTCTGCCTCTCAACTGCCATCCCGTACGTTGGCTTCAGTCTCAAGCTAGAAGCAAGATGGTGGCAGGAGTCCCACATATCACAGTCAAAGACCACGAAGTCCAGAGTGAGATTGTGTCTTTGTGTGGCTCTCTCTCAGAAGTGAGAATAATTCCCCTAAGTGTCTATAGTGGGTTTTCTTTTACATTTTATTCTTCAGAATTTTGCCCCTTTCTGAACCAATCATTGAAAAAAATAAATGGAATTACTCTTAGCTCAGTCAGGTTCACTCTTAGAGTTAAGAGTGGCATTAGCTGCCATGCTTGATGAGAGTGGGTGGATACCTGGCAAAACTGGGGTCTTATTAAGAAGGAAGAATGGAAGCAGGTTTGGCACCCAGTAGCATCCAATGAAAGGATCATCCCTATTTTTCAGATGAGGAAACTGGCAATCACAAAATTTAAGTAAAGTATCTGATGTCCTGTGGCTAGCAAGGGGCAGAGGCAAAATTGTAATCTATGATTCATGTGACTCCAATGATTACACATTTCTGAAACCGCTAAATACATAGTTGGCCTGGTCTTTTGCAAATATTCTGATCATGAAGGTATGGTTGGAGCAAGATTCTTTCAGAAGATTGTAAAGGCTTATGGATCTTTTGAAACCCAACACGTGGCAGTGTGGAGTGCTGAGAATACCATGTGTAGCCAACGTGATCTGGCACAGAGCCAGAAGTGAGGTGGCACTTCTGGGGACACAGTGGGGGTGAAAAGGCTAATGCTTCAATGGAGACATATTGTACAAAGGGTGTGTACGGTTTTGTGCCAGAGTCCAAGCTGTCAAAAGGATAGGGAGACAGAAAGCAGTGTCCGCATTAGACATCACTAATTTTTCCAGTGCCAGAAACTTCCAGGCTCTGTATTCTTCACAAATGCCTACTTAGCTGTTCATCATGAGATCAGATATGGGTAAACACTCCTCTCATCGATATACATAATGAAAAGGAGAATCTCAGGGAGTCAGTTTAGCCTGAGACCCCACAGCTAGAATCCGAGTTTTTCCACAATCGGGCCCATGGATTCCATCCTTGACCTTCCCCTTGCTTCACTTGCACTCCTTGACTGTGTCTTCAGCGACAGCCCGAATGCCAGTGGTGTTTAGGTCTAGGTTTCAGACTCCTGCCTTTTGCCATAAACTCCAGGATTTGGTCCCAACTATCTGTGGACACCTTCATTGATTACCTCAGAGGCTTCTCAAATTCAGCCTGCCCAAATGAATTTATATCTGCTCCCACCAAAGCCAAAGCTGGAACATTTGTTTGTACTTCATAGTCTTTTGAGTCAGACACCACCATCCAGCTGGTAGTGCAAAATAGAGCCCTTGGAATAATGTTGACGCCTGGCATCTAAATGACATCCACACGGTCTCCATGTCCTGCTATTCCTACTTCCCTTTAGCCATCTTCCAGCTCTCCATCCCTGTTGACTTTGTCCTACTTCAGGATTTCATGCTTGGGCTTTTTCAATAGTTTTTGCCTGTCCTCTCTCGTCACGCCCTTTCTCTCCCCCATCAAACTTGTCCTCCACATTGCCCTTGAAGGTATCTTTCTAAAACACAGACATAGTCATACCACTTTCCTGAGTGACGTCTTGACAGGTTCCCCAGTATCTGCTGGATAAAGTTCATCCTCTTCAGAGTCTCTCATAAAGCCTTTCATAGTCTTGTCCCAGTTTGCCCTTGGCGAACTTTCTTGTACCCTAGAGAACTAATGCCTGTCTTTCAGGACCCAGCACATGTATTCCTCCTGGTTCCCTGTGCTTGTGGCATTACGTTGTGTTGCATCTTTTCTTTTTTAGGCTGTGCCTTTCTATACTGTGAGAATCACGATTTTCTATTTGTGTCTCCTATTCAGCTAGTAGGGCCTGGAAGATAAGTGTTGTTGGAAATGAAATAACTTCTTTCTGCTTTGTATCTTTGCATGGTTAACATTCATGGTTAAATGCTAAACTAATGAATGCCTATGTTTTGGTTTCTGGGTTTTTTTTCTTTGTTTGTTGTTTTTAAACCTTCACACCATTCACATAGGTACACATGTCCCTTTTAGCAGTTCCTATTTTGGGTAATGATGCTCTCACCCTCAGACAACAGTATGGATGATAGTGACCTTTGTGGTCCCTGTTCCTTGAAAATCTATCCCGATATAAATATGTTGGATGCCATGAGAACTATCAGCCTCATGTTTATACTATGTCCCTCATTGCTGCACATGTATTGAACCATTTATCTTAATTATTTCAACAACAGAGTAATCTTTGTACTGATTTTTCCCCAACTTCTTTATACATGAGGAAACTGAAGCACAGAGGTTAGGTACCTTGGCCAAGATCATACCACTCAGTAAGTGATGGAGCAGGGGTGGGAAGCAGCTGGGCCAGATGTCTTTTGCTCATGATCGAGAGAACTTGGTCTGTCCTGTTCCAGAGCTCATGATCATGACCACCAATGGGCTCTGGAACCACTAGCAATGGCCTTGTTTTCATGTGATAGTTACAGTTAATCATTTGTTTTTACAAGAGAAGGAAAGAGGGAGCAAAAAAAGGGAGGGAACAGAGAGGAAAAGAGAAAGACCTATAGCTATACATCAGTTTATACTATATTTCAAATGACAAGGTCCTTTTTCTTTCCAAAGTGTAAGCAGAATGATGACTATACCCTGATGTTGGTCAACCCTGATGTTGAAAGTGGATTTGAGGGCACCAGGCTGGCTCAGTCGGTTAAGCGTCCGACTCTTGGTTTCTGCTCAGCTCATGATCTCCTGAACCCTGAGTTCAAGCCCCTTGTAGGGCTCTATGCTGACAGCTTGGAGCCTGCTTGGGATTCTCTCTTTCCCTCTCTCTTTGTCTCTGCCCCTTCCCCATTCATGGTCCCTACCTCTCTCTCTCTCTCTCAAACTAAATAAACTTAAAAAAAAGAAAGTGGATTTGATTTTATTCTTTTTCTTCTATGCTACTTACCTAGGCATCCCCTCTCCCCCATACACAGCAAAAGTTTAGTGCTTTTCTGCCTGAGGGTTTGAAATGCTCTGACTCCCTAGAAACCCAGGTTCAAATCCTAGCAGAATGCTTATACTTTGGAGAGAAGAAAAAGGATCTTGTCATTTGAAATATAGCATAAACTGATGTATAGCTATAGGTCTTTTCTCTTGACTCTCTTCCTGTCTGTTCTCTCCCTTTTCTCCTTCCCTCTTTATGTACATTTAACCTCGAGTTCTCTCTATGTCACTGCTATTGTTCGTTGGGTTTACAGTCCTGTGCTTTTGCTCTGGGATCATTTTTTCCACGTTGTGTATTCTCTCCTCACCGAGAAGGCATGCCCCTTATATCCATGCCTGCGAGTTTTCTTTCTGCACTACTACTTAGGATACAATGTTTGATATGAAATATATGCTAAACAGTGGCTTGGGGACAGGCTTCCTGGTGGATAGGAAACTGTTTTCTCCAGCCAGCCTTCCATGGTCCCCTGTTTGTTAGAGGGGTGATGAAGTCCTTCCTGGTTCTGTGGATCTGCGTTTTTGCTTCCAATCAAATGTCCCTACTTAAAATCAGTGATACTATGTCAAGGTTGCTCTTGAGAAGTAGGACAGTACCCTGGGATGGAGGAAGTCAGAACTTTGTAGAACTGGAGGAGTCCTATGACTGATGTGTTCAGATTATAGAAGATAATGCCCAGCGGGTCTTGCAAGGAGAGGGTGGGCATATTTAGGGACTCAGCAATGATATTTCTCTTCTTTTAATTACTTTCTAACTTATTTTTCTCCACACACGCTTAAGGCCTGCTCAGGCTTCCCTGGTGGTAGGAGTGCTTGAAGGTGGCATAGGGAGGGAGGTAGATTACAAACCGTGTGAACTCAGTCTCACTAGAATCCACTTGGTGACAGAATATTGTTTGCTAGATTCTGTGCTGGAAGGTTCTCTTTTTACTATGCATTGTGATTGATACTGAGTTAGTTAAATCTCGTCTCTGATTGTGGGAGGCAGAGAGGGACAGGGAACAAAGAAACACATGCATACATACAAATTTCTGATGATTCATTGTTCCACCGTGTGCAAAGGGAACCACGTTTTTGAATTCCCAGCCTGGCCCACATGTGTTCCTCACGTGCTCCCCTGCACCCCCCTTCCCTGTCTGCTGCAGGCCTGTTGTGGAATCCTGAATCCTGGGGGACCTTTGTAGTGCTGCCCTCAGGAGAGAGAAATCCTGCTGCAGGCTACCTCCCTGAGGCTGGAAAAAATGGAACCTCCATCTCTGGCCAACTGAAGCACGGAATGATTCATTTCCTGTCATTAACAGAGTGAGAAAGATGCCGTTCACAGAGTTCTTTAAGCTGGAAAAGCACATTATGCTAAATACTCAATTTCCTGATGGATGGCATCAGCCCTCCTAATTTCCTCTCAGCAGCAGCGCTGCTTTTGGATGTTTGAGATTCTGGAGGCCGATGGAGCACATACTAAGTGGTTCAGGTGCTCTCTGTGCAGTCAGAGGGGAGAGAGGATATTACACTACCTCAGCCCTGGATTAACATCGTGACGTCAGCTTTTCCCTGAGAGCTGTAGCGATGTTTAATCCTCAGGTTGCTATAGAATCTTTCTAAATATTTAGGCATTGGATCTCAGGTTAAAACTGGAAGGTACAGGCTTACCAGGGCATAAATCAACTGAAACAAAACCAGTACCAAAAACCAAACTCCCACTTAACATTGCAGTGGGTGTGTGACACCTGGGTGGCTCTGTCCGTTGAATGTCTGACTTTGGCTCAGGTCACGATGTGGTTTGTGAGTTCGAGTCCTGCATCGGGCTCTGTAGTGACAGCTTGGAGCTTTCTTGGGATTCCCTCTCCCCCTTCTCTGTCCCTACCCCTCCTGCACTCTCTCCCTCTCTCAAAAGTAAGTAAACGTTTAAAAAAATGTTTAAAAAATTCTAACCCTTCTTAGGGTACGAATCTTTCACCTAGAAAAACAAGTTTGTGTCAAATAGTCCATTTACTTCCTTCCCTTTTTTGATACGATATGATTATATGGTCATAGATTTGAATATTTAAGATACTTCTTTACACAAAGGTCAAAGAATTTCATCTTCTTTCCTATCTAGTTGCGGAATGCCTTCAGAAGAAACAAGATGGTAACTAAATTTCCCTTGTTATAGGTGGCCAAGGCTCTGAAGTTAGAGATTAAGTGATTTGTTGGGGGTACCACAACTATAGTTGGGATCTGGTGTAAAAACACACATTCTCATGCACTGTTCAGTGCAGCTGGTACTTGACATTGATAATGCATCTCAAGTGACTCCTAATCTCTGTGTATGGTATATCTAAAGAATACACCCCAGGCTGCAGATTGGGGCTCAGCCTTTTTATGCTTGGGGCTTCTGCGTGGCTGATTTCACCCCCGTGAGAGTGTCATGATGTTGGCTATCACCAATGGCTATCCCCATTTTGTCAATGAGAAAACCAAGACCCAAGGTCTTAGAGCTGCCAGAGACTGCAGTAGGGTTTGGATACAACTCTACCTGACCCATCCTGTATTAGCTGCCTGTGGCACATAGACAAACAGATATATGAACATGAAACAGATACAGCAGGCGTGTGTTCATCATTCACCAACATTGATGGGGAGTCAGTATTCTCAGAAAAACTGAAGAGTAAACATTTAGGATCAAATTTGATTTGCTGGTTCCTAGTTACAGTAAAATTGTTAGCGTCTATTTCCTTTTGGCCAGAGTTAACATTCTGAAAGAAAGAGAGGGTTGTTGTACACAGGGGTTTTCTATGAGTGACGAAAGGATGGGAGCCCCAAGGGAGAGGAGGCTGGTCAAAGAGGACTTCCCCACAGTGTGGCCTCAGTGGCCTTGATTGTCTTAGGAGAGATCTGATTTTGGGCAAGGACACTGGGCAGAGTGAGAGAATGGGCCCTAGGCAGCTGTTAACAAGATGTAATTAGCCTTGAAGGGCCCAGGAACCTCCTGACCTCAGGAGGATACCATCTGAAAGCCAGAATCTCAGCAGGGGAGCTGAAATCTGAGAGAGGGCAGAGAAAGCCTTCTGACATGACAAGCTGGGAAAGGGGGAGAGTTACTCTGGGTTCAGGCCATCTTTGCCGATCTGGTAAGAAAAACTCTAGCTTGGGAATCAGAATGCTCTCCTGGTATCAGCATCACTTGGGAACTTCTCAGAAATCGCCTGCTCAGACCTTCTACCACATCTACTAAATCAGAAATGCTGGGCTGGGGACTAACCAAACAGGTTTTAGCAAGCTGTCCAGGTTTTGCATGCACCTAATCTTTAATCTTTGAGAAGCATGGCTGTAAAATAGACAGGGCCATATAGGTTATCTCTGCTAACAGAATGAGAAAGAAGCTTGTCACAGGTAAAATTTTACATTTGTTAGTGTGATTGTTTGACTAATAGCCATGTACTAGGCTTTAAATGCACACCACGTGCCAAGGATAGCTAGATGTTTACCGGGCACAGAGGAAGACTATGTTTCCCAGCCTTTCTTGAAGTGTAGTTGGCTATACGGTTGGGTTTTGGCCAATGGGATGTCATGGAATCCACGTTAAAGCATGGATCCTGAGAGAGACACTGCCAGCCTGTATGAGACTATGAGAACAAACCTGTATTGTATTAAGTACCTAAGATTTGGGGATTGTTTCTTGCAGCAGCTTCTATTAACTAGCCTGATTAATACAGACTGTAAGCAAAAGAGTGGGAACTAACTGGTCCAGTGTTGGCTCGCTGTTATATCCAGGTTTGATATTCAGAATGTTAACCATTGCTGTGGCCCAATGAATCCACACGGACACTGCCTTGAGCACTGGGTAGGATCCTGGAGACGCTCTGCATTTCTACATTAACTCTTTAGTTGAATGATTTGGGGGAAATCCAAGGGTTCCAGAGGGAGGAGATATTGCATGGGAGAGTATGGAAGAGCTTCAATATTTTAATAGTGTACACACCTGTGGTGGTGCATGCCAATTATATCACTGATGCTTAGCACAATCCTGGCACAAGTAGGTGTCCAATAAATCCTTTTATTTTTTGAGTTTAAACCAGATAATTTGAATTTAATGCAGCCAAGGTCCTAACTGAGCATTGAAGGTACAAATTGAAGACATCTGTTTAGAGTCTCTCCTGATGTAAATAATCCACGGAACCTAGGGACATCTATATGGGCTCCATTCGATTTATTTGCCCTAAAGGATGAACGAGGACCTCCTTTTGCAATTGTGAGTCCTCGATCTTCGTTGGGTTTCCAAATCCTTTTGGCGTTTGATGAAATTTATAAGTTTCCTTCCTAAAGGAATGTAGATATACGCATAAATGCAAGGATGTGGATTCTTTTCAGGGGATTCATGTGTCATTTGAGCTCCATTTCCAGGCATGAACAGTAAAACATGGAGAAATGCGGTTTCTGGAAGTTGCTAAGTGTGTGCCAGGACTTGCTTGCCTTTGAGCAAAGAATACATATAACTCATAAAAATAGGACTTGGGAGGTTTCTGCGGCATCTGTAAATTCACTGATGTTTGCTTTTTCTCAGTTCCTGTCTTGTAGCCTGTAGTGAATAATGTCATAAACTTAAACAAAACAAAACAAAACAAAAAGGTTTATGGCTTTGTATAGAAACAGGTATTAGCATTCACGTCATAATTTGTAAATGGGTTTTGATTTACACACTAGGGCAGTGTATAAAAACCCACACGTTATGTCCACACACTTTCTTCTCTTGTCTCCGATTCTTCTTAGAGAAACAAGAGATTCTTCGCACTGCCAGAGCCTGTTTATTTGAACACCCACCACTGGGGGACTACCTTCCTGTTCTCCCACTGGATATAAAAACTGTCAGATGGTGAGCCCTGGCGATCTGAAGGGAGGAATTTGTGGCAGGTGGGCAGTTGAGTGACTCACTTCCCGACATTGGTACAGTGGGAAAAATCTCATTCATAAATGTTCTCTCACTTGCAGCCACTTTAGCTTTAGAAGGTTTTTATTACTGGGTCATTCCAGACCCTAAAGAGTCTTTGGCATGATCTCAAGGGATGTGAGGACACTTGTTATTCCACAGTGTAGGGCCACTCCAGGGGCCAGAGATAGACATTCATCCTGAAACAGAGGTTGACGTGGTGCCAGAAAAAATGAAGTGGCAGTTTTTTAAGGTAATGCAAACTCAAAGTAATCCTTAGCAAGGTTTAAAAAAAAAAAACTGTTATGGCTGCCTAGACCTGTTGCTGTGAAATGAGCCCCTACATTTTCATGTCTGAGGATTAGGTATTTTAGGGAAAGGGATTTAGAGAACCTCTGTAGTTGGCCACAAGCAGATAGGGCGTGCTGTGTAGATGTGCTATCCAGACAGGGGCTGGCAGTGCTTCTGCTTGGCTGCAGCAGGTCTCTGTGGACAGGTGCAGCGAGAATAAAGCCAAAGGTGGGTCGAGGAAAAGGCTGGGGGCACTTGGGAGCGCCTCAGCAAGAATTTGAGCTTCATTCCATGAGCCATAAAATATTATTCAACATCTCAGCATATGAGAGTGAGGGAAGCAGTGGCATGATTTGTCCAGGAGAGAAGCCAGGAGTGGCACAGACTGGACACATTGGGTGTGTGTGCCCAAACAGATCACCTACCCGGGTCACTTTGCCTTGAATCTGCTGTGAGTTTGCTCCTCAGACACTTGGTGGTTGTCACCCTTGTGCCCTGGAGGAGCCCCATACACATACACATGTGATGGGCTGGCAAGGCTGAGCCATGGGCAGAGGTTGATTGGGGAGGGAGAGCGTGGTACCAGGAGTAAGGAAGGTAAAACAAAGGTCAGGGATGAGGTTACAGACAAAACTGGAACCAGAGAAAATGTCAGGGGTCACAGAGTCAGAACCAGTCAGGAACCATGGATCCTGTGGGTTTTGGAGAGCCTTATGGTGGGGCTCCCTAGAACCAGGCCATGAGGGCAGAGCAGCGGTCTCCAGATAAAGAAGCATCCCGTGTTGGGCCTATTACGGGGCTTGTGCTCTAGCCCATGGGTTCCATGCAGGCCTCAAGCAGCTTGATCACCATGTCACCAAGCCTCAGAGAGCTTTGGTCACTTGCCCTGAACCACACACATCCTGACTGTACCAAGCTTGGAGCTCAGACTCATTCTTGGATCTGTTTAGTGGTCATGTGGGAACTTAGGTAGAACTGGCTTTGGTGTTCATCTCGGTATAACATGAAATGGGGGCTGGTCTTTCCCTTGGGGTGCAAGCCTACCTGTGTGCTAAATGGAGACCCCGACAGGTCCCAGAGAAGCCTGAGACTGTGAAGGCTGGAGGTTTTCTGCCTTCTTTTCACCCTGATGGTGGATGCGAATCTGATAGACAGACTTTGTATGGAAGTCCAGGATATGCCGGCCTTGAAGCTGGGCCGCCTTCTCCCTCACTGAGATCCCTGGCATTCTTTGAAACAGATGAGTGCTTTCATTCCTCAGAAAGAAAGAAGGAGAAAGCAAAAATTGGGTGGAGCACAGGTCATGAGAGCATCTTTTTCTGGGGAGATGTGTTTTGTGTTTTTCTCCGGAACAACTTTGAAAGACTGCTGATCCGAGAAGGGGTTCTGGAGTCAGAATGTCTGAGTTTTATCCTGGCTGTATTGCTACCTGAATGCCTGAGCTTGGGTAAGTTATCAACTTTCCCTGACCCTCAGTGTCCTCATCTCTAAAAAGGGCTAATGATAATAGTTTCTACTTCATGCATTTGTTTTTAGGTTTGAATGAGATGATACAGGAAGAGGACTCTATTAGTGCCTGACATAGAGTATGCCCTCAGAAATGTTAGTTGCCAACAGGATGGTGATAATGACCTCGGAGTCTATACCCAGTTTCACACTAGCAAAGAGGCATTTCTCATAAGCAACTGGGAAGGTGACACCGAGGAGGGTTATGTTGGTGGGAGTTGATCTTATAAAGAGCAAGAACTTGCCTGGAGGGGTGAGGGTGTACCACTCCTGAAAAATTACTTCCTAGCTGGTGAACCTCACGCTCTTGGATGACTCATTGGCAGAAGCGAGCTGCACGGTCCATAACAAGGAGCAGTTCCGTCCCCTCCTGTGGGACTGGTAAAGCTATAGACCTAGTGTCAGGGGAAGGAGGTAAGGGGCTGGCAAGGAGGGGGAAAGGAGGGGGCAGGTGGGAGAGAGAAGCCCTGGCTAGAAACCGAACCAGAAGCCTATCTCAAACAGAAGACAGCTCATGAATCAACATGAAAAGTCCCCCCAAAAGGCCAGATGTGCGACCCCATGGGAAAGTTTATCCTCCAGATGTGACATTTTAATGCGATTAAAACAAGCCTTGACAAAGTTAAGCCAGACAGGGGGCAGAGGGTAGGGGTGGTCTGTGAACTACAGATTCTTTGTGAGGTGAAGAAAATGTATAGGAATTCTCTCCAAAGCCTCAGCAGACTTAGTATAGACCAGTAATTGCAGACTTAGTATAGTTCTAATGAGAAAGCATTTTAGTTTGGCGAACACATCTGTGCTGCGTGTCCCAAAGCCCAGAAGTATTCCCCTGCTTGCCTTTTGAACTCTAAGAAGTGGCACAGCAAACTCCAGTAATCACAGGAGATTTCAGATTGCCAGTGGGTTTATACCAGAAACATCTTAGCACAGGGCTTAAGAAAACCTCACACTCCAATTATGTGCTGAGAAAGGTCCCTGGGTGGAATTTCCTTAAGAAGAATGCCAGTGTTTCGTACAGAGAGTTCAGCAAGCAGAGGCCATTTTGATGTCCTGCTCTAAAGCCAGTGTTATTTTGCACAATTTCCATGGAAAAGTGGTGAAAAGTTCTGTAGCCATTAAGTTTCTGTGATTTTGGACCGCTTTTCCTTCTAGCAGAGGGGCACTGGTAAAGAGGATTCTAAGACAGTGAGCTATGTGGAAAAAGCAGGCAGATTTTGAAAATTTGAAAATAACACGCATTCTTGGGGTACATGTGACTAGAACTCTATTGTGTGGTTTGAAATGCTGGGTTCTTGGACTGAATTTTCAGCCTCTTCTTACTGTGGCCTTTGTGAACAGATCACTAAGTCTTTGTCATGGTTCTTGCAGCAGCAAAAGAGAACAGAAAATAATTCTGTTCCTCGATAGTAGCACTAGGATTGGACGAGAGAGGGTGAGCTCTCACTTGAGAAGCTGTGTGTATGAGTGTATGTCCGTGGCATTTTTTTGTGGCTTGTAGCAGATGCAGCAGTCCTGCAGTCATCTCAGGTTGTACAAGATCACCAAGGCCAGGAGAGGCAGTAGGTATAGACGAAGTGAGCTGCCGGTGCTGAGGTATACACAGACAGCACGTCTGTGTATGCCTACTTCTAAGGCAGGGTCTAGTTGGTATGAGCATGCGGGTAGGTATTGTTTCGGTATTTATTGTTCTAGACACTGTGCAGGCCTGAGTTTACCTGTTGGGATAGCCTTACCAGGCAAAGGTAAAAGCTCTAGAAGTTTTGAGGTGAACAGATTCTGTGTTAGAGCCAAGACTCTCTTCAGGAGCCAGCTCACCACTGAAGATGTCTTCCAAAACAACATGAAGACTTACTACTTACTAACTGTGTATTAACACACAGGGTTCCTATTGAGGGTTCCTATTGCTAATTGGACAGTGTCTTAGATCCAGGGTCCAAAGCCCTGAGAGCCCCAGGAACTGACTTCCAGCTTTTAGCATGGCATGCTTCCTCCTCGGCCAACCACACTTTTCCCATCCCTCCTACTATTGACAGTAACACTGAGTGATTGCCTCTTCCGTATGTCTCTCCTCATCCTGTTTTCTGGTTGCTTTCATTCTGGGTAGAGCCTCAGCAATTCTGGGGCAGAAGAAGAAAGAACCGTCACTTGGTCCTGTGGGGTTCTGTTTGCTGGCACAGCCTGTAGCACAGTGAACACTGTGTTCAGTCATAAGCGCACTTTGCCCAATGCTTCTCATTCTCTGTCCTGGGTATGTGTGTAGGCTGCTTGTCCTAGCTCCCTGATGGTCGGGAGAGACCATTTGAGTAGACCTGGCAAATGAGTTGTGAGTAAAGGGACACGTATCACCTCCCAGTTGGAAGATCTCAGTGCCAATGTGAGACATTCCAGAGCTCTCCCTTCTGGGAAGCACCCAAGATGGTAACTTGACTCTGATAAAGGGACCCTTTCTGCTCACCTGTGACAGAGACCTGCATTGCTTTTAAGTGGCTCAGATTTTAGAGTTTACTTGTTAGGGCATCATAACCTGGCCTATCCTGACCAAGGAAGGCAGTTACCTTTTATGAGAATCCAGGGTCTTCTTTCCCTGTATTCTGTGTTTTTAGAGTTTCTAGAAAGGCAATTCTAGTTTAGAATATCACTACCTCACCATAGCCCCCACCCTGCTCCCAAACTTTCCACACCTGGCTGAGGCCATGCCACTTAGGGCAATTTGCCTTTGTATTTTGGGGACTTTTCTCTCTAATTTTAAAACAAGGGATTGGGTGAGATGGCCTCCAGGGCCACAGCTGGCCCTCTGCTCTGCATCTCAAAGGAGAGCTGGTGTCCTAGGTACCTATTCTGGTAAGGCTAACATCCTGAGATGATGATGGTAGAGTTCATGGATCTTTCTCTAAGGCCACAAGCACTTCTGCCATCTACCCATTCTGTCCCCATAGTCTGTGCATTTTATTCCTTCTGCCTTCATCACTGGGTTTCAAGAAGCTCCATTGTCATGTCCCCAGACAGGACTTCCTTCAAGTCCAGTGTAACACAGTTTGCTCACTCTCATGTCATCTACTTTCACCTTCACTAGGGCTCTAATCGTGCTTGCAATGGTCACATTTCTTTATTAGTTTACTGTTTATTGTCTGTTTCCCCTTCCAGAAAATAAACCGCCCTGGAGAAAGGACCTTGTCTTTGTCGTTCAGTCTTTTAGCTCCCATGCTTAAAACCAAGCCTGACACATGGTTCTCAATACATACTGGTTGAATTATTGCCTCCTATACGAGGGTCCATGGAAGGTAAAGGGAACAGCAGCCTGGGCATCCGTGAGCCGTACCCAATGCCATAGTAAGCAATTAGCTGCCCATGCACCTGCCCTTCTGGGCACAGTATGCTTTCAGGAGCTGGTTTGTTGGGAGCCTAATCAAATTAGAGGCATTTCCCCTATTGGTTCCTACATCTGGAGGATGAAACTCATAGAATGAATTCAGGAATACATTCAAGGTAAAGTCAAGGTAAAGTTTGGGGGATTTTCCAGCAGTACATTCACAGTCTGCCTGTGAGCAGCAGGGCAGCAAACAGGAGACAGGATGAGCTGGCATAGGACCCCAGGAGCATGGGCAGTCTTTGTGCCTCTCTGCCTCTGGATGTAGACATGGCTCAGAGTAAATGATGCTTTATTTAATTGCATAGAATGATTACAACACTTGGGGTGCCTGGATGGCTCAGTTGGTTATGTGTCTGATTCTTGATCTGGGCTCACATCATGACCACATGGTTCATGGGTTTGAGCCCCATCTTGGACTCTGCAATGATAGTGCAGAACCAGAACCTGCTTGGGATTCTCTGTCTCCTTCTCTCTCTGCCCCTTCCTTGCTCATGCTCTCTAAATACATAAAATAAAATAAAATAAAATAAAATAAAATAAAATAAAATAAAATAAAATAAAATAAATAAAATAAATAAAAAATAAAATAAATAAAATAAAATAATCTTTTTTTTTTTAAAAAAGGAATGATTACAACACTTAAAAGGAAGGGCTTTTAAAGAGATGCCTCCATTCACAAGATGCCCACAGTATACACTTGGCAGTAAATTTCCAAGGGAGTGTGTGAACATTGTTTTCATAAAATCTTGGTCTTCTTTCCATTATCCATTATCCCTTTAAAAAAATATATCTATTCAGTAATAGCCAGATAGTTAAATAAAACCCTGACAATAGAATCTCATTTAGTTTTAAATGGGAGAATAGACTAGCATCCAAACTGCCTTGCAATGAGTTGGAAAGAGTCAGTTTGGGAGCAGACCGGTCTGCCTTCTTTTCTCACTTCCAGGTGATATGAAATATAAAAGTCAGAACATTGAAGAACTGGTTTTCAGAGTTCCCAGATTTTTAAGAAAATGTTCCTTTATTGCCAAACGCCTGGTCTGCTGGGTACCAGTAATGTCATTGTACAGCCTACATGGATGTTAGGCACAAAGTTGGTTAGGCAAATTGAGGGGTCTGTGAAATTGACCAGGTGTTTTGATACTATCCTTAAGCTTCTGGAGAATCACTGAATCCAAATGTCTAATTCAGAAATTAGAACAAATGTACTCTTAAAAAAATGGGCTTTTATGCATTATGCATTCTTCCTTTTCTTCTTTCAGAACACGAAGGGAATGGCCAAGCAACTGGCTCCCCTTTTTATACCAAGCCATTCCTGGTTACACGAGAGGGCTTCCTACCACCCAGGGGATCCAACCTGCATGTGATTCGACCTGCGAGCGTGTTGGGCAGCGCTTGGCTCGATTCAGAGAATCAGGCTTAGCCTACTCTCCACACAAGGGCCAGTTTATTCGGCTCCCACTGTTGGCAAAGCAGCAAATTGCTCTTTTGTGGAAGTTGGGGAGGTCACAATTGGCTGTCTGTTTCTTGACGGACACGCTAAGGAGGCAGGGTGGCCTCTTTACCCCAAGCCCAGGACAAGCATTCAGGAGCTTTGCCTCCTGCTGTCAGCTCTCCCACTAAAGGGCCTTGGCCCTTCTGAGTAGGTCAGCTAAACCGCCTGTGACTCAGCTCTTTTCTTTGCAAGTTGAGGGTGGTCAGATTAATGTGGGAGCTTTGAGGCTCATTTGAAAAGTCCTTTGCAAATGCCAGCTCGTGTAGAATGGCTGTCTAGTGTATGGTTTGGGGACTGACACAAATGTGGGGGAATTTCCCTTTCTTGGCTGGAGTGGTCTTCCATGTAGAAGGCAGGGCTGGCCTGCTACAGAATTCCCCTCTTCTTTTCCGCTTCCTCTTGGGACCTGACCCCCATGGTTTGGACTCTACCATTGCCACTCAGAGCCCACGAGCCCTACCATGTCCTAAGTCTCTTCTCACTCCTCTTTCAGATAAAAACTTACTTTTTCTAAGTGTGAAAGAATTTGAACACACAGTTTACCTAGAAGAAAATTTAGTAAGTCAAACATCACATGGAATAAATGCAGAGCTTTGAAAATAATTGAGGAAATGAAAATGCAGACAGCTTAAGTTAGCAGAAATAACTTCTCACCCGTAGTGGGCTAAGGAAACACACACACACACACACACACACACACACACTAATAATAGTTACACTCTTGCTTTGAGTAATAGGCTCCCCTCAAAAGAAAGAATGGTTTGTTAAAAAAAAAATTCCATAGCAGTGAAGTATATCAATAAATATGTACAAAAGACAACAACCATCCAAATGATGATCGGTAGAGTAATGTAACTCTGGTTCCCCATCACTGTGAAATGTTAAATTCTGGTGAGGCTCAGAATAGGGAGCCATATTGAGGGCCTGCTTGGCCACTACTCTAACAAGCCATTGACCCTGGTAGGTGGCTGTCACCTTAATAAGGCATATTGTAACAGAAAGATTAAAAATTACTGTTATAAACAACTATTGAAATGTTAATACTTAGGTTCATGCAAACATGTGATATACGTGACATAATCTTTATTGAAAAATGTAAGCAATGATTATAACTGTGTAAACAGATATTTATCATGTCTATATGACTCTCCAGAATGCACTCAGAGTGATGAACAATGATGTGAATTTTTTTCCATATTTATTATAGAACAGGAAGCTTTATGATGACATTGGTAATAACAAAGCAAACAAAACAAGACACCACTGCTTTCCAGTATGTCTCTCCAGGATAGAGAGAGGGATTTTTACTTCTCTCTTTGCCTAGCACGTGGAAAATAGTAAGTGCTCAGCATACGTTGGCTAAAAGTCGAATGAAATCCAGTCACATTAGGAGCAGGCTTTCTGCCATTGAAGCTGTGCCAGGTATATTGACCAACTAATATACAGCCACACCCCTCCCTACCTTCCCTACTTAATACTTTTATCCATGTTGGATTCAGATACATCTACAAGGCTCTTAAGAAAGGAATTAAAAACAATATGTCAAGAGTGGAAAAAGGGCCTGGCTGGTTTTGGTGAGAAAGTCCTTTATTTGCCGTTCAAATTATACAGTGAAGTCAACTGAGTAAATGTCTTCTAGTGGGCCTTGTACTAGTAGAGCCTAGACAAGTCTAGACAAGTCTAGTAGACTTGTCATGATGTCCTGTCATGGCATCTCTTTGTCATGATCTGCCTTGTGATGTCCTGTTATGACTCACAGGGAAGGGAGAGCCATGCCATTGTCTAACTTAGACTTCTGAATGAGCATGATTTTCTCATAACCTCATGTGATAAGCTGAGGGTTTCTTGAAGAAGAAAAAAAAGAAGGCATTCATTTTAAAGCAGGAAATAGGATGGCTCTTGAGACTAGAAGAGGGAGGGAGAGATTTTGTCTCTTCTAGGCTCAGAGGTGACATCAACATTTTGGGGTTGGAGGGGAGTGCACTTCTCAACATAATATGGTTAAGGATTGAAGTTCCTTCTGTCCCAGCTACTCTGGCATTGGGGTGAAGGTGTCCTATTTTCTTGGAAATGGTATGAGTGTGTGCAGGTGTGCATGCATGGGTACATTGTGTGTGTGTGCGTGTACTGAAAGTATAGTGTAACACACTACAGTAGTGTTGGGAGCCCTGGTTACAATGATGTAGAGTAAACAGAGCTGGTGTAGCATGTAGGGAGAGAGATTTCCTCCATTTACTGAGAAACCAAGATGTTTCACTTTAATCAGCGGAGGTGGAATCTTAGCCCAGATTTACTAGAAATTAGCTTGAGGGAAAAGTTTTGTGCGTTATGGGCAGGGCACCATTTCAGGGAAGCAAGAGTGAGGACCTAAGAAGTTGTGAGGCAGGGAGGGAGGGAGGGAGAGAAAGATACAAGGGGCTGTGTTACAGAGCAGAGAGCAGCTCCAAGCACTAAGCTCCAAGCACAGGTGACTTCTCCATCACATGTGATGTCTTCATAGCAACCTTATGAATAGGCATCTCAGAACTGCTCACCCCCTGCACTTCTTGTGTAACTGGTCATGATGGGAAACACCTGGAGCAGCCAGTGCTTCTGGGGGTACAGCCATCCAGTGCAGGAGTCTCTCCTTGCTGGTTTTGGCATGGAGGCCCATTGGTCATGGTGGTGACAATAGCACCAGTAGGGGCAGATGTTGCACTAATGGGGACATGGCTGAGGCTCTGTGGCTAGAAACCAATGGACAAGACATGTGTCTAAGACCTCAGACTTGAGCGGCACAGACAGGCTAGCGCTGCTGGGCACATGTTTGGATTACTGCAGCTCCTCAAGACCTTTATCTTGCATCAAGCTGTCGGGATGCCCATTGTCATGCTTAGTTCTGGCATTGTTATAGCAGTTGGCAGAGATTCTGCTGAGCTATTTCAATAACACCAAGTAATGGTTCCGGCAATGGCAGCAGCAGACAAGTTGGCCATTCCATGGAGGATGCAAAGATTGATTTGGGGATTTTCTTTCCATGGGGTGATTATCAGGACTAATTCCCTGCTGGGTAAGCATTTTTAGCATTTTGGGCTTATCCCAGGTAGAGGAGACAGTCACTCATTCCTCATAAGGAAACTTGAAGTCATTCAATTAGAATACTTAAAGATAAGTGATCTGGTTTTTATCTCCCCACACAGTGGAAAGGGACCTATCCAAGATTAGCAATCATCCCCAGAGCTTGATCACATTCGTCTTGAAGAGGAATTCCCTTGTCAAGGTAAAAAGAGGGAATATAGAAGGTGGAAGAATAAAGGAAAGGGGACTTACTATTTAAATGTTCCATGGTAGCAGGGGCGCCTGGGTGGCTCAGTTGGTTTGGTGTCTGACTCTTGACTTTGGCTCAGTTCGTGATCCCAGGGTCCTGGGATCGAGCCCCATGTCATACTCCCTGCTGAGCATGCAGCCTGCTTGAAATTCTCCCTCTCCTTCCCTCTGCCATCTCCCCTGCTCAGATGCTCATTCTGTCTAAAAAAAAAAAAAAAAAAAAAAAGTCAGTGTTCCTTGGTAGTGATTGTGTTTACATCGGTACAAATGTGATAGCACAAATGAGTTATAAGTTGTGAGGGCTCAGCACATGTATTGAGACATAGGCGTTCCAAGTGTTCAGCTTTTAGCAGCAGCACACGCAATATATCTGAGTCAGGAGCCCTGGGATCCGTACCCTTCCCATCTGTAATGTCTTAGTTCACATGTACCATGCTATTTTTGGGGATAAGTAATAATTGACTGTGGAAAACTTGAATGACAAAATATCATATGTGAATGACAATGACCTTTTCTCAGTTACCAATAAATATTTACTAAGCACTAAATTCAGGTTTTTTTTAACTTTCTTTTTTTTGTTTTAATTTTTTTTAACATTTATTTATTTATGAGAAGAGAGAGACAGAGCATGAGTGGGGGAGAAGAGAGAAAGAGGGAGACACAGAATCCGAAACAGGCTGCAGGCTCTGAGCTGTCAGCACAGAGCCTGAAGCAGGGCTTGAACTCACGGACCGCGAGATCATGACCTGAGATGAAGTTGGATGCTTAACTGACTGAGCCACCCAGGCGCCCTGCACTAAATTCACTTTTAAATGGCCTTCGGTTTTAGACCCAAACCAGGGGTTTCATCTTGGTGTTATATTTTTAAACTTTGAGGTTAGATTCAATCAATGAACTTTTCATTTAGATAATCTGACATTTCTCTCATGAGCACAATCAGTTAAATATAAGATAGCAAAATTAAATTCTTACATGTCAGATGCTTTCCATCTTGAAGACTAGGTTTGCTTTCCTGGTTTATGAGGCCACCAGATCTTCTCATGTGTTTAAGTGGCCTAGTCATCTTGGTGAATTTATAGCTGTGGCTACTTGAGAAAATGATAGCATTAGGCCACAACATGAATAATTGATATGAAATGTGTATTGATTAGGACCCAATCAATGAAGAATGAGAAAATTTATGTTTTTGTGTGTGTAGAAGGAGTTTCATATTATTTGGAGATGGAATAATATATCTCTGGGTTTTGTTTGCTTTCTTATTTTTCCATGCCTACATATGATCAGCACTTACTTTCTTAGTATCCTATGGTTATTTATCACATCCTGTTTCATTTTAAGGCTGTTCATTTTACATCACTCATTTTTTTCTCCTAGGTTTTAAGCTCTAAGAGGTCCATGATTATAGCCCAATTTCCGCTGTAGCCCTCACACAGTTCTAAATTTAATAATTTGAGAGTTTTGGTTGTATAAGAACTGACATTTCTAGTAAATTCTCCAGAATTGGCTAAGGACGTGTTTAAATCACCACAGAACTCTGTAGCCTTTTAAAAGTATTCTGACACCTTGCCTTGAATCACATCTCATTGAAGATTCTTATAAATTATTTCCGAGCAGGTGAACATTTTTGAGTGTCACATGTGAGGAATCATCTGGGAAAGACATTGACTTAGCACTTCTCAGTGCTACCAGAGGTACATTCCCAGGTTGCCTCATTCCAGACCACATTGATAATGTCTGCTAATGTCTTAGATCTTTGAGGAAAGCATAACCCCGTGCATACCTGCTTCCTCTGAGCAGACTTCTTTATTTGCTTGGCAAACACTGGTTCTTGTGCTACCCTGAAAACTAGGCTGAGCCCAGGTATCTGACAGAGAGGGTTCAGAAATGCTTCTGGAAAGAAAAACAGAATATCCAGATGGCCTTGAGCCAAGTTTTAGGTTGAGAAGTACTGCTACTCTTTTGATCTTGCATGTTCAGCACCAGGTTTTCTATGGTAGGCTTCTGGTAAAGCTCCTGGGTACTGTTAGTGCCTGTGACCTTCCAAAGTCATGGTAAGAGATAAGACTTTGCAGAGAGACAGCGTTGTGGAATTCAGACCGAAGACTTTTAAAGTAGTTCTTACACGTTCTGGGCAGTCATCTCTGTTTGTTTGGTTTTGTTTCTCGTGGTTGTTTTGAGCCACAAGTCCCCAGATACTCAGCTAGGCATTAAAGGTGGTACTGGACAAGGTAGAATTGGACACCCAGGTGACCTCTCAGCCCACTGGAGTCTTGGATGGGCAGGAAGAAGGCGGCTGTATTATCACCAACAGATCCAACCTCTAGGGGGGTGGTGGTATAGGGACATGTGTGACCACATGGTACTACTTTTCTTCTTCTTTCAACTTTGAGCTCTCCAAACCCTTTTGAAGGATAGCCCAGTGAGTTCCTCTCTAGGGTTTTGAGAAAAGCGTCCCAGAGGAAACTGTGCACTTCAACCATGCCCCCTTGAAGAAAAGAAAAATGTACCCTCCAGCCGTGGCAGCAGCGTGAGCACTTACCACAGCAGCCTTTGCAGGGGTCTTAATCAGCACTCCCCATTTGGGGAACCCGCCCCTGCAAGTAGGCTCCCCACCCCCCACCCTGCCATGTCATGAATATGCATGAATTTGGCTATAATTAGGTCACAAAGCAGATGTTATTAATCATATCATTACCAGGGGAAATGATCTATGGTACCATATAACTACCTTACAAGGTCTTATCCGCACTTGGAGCTTCTTGCTTTCATTTACAAAGAGATTGTAAAGGAAAGCCTAGTATGAAAGCTAAAATACCTGCTTTCTGTTTAAAACAGGGTTCTCACAGGAGCAGACGTTATCTGGCATGGGAGGGCTTGCTTTCTCGTGCCAACGATGATTAAACAGCAGCAGCTAGAAAACAGCGCTGATACCCAGTGCCCACTGCCGTTTCTCATTATTGTCGGAATGTCTTCAATTGCCCAGGGGTGTATTTTTTTCCTTGTTGCTATTGGTTTAATTATGGCAATGCCATCCTATGGGAGAGAACTAATTAACCTTCTGTCAAGAAATCAACTCTCCTATATTGTATGTGACATTAATGGCTCTGTGTGTTTCAGGGCAATTTTTTAAAGGTACTTTTCTGTTTTGTTGTTACTGTTGACACCTTGAGAGCAAACAGTTTTCTAGCAAATACAGATGTATGCAACTCTCTGAACTTTCTGTGGGTATTGTATTGCTGTTAATAATTAGAAGTAAAATGATGGCACACAGAGGGTAATTTAGTAAACCAGAAAAAATTTCTCACAGGAGCATTTACTACCTGAAGTAAGTAGAAAGGAGAACTGGAAGTGAGGAGGGAGGGGGAGGGGATAAGAAGGGGCAGGAAGCTAACATTCACTGGGTCCCTGACACATATAAGGCAGTTCAGAGCTCCCCAAAGTGGGATTTATTCTTCTCGTTGTAGTGATGAGAAAAGTCAAGGTTCTCAGAGGTTGTAAAAGTAAAACAGAGCCAGTGGTCACACTGAGATTGGCATGATTTCAAAGCCTGGGCTTTTTGTAGAGAAGCAAGGAACAGTCCTGCCGCGCATGATACCTTCCCAGGCATTTTTCTGTCTGTGATAGCCCTCACTGTTCCCAGCCGTCCAGTGTGTGGCTTCCCTTATTGTAGCTAATATTGAGGTCTTTATGTGATGAACTGTTTTAACTTTATTCCCAAATCTATTTGATATCACGTCTTGTTTTTTTTTCTGTCTTTTCTCAGTCCCATTTCTTATGCCATCTTTACATTCACAGTGGTTGTCTTAACTCCTTTCTGAACGAGCATGAGATGTAAGGAAATAAAAATAATGCTCACAGTTACCCACCATGGTAAATGTAGTCATTCTCTTTATCTGAGAGAAGTCAGTTGCCTAGATCCCACACCTAGAGGAATTGGGCCCTGACCCTAGTTCTTTTGGTCCCATGCTTGTTTGACCACACCGCGTGGCTGATTTTTAAACTTACTGATGATGGAGGAGGTAGCACCAGAATCAAGGCTATATTGAATACATAGCTTATACTGAGGGGTGGAAGAATAATGCGGTCTTTGATGAAAAAGAAAACAAACCAGAAGGAGCATTTTTCACCTGTGTGGTGAACCAAAAGCTAAACTGGACATAGACTATTATTAGAATGTTTCTGTAGATCCAAATACATTAATTTTTGTGAACTAGTTTTGTTGTTTGAGTCTATTAATTCACACAAATATAGGAATAGTTTACATACCCGAGTTGGTGACCAAGGTCTTTCTTTAGTAGACTCTTGAGTGTGACTCCGTCCCCATGAGAACCATTACTAAATATTTACCTTGGATCTTCTGAATACAAGGCGCTTTATATAATTTAGAGACACAGCGTCTTCTCTGTTGAGGTTAAAAAATAATAGTAGATTTGCATCTGTTGTTAAGCAAGGTAATGCACAAATAAGTGCTACTTCTTAACAGGTAACACTTGAATCCACATCTGTATATAAATAGCCTTCCTTTTCAATGTTTGAGACCTCTGGAAAAAACCTCAGAGATAAAGTCAATCCCACCTCCTCCTGCTGTGTACATGAGAAAACTAAAGCAGAGAGAAGGAAGGTGTTTTGTGTAGAGTTACCCACTAGGCGATAGCCTCTTGAGAAGACTGGACTTACCTTGTAGACATTTTTCAACAAATTCCTACACTACAAATCCATATGGATCTTGTCAGTTGCTTCACTGTGGGAAAATCAAGGAGAGCTGACCTGCTGCTTAAGGTGACATTTCTCTAGCAGTGTCCCCAGCTAGTCCTTGGGTGACTTTTCCTGTCCTAGTTCAGTCATAAAACAAATGTCACTCGTCCCTCCCACCTAAGAAGCTGAAAGCTGTGGAAGAAGTAGCTTCTGAGTCTTGGAGGCGATGCCTGATAATCATGTATCTCCCTTTCTAAGAGGAAGTAATGCTGAAGTGACTCGGTCAGATTTCAGGACATTGAAGGAGCCACGTTTTCTACTGGGAAAAGCATCACACGTGGGCATAGCTGTCTGCTGCTTCCTCCATGTGAATGATGTTTAGAACAAGAGCTTATTCCTAGATTTGTTTCTCTTGCTCTTCTGTCACCATGTTGCCAGGTAAGTGGGATCTTTTCCCTCTTCTCACAGAAACGTTTAAGTATTAGAAAGTTTTCATGACATTTAACCTGGTGGCTGGCAAGGAAAGGCCATCCTGCAGTCTTCAGACTCTGTTACGAGTCTTGTCATGTCTACCAGGGGACTCTGTGGGTAATGTGCACCTGGCGTGTAGTAAGGTGGAGTTTTATTTCTGGTTTTCCATTGTTCCATGTACACATCTGCTATAGGAAAGCACAGAGCTGGAGGTAAGGGATAGGGTGGGGTGGGGGATGAGAATGAGGAGCAGTGCTTACTGGGCCAAGGCGGAATTGGAACCTTTCTGTATTATTCTGGCTATATTGCCATGTCACTGTCTCATCTTGCTCTCTCACATAGCTCCCCTTGGATGCAAATTAGGAAGCATTTCTCCTGGGGAACTGCCCTCAGAAAGGGCAGTCTCAGGATGGAGACAGCAGTGAGAATGTGGAAAAAAAAAAAAAAGAAAGAAAGAAAAAAAAGAAATGAGAGACCAGAGAGAGCCCCCTCTGTGTGAGCCCAGGATAGACACAGGTTTGAAATCTGCCCCATTTCTGGATCTTCTAGTAATTGATTTAAAAAATGTCCTCTCTCAGCCATTTTGGGCTGAGGTTGCTGTTAACTGCACCTGAAATGACTGTAAACCTGTCAACGTGATTTCCAAGGTAGGGAAGTGTGGAGGAGGAGAGGAAAGGAGGAGGGCAAAGCACGTGCTCAGTGCATGGCCAGACACAGAGAAACTTTGCTCATTTCGCATTCTGTCTACAGATGATCTTCATTCCAACTGGCCCGCTCTCCCACCCCTCTCTCTTCTTCCTCTTTATCTCCCTCCTTTCATGTTCTCTCTCCCTTTCACTTTCAGTCTCTCACTCTTCTGTATTCCAAAGTGTTTTCAGGGGCAATATGGGTTAATGACAGTGTCTTTCACTTTCATGGAAAACGGTGCTGAGTTCAGGTCCCTATGTTAGCAGTCCTGGGATGTGACCTTTTATCTATGACACTGAAGCACTCACAATCTTGGTTACCTGTGTGTAAAAGAAAGATAATCCCTGTCTCACAGAAAAAGTGGGGAGTTGAATAAAACAAGCACATGCAATTCGTAGCCCCTAGCCTGTGCTCAGCACACACGTATGTTCTCTTTCTCTTGCTTTGGTGACTGAGAAAGTACGGTTTAGCAAGTCCTAGATGGATGTTGAAACATTTATTCAAAAGTAGCTAATCTTATGTAAATGGTGTTTCTAAATTGCTGCCACATTTTGGAAGGCCTAGAGTTTTTCTACAATTAATGAAAACACTTTCTCAAACAACTTCTGAGTAGTAAGAATCCCAGTGAAAGAGAAAAATTTGGCTTTCGAAAGAGATACTGATGAATTTCCTGATAGTGTCTTTTCAAGTAGAGCAGCTGTGATACAGTGACATGATTTTGCTCCCCTAAAACATAGGGGGCTAATTGGAGGGTACCTAAATTAATTCCAAAAGATATCATTATTTTGCCTGGAGCAAGTTTAAAACTGTGGAAAATACTTGAAATCATATGTTTTATTCAGTATCAAATTCTTTGCGTTTATGGTGAGGAGACTCAACAGGTTTTCTTCTGGACCTTTGAGAAAATGGACCTGGGTACATGGCAAGATCTAGGTCTTTGTGCTGCTTTCCCATGATAACCAGACGCTTTTCTTAGAAACAGTTGACCTGTCACGTTTTGGCAAACTCATAATATCCCTTCCTTAGCAGTAGAGGCAGGTTAAAGCATATGTTTATAGTTGATTTTATTTTGAGTCAGTTGGGCAGTGCCTACTGTGTGCATGCCAGAGGGAGGTTTTACAGCTGAATGTTCTATTCCGGTGTGTTAAAGTCTCTGTGGTCTGTTTTAGGATTCCTTCTCAAGTTTATTAACAGTTTTATATATGTCATTTGTTTCCCATTTTATGCTGTTCCAAATTTTAAACATGCCACAAGTAATTTCCTTTTCTCTTCTTCTTTTCAACCTTATTTATTTTCTTTGGAATGCTCACAGACACGTCTTATGTTCTGAGGAGCTGTCGGTTATGTGCCCCTCTGGGATCAGAGTGATTTTGACCATGAGAATGGGCATCTTTGAGATGTCATGGAAAATGGCTCTACATCAGCCGTCTGGACCTGGGAAATGCCATCCCATTGTTCCACTGAGTGAATGTAGGCCACACAGAGACAGGATGATGGATATGCCGTGATTCTTTGATGCTACGGAGGAACAGTTTTTAAAAATAACTTTGTATTTTGGAAGAATGTTAGATTTGTAGAAACCTACAACTGCCAAGAGAACACACAGAGTTTCCAAACATTCCTCACTCATTTTTCCCCCATTGTTAACATTTTACGTCACCACAGTACATTTGTCACAACTAACAAATCACCATTGTTACAGTACTATTAAGTAAACTCCAGATTTTATTTGTATTTCACAAGTTTCCACATTCATGTTCTTTTTCTGTGCCAGGATCCAATCCGGGGCACCACGCTGGAATTGGTTTTCACGTCTTCTTAGTCTGTGCTCTGTGACAGTTTCTCAGTCTCTCTATGGTGTTTAGGACCTTGCTGGTCTTGGGTTCATGGCCAGGCACTTTGTTGATGTTCTTTATTTTGCATGTGTTTGATGTGTTTCTCATGCTTAGACTGTGATTATGGGTTTGGGGAAGAAAACCACAGAGAAGGGCCCTCCTCATCCTCTTGACATGTTATTGGGGGCACATGGTGTCTACATGATTTTCACTGATGAGGTTAAGCTTGATCGTTCTGTTATGGTAGGTTTTGCGAGCTTCTCCACTGTCAGGTTATTATTTTTCCTTGTCTATACTGTTTTTTTATGCAAATCACTGAGTCCAGCTCATGCTCAGGGTGTGACTTAAGCTCTACTTCCCAGAGAGGGGAATATCTCCTTACAGTGTTTTGAATTCCTCTACGAGAAAGATTCGTCCCCTCTCTCCTAAGCGATTTTTTGAGGTGTGGATGTAATGGAAATCCTCTGAGTCAGTAAGAGGTCCATTGTTCTTTGCTTGGTATAAGTAGAAACTTGGATTTTTCTTTGGGGTTCTTTGGGATCATTAAGAGACAGGAGGAAATTTCTGAGGTAGTCATTTCTGCACCACTGAGACAAAAGGGGCATATTTTTTAGATCCTCTCTGGCCTTTGTTCAAGCATGTTTTCCCCATGCACCCACCTAGAGCTTGTACCACTCCTTCAAGATCATACCTTCTGGTATCCAGGACCCTGGAATTCTCTGCCCAGATGGCCCCGAGCCCACTTCCAGGACCTCTGTGGTCCTCTTCTTCAGGTCTGTCTCCAGAAGGAAGACTGGGCCACTGATAGGCAAATTTCTAGGCCTAGGGGTAATTAATGGCTACTGTGGACAGAATCTGGATATGCAGTCTGGGTGTCTACATATGTGTGGATAGATGTGCAGGAGCAAGCTAGGTTTGGGAAGGCAAGGGGACAGTCCACAGCCCAGAGGCTGGGATTGCTTCTCCCATCGAGGCCACTCACTGATGTCATGTTCTGGTCCAATTCTGAGAATTCTCATTTTGAGTCTGGCTATTCAGGTTGTTGGAAAGGTGTAGCTGTTAAGAAAGGAGAATAGAACATAGTTGGAGAGTTTGCTGGGCTTTATAATTGAGATATATGACATGGGGACCTCTATTTATACTCTTGCCCTGGGCTCTGAAAATATTTGAGATAGCCAAAAATATCTGTTTATGCACAAAACTAGGTGGAGAAAATGTTGGGGCTTTTGGCCGTATCTGCTTCTCACCTCGAGCACTCTGGAATGCCATGCCGTCCAGATGACAGCTATGGCCATGCGTATGCTCTTCTTGGGACACAGAGTGTCTTTTAAATTCCTTGAGAGGTCTGAGTAGAGGGACTTCTCTGCTGTCAAAATAGAGGCCTTGTCTTTGCTCTTGTCTACCTAGAATTCCCTTTTATTCACTTAAATCTGTTTTCACCACTCTACCTATCCAACCCTCCATTACCTGAAATTCTCCTTTTCCCACGAAGTTTTCCTTAGTTATCCAAATCTCTTCTTCAGAAAAGTGATACTATTACTCATTTGTAGATGTGGCTCCCTCCAGGTCACTCTTCTTTTCCTGTGCACACTTGGAATGCAGTGGCCCCAGACTCTAGGCTATCCCAAAGCACAGTGAGCTGAGAATTTAGCATGGCTTTATACTCAGTGTGGCTAAGTATAACTATTCTACTTTAAAATCTATTTAAATCAGAAATATTTTGGAGCAAGGCTGAGAGAAATGCTTAAAAACGGGTACAAACTGATGGTTATTCACTAATCATTATTGATTCCTTAATCAAATCATGATTTTCTCCCAGGATTATTAGCATGTTTCTTGTAATTCCTCTACAGTCATGTGTCTGATTCAAAAGTTATTTTGGGGAAAGATGAGGAACTGTAGGATTTCAGGTAACCCTGGGAGGTGGCAAAACCCTGTGGTCAGATCTGAATCAAAGAGTTTTATTGGCTCTTAATGGTGACTTTTTTTTCCAGCCTTGCCTGGGGCCTCAGTTCTTCTCTTTCTTATAGTCTCTTAGTGTTTTTTTTTTTTTTTTTTAAGTACTTATGAGAGAATTGCCTTTTTGTTTTGGGGGCTAAGCCAAAATCCATAGAAGGTAATGTAACCAGAGAATGATGTCCAGATTAGAAGGAACTCTTCCGCCTTTCTTGCCTCTCCTAATGCTTTTATTCAGTAAATTATTAAAGGTATATTATTCTTACTATTTTTTAACAGTTTTGCTTCTCGAAAGACAATATATTCCTCTTCTGTGTTTGCTAATTATTTGTTTTGAAAATAGGGCCAGTGGCTATAATAAAAGGTACCAAGGTTTAAATATAGAGTTATGAAGTGATTTCAGGGAACAAACTGAGGGTTGATGAGGGAGGTGGGGAAAATGGGTGATGGGCATTGAGGAGGGCACTTGTTGGGCTGAACACTGGTGTTGTATGTAAGCGATGAATCATGGGAATCTAAGAAGCGTGAACACACTGTATACCATCTACATTACCTAACTTGACAATAAATTTTATTAAAAAAGCTATGAAGTGATTTTGCTATGAAACTTATACAGCATATGTTTTCAATTTTATGTAATTTAACATTTAGTTATGTTCCATCTTGCATTGATTGTTGCTTTCATTCATTCAACAAATCTGTATTAAACATCTACTGTTAGGCTGTGTTCTAGGTGCTAGGAATATAGTAGTGAACACATAGGTAAAAATTATTGCTCTTGTGAAGCTTCTGTTTTAAGGACCCAAGACAGTAAAAAGAAGTAATATAAACACTTTTTTGGATGGTGTTAAGTGTTAAAGAGAAAAATAAAACAGGAAAGAGGTCTAGGATGTGCGGGTGGGGGGGTTGCAGTTTAAATAGGATCATTTGGGAAGGCCTTACAGCAAAGACTAATGGAGGTGGGGGGAGCAGGACACTTGGATCTGGGAGAAAAGGCATAGGAAATGCAAGTTCAGAGTCATCTAGGGAGCAGGCCTGGTGTGTTTGCCAAGCACGGAGGAAGCAGGTGCTGACAGCAGTGAATGATGGGGGTTACAGAAGATAACACTGGGGTGCCAAGTGGGGGCCAGTTTGTGTGGGACCCACTTTGGCTTTCACGCCAGTGTGATGGGTGCCATTGTAGGGGCTGGAGAAGAGCAGTAATGTAATCTGACTTAATTTTCAAAGTGTCACTGTGGCTGCGTGTGGAGAAGGTTCCAGGTTGAGCAGCAAGAGAAACCAGTGGCCTGTCTGGTCTAGAGGCTGCTGTGATACTGTAGGGGCGGGGTGATGGTTTGGGCCAGGGTTGGACATTGAACAGATACTGAGAAGAGTTCGGGGTGTAGAGATACTGTATATGTATGTTTCTTTAAGAAATAACAGGTTTATTTAGATATACTATCCATGACACCCAGTTAAAGTGTACAACTCACTGGTTTTTAGTATATTCACAGATTTGTGCAATTATTACCATGACCAATTTTAGAACATTTTCATCACCTTAAAGTATCCCTTAGCCGTCACTGCTCATTCTCCTTTCAGTTGGGCAACTGAGATGGGGAAAACTGTAGAAAGTACAGGGTTGGGGAATTATCGGGAGTTTCCTTTTAGGAGCACCTGGGTGGCTCAGGTCCTGATGTTGCAGTTCGTGGGTTCAAGCTCCACGTCGGGCTCTGTGCTGGCAGCTCAGAGCCTGGAGTCTGCTTCAGATTCTGTGTCTCCCTCTCTCTCTGCCCCTCCCCCACTTACATTGTGTCTCTTTCTCTCTCTCAAAAATAAATAGACATTAAAAAAATTGGAAAAAAATTATTTTTAGAAATGCTAATTTGAGATGCCTATTAGATATTTAAGTAGAGAAGGGAAGTTGGCATTTGATACGTGCTGTCAAAGTTCAGGGGAGGAGGTGTGGCTAAAGATGAAAATTTGGGAGTCATCAGCATGTATCTGTGAATTTTTTCTGAATGAGATTATTAGTTCCTGGAGGTCATTTCATACAGTATTGCCCACCAGGTTGCAAGGACCTTCCCTACAGACATCCCATGTTCATATAAATGAGTTCCTGCATAGAAGTTGGCCCAGTCCCCACTTCTGCCAAGCTTGAAGCCCAACCAAGATGTCAGGCCCCACATGGAGGAAGCTGGTGACCAGCCTCATCCAGCTCTCGTAAACTCTCCTGTCTCCTTCCACAGCATCACAGCCGCTCAGTCTGAACTACTCCTTGGCCCACTCTTTGCATTTTGTTTCTCCCTACCCACCTCTCTCCCAACAATTGGATCTTTTCTGCTTTTGTCTCCTTTTTAGTATGTGACCTAAAATATTATCTCCTCAACTGTGCTGACCCTTGGGTTGTCAGATCAGACACTCCAATCCTCTCCCCCTTAATCCTGCTGTAGAAGGGTCTGAGGAATGCCCGTCCCTATTCAGCCAGAGCGTGATCGTTTCACCTGCTGCGCAGTACCTCCCAGGCAGTTTCGTGGTCTCAGCACCACTGACATTTTGGGCTGCACAAGCCTTTGTTCGGGGCTCCCCTGTGCACTGTAGGGTGCTTAGCCCCGCTCCTGGCCCCAGATGTCTCCAGATGTCAGTAGTACTCCCCCACCAGTTGTGAAAAACAAAAATGTTTCCAGACACTGCCCACTGCCCGCTGTCACCCGGGGGGGTCAAAGTCCCTTCTTCCCCCATTTGAAAAATAGTGCCCTAAGGGAAAATGTGGTAATTGTGAATGTGGTCCCTTCCACCTCTAAAATTTGGTTATTTTATATCTATTCAAGCAGTCCTTCTGTCATTAATATACCTAACCTTTTCATTCTGTTTGCTGTGTTTGACTCTCTACACCGTGATCCCATTCACTTTTCTTTCCCTCTTTCACTTTTTCTTTTTTTCCCCCTTCTTCTCAGCTCATCTAAGAGCCATCTGTGAGTCACAGAATGGTGATGCTCCTGGAAAATAAGTGCAAAAATTAAGGCACGTCTACATGTTGTGCAAGAAAAAGGAAAATCAAAAGTTTTAATAAAAAAAAATTTGCCCTGAAAAATTAATCTTAGTCATCCATAAAGCTCTTACCAGAATCTGTAACGTCATCTATTCAGTTCCAGTAGTCTTCAGATTCAAAATCTTCTTTAGGCGCCAACATCAAGTGAATGAAAGCACTTTTGGATTTAATTTAACGTTGTTGCTATTGATTAATAGTATTGTAAGAGTATGGCTTCCCACACCCAGGGTCCACCTTGGCTGTGAAGGGATTGTTTTGGGATAATACACTTGAAGTTCCAATAAATGACTTTGAAATGAATTCTTGGGAATAGCTTCTAAGCTGGTGGCAGCATCTGCTTTTCATGATTGAATTACAATATAGAATCGGCACATGGAGGCGAGTGGTGGGTTTTGTGGGACTGAGGGTATTCCAATGTGGCTTGTTTTTTTGTTTTTTTTTTTACATTTATTTATTTTTGAGAGATAGAGTGCAGGCAGGGGAGGGGCAGAGAGAGAGGAAGACACAGAATCAGAAGCAGGCTCTTGGCTCTAAGCTGTCAGCATAGCCCCTGACGCGGGGCTCGAACCCACCATCTGTGAGATCATGCCCTGAGCCGAGGCAGGATGCTCAATCGACTGAGCCACCCAGGCTGCCCCAATTTTGCTTGTTTTTTTTTTTTTTAAAGAAAAACAAGAGAGAGCACAAGCAGGGGAGGGTTAGAGAGAGAGAGAGAGAGAGAGAGAGAGAATCCAAAGCAGAATCCAGACTGAGCTGTCAGCAGAGAGATGGACATGGGGCCTGAAATCACAAACTGCACGATCGTGACCTGAGCTGAAGTTGGACCCTTAACCGACTGAGCCATCCAGGGGCTCCTCCAGTGAGGTTTTAAAACAATTTTGTTTCTATCTCAGGAGATGAAACATTGAGATGAACAGTGTTACAAATGCTTCCTGGCCTCACCCAGAAGCGTCAGTTACAATTTTCACTAAGTGCTCCTTTGCTAGGTATTGTGAGGAGTTAAAAAAGCAATCATGGTCCTTAAGTAATGTTCTATCTATGGAGGCAGGCAAGAAAAATAGAAAAATGTACAAAAAATGCAAGTAGGTATAACTGCACCTACATTTCTGTCATCCTTAGGGCTAAATAATTGTTCCTACTGGGAAAAAGATGAATAATGAGAGCCAAGTGGGGTCAGTCAATAACCCCCCAGAATAAATTGCTAATCAGAAGTGGAGCTAGCACAGGCTGATGAATAACAAGGTTACTTGATCTGAAGAAAGAACCTGCTTCCCCTCATGTTCGTAATTATATCAATATAGGGAAAGAGACAACTTGACTTTCACTGGGTTACAGCCAGATGATGTTGTAAATCAATTACCCGTTCACAGGCACCCTCTCCTATGGTCGCCTGGTGGGGATATAAGCAACAGCTGACCCCACTGTGAATTGCTTCTGCAGCTTAATGATTGCCTTTGTACCTAGCATATGTCTGTGCACAAGAGCTTGGGCTCAGATCCACGGAGAGCCCTGCTTTCAGAGCTTACCCTGCCCACTGATTACCTGGGGATCTTGTTAAAATGCAGATTCTGGTTCAGTAGGTCTGGGGAGGGGCTTGGGATTCTGTTTCTAATAAGCTCCAGGTGTTGCTGGTGCTGCTGATCGATCCATGGAACACGTTTTGATTGGCAGAATATTGGGAAGAAGAGTCTCACAATGGGAGAAACAAGTGGAATTTGAAAGGACTGGGAATTGAAGTGAGAAATGAGTGGATTTCATCTTTCTCTCCAGTCCCTCTTGTTCTGGATTTTTCTCTTCTTTCACTTCAGGGCTGTCCACCTCTTCACTCCCCTCCCCCCGACTCCCTTTATACACACACGGCCAAGAGATCTGGATTCAGTAATCATGGTCCAGAACCTGGACGGAGGTCTTTGTCACCATTCTCCAGATGTTTCTCACATGCAAATCAACTTGAGATTCACTCGTTTATCATCTTGTATTTTTTATTTTTTCAAAAATATAATTTATTGTCAAGTCGGCTAACAGTGTATACAGTGTGCTCTTGGTTTTGGGGGTAGATTTGCATGATTCATCGCTTGCATACAACATCCAGTGCTCATCCCAACAAGTGCCCTCCTCAGTACCCATCACCCCATTTCCCCGTCTCCCCAACCCCCCATCCACCCTCAGTTTGTTTTCTGTATTTAAGAGTCTCTTACGGTTTACCTCTGTCCCTCTCTTCTTGAAACTATTTTCTCCCCCTTCCCTTCCCCCATGGTCTTCTGTTAAGTTTCTCAAGATCCACATATGAGTGAAAACATATGATATCTTTCTCTGACTGACTTACTTCACTCAGCATAATACCCTACAGTTCCATCCACATTGTTGTAAATGGCAGGATTTCATTCTTTCTTGTTGCCAAGTAGTTTTCCATTGTATATATAAACCACATCTTCTTTATCCCTTCATCAGTTGATGGACATATGGGTTCTTTCTATAATTTGGCTATTGTTGAAAGTGCTGCTATAAACATTGGGGTACATGTGCCCCTATGCATCAGCACTCCTGTGTCCTTTGGATAAATTCCTAGTAGTGCTATTGCTGGGTTGTAGAGTAGTCCCATTGTTGTTTTTTTTTTTGAGGAACCTCCACATTGTTGTCCGGAGCGGCTGCACAGGTTTGCCTTCCAACCAGCAGTACAAGAGGGTTCCCGTTTCTCCACATCCTTGCCAGCATCTGTCGTTTCCTGAGTTGTTAATTTTAGCCACTCTGACCGGTGTGAGGTGGTATTGCAGTGTGGTTTTGATTTATATTTCCCTGATGAGGAGTGTAGTTTATCATTTTTTAAAAATGACTTCATAGTTATCTTTGAGACTGTCTTAAAATTTTTTTTTTTCAACGTTTATTTATTTTTGGGACAGAGAGAGACAGAGCATGAACGGGGGAGGGGCAGAGAGAGGGAGACACAGAATCAGAAACAGGCTCCAGGCTCTGAGCCATCAGCCCAGAGCCCCATGCGGGGCTCGAACTCACGGACCGTGAGATCGTGACCTGGCTGAAGTCGGACGCTTAACCAACTGCGCCACCCAGGTGCCCCCTTTGAGACTGTCTTAATTCAACACATAGAATTGTTACATGCTTGTGAATTATTCATGAATTATTTTTGTTGAAGAGAGACTGTATCTAACAAGATGGCTATTCTACGAGAAGTGGAGTAAAACTGCTTTTTTTTGTAAAGGTTTTTAATTTTTTTTTAATATTTGTTTATTTTTGAGTGAGAGAGAGAGAGGGAGGGAGAAAATGAGTGAGCAGGGGAGGGGCAGAGAGAGGGAGACAGAGGATCTGAAGCAGGCTCCACACTGTGAGCGTAGAGCCCCATATGGGGCTCGAACTCATGAACCTGTGAGATCATAATCTGAGCTGAAATCGAGAGCTGGCTGCTCAACTGACTGAACCACCCCAGAGTGGAACTGCTTTTTATCTGGACACCCAGGCACTTGTAGAGGCCTCCGAAGTGGACCCCTCCCTCCCTCAGTCCCTTCACACACAGCAGCTTGTTCTCCAGGTCCTAGACAGCCTGTGGGTGTCTCCGGGAGCTTGTTCCAGATGCAGAGTTCTAGGGCCCTGTCCCAGACCTATGGAACCAGAATCTGCATTTTAATGAGATCCTCCCTTTCACTTCTGAGTATGTCACTCTCCAAGAACCACATCTGTCATGCCCTCACTGTGTGTGTAGAGGCCCAGAACTCAGGGCCCCAGTGTCCCTGTTGAGGAGAACAGACGTGCCTGCTGCCCTCTTACTTGCCTTTCCTCTCTGTCCTCATGTTGCAAGTTTCATTCTGTCAGATGGTGGGGTAGCATGATTCATTCTGTGAAACCACACACTTGTTGGGTGGAAATTTTTCTCTTGCGAAGCCACGTTCTGCTTAAATGAATGTGCTTTTGGGTCTGCACTGATTCGTGAGTGCCAGGTGCGGTGACCGGGGGGGGGGGGGGGGGGGGGGGGCAGCCCCGGACTCTCGCTCCGGTCGGTGTGCAGGATCTGGCTCACTGTGGCTCTGGTGTGGTATCTCGCATTCTTGTCCTCGGGTTTCTGCTCTGAGATGGCCGCGTGATTACCACGCTTTGGCTCTCTGTTGCTTCTTTCTGGAATATCATCTTGACAGCCCAGATTTCATGAATGTCCCCATTGATGAGTGGAAGTATCTGTAGTCAGAAATGAACATGCCAAAGGCCGCTCAGACTATTTTTCCCCCTGCAGCTTCCTGTCATTTGTGGTGTTCTCTTCATAAACCACAGGGCTCGGCAGTAACTAGCGGCTGTTTACAGAGCTCTGGCGGTAATTAAGTCAAATTGGATCTGCTCTCTTAGTATGGTGAGGGCATATACTGACATCCATTATGTACCGGCGGGGTGCGGGGAGAAAAGCAATTCTTGTCAGTTTTGATACATGTTCAAGCTGGGGAGCATGTGAAGGAAGAAGGAGTTCTGTGGGTGAAATCAGAGTGCTGTGTGGGAAGCAGACCTGCCTTTGTGACTCCCAGGGGCTGAGCTGAAGAGTGGGGAGGAAAGGCCGGATGTCTGGTTGGCATGAGAGGAACATGCTGGGGTGAAGGGGGACACCCTCCCTGGAAAGTGCTGGCTGGATTGGAGAGGGACTTCGTGGGCAGTGTCACCACCATCTGTGCGAGCGTCCCAGAAACATCCCATGGCAAGAGGCACCATCACCCCAACTCAGCCTGGTCATGCCTTGTCACTTAATTAATTTTTGTTTTTTCATAAAATTCATCACCTTCTGGAGTAACCCTATTTATTTCGTTACTTGCTTAGTGTTTGTCTTCTCCAACAGAACTTTAGCTGCATAAGAACAGGGACCTAACTTGTTTTGTGCATTTGTATACTTTTTGTGCTTGGTACTGTGACTGCAAAATGCCAGCAGCTATAACAAGTTGGCTGTCGTAACGAGTTACCACAAATGGGTGGCTTCACACAGCAGGAATTTATTCTCTCCCAGTTCAGGAGGCCAGAAGTCAGAAGTCAATGTGTGGGCAGCGTCGGATCCTTGTGGAGACTCTCTGGCACACTCCCGTCCATGCCTCTCACCTCCGGTGGTCGCTGGCATTACCTGGAGTTAGCTCCGTGGCTTGTGGCTGTGTCACTCCAGTCTCTCCCTCCAGCGTCACATGGCCTTCTTCCCCATGTGTATCTCTGTGTGTCCTCTTCTCTTTTTATAAGGACATCAGTCATTGGACTTAGAGTCTACCCTATTCCAGCATGACCTCATCTTAACTAATTACATTTGCAAAGACCCTATTTTCAAATAAATTTGTATTCTGTCGTTCTGGGTGGATGTGGATTCTTTTTTTTTTTTTTTTAATGTTTATTTACTTAGAGAGTGAGCGAGCACAGGGGAGGGGGCAGAGAGAGAGAGAAAAAAAAATCCCCAGCAGGCATTGCACCATTGCACTGTCAGCATGGAGCCTGATGTGGAGCTCGAGCTCATGAACCTGTGAGATCATCACCTTGGGTGAAATCAAGAGTCAAACACTTAACCAGTTGAGCCACCCAGGAGCACCAATGGGTGAACGTGGATTCTGGGGGAAGCGCTGTTCAACCTACTACAGACTCTCAACAAACATTGTTGAATAAGTGAGTCCTATGAGATTTCCTTTGACCTTCAGGTTTAAGCCCCAGAACAAATAGAGGACAGAAAGAAAGAGAGCAGCTACCTATGGTTCTAAATAATCTTGGGGCAGTTCATTCTGTCTGCTGAGTGCAAAAGCCCAGTGTTCTCAGGAATACTCTAGTAGAAAGACATTGGAGAAGGAGTACTGTGTTTTACTATAGGAAGATGTAAAGATTTTTAAGCACAAGTAGCTCTGATGTCAGCAGGGCTCTGGGATTAGGTCCCCATGTGCAGCTGTGGTGGGGGTGGGGTGCTCTGATGCTGGACCTACTGGCGGGATTCCCAAAAAGCTGAGTGAGCTGGGGGTACCAACAAGGAAGGATTCGAAAGAAAATGAGAGCATCTTTGCCCTAAAAAATTATTTGAAAAAAGCTCCCAAATCATCAGAGGGGGGAAAAAGGAGAATTCAGTCGGATTTCTTTGTACTTAAGCGATGGTTTTGGATTGTGTTCATTTTGAATTTTGTATGGGTTGGGGGGTACTATAATGTCATCAGTGCTCTCCAACAGTTCAATCCAGGCCTCTTCAAATCCCTATATTTCTGAACCCTCAATCAGAATAAAGTATGGGCCTGGAGACCTAGCTGCTCTTGGTAAGCTGTTGGTAGTTTCTGTTTAGTGAGACGTTTTAGTAAACTCTTCAAGTTTGAAACTGGTTTATGCAAGATAAAGCCCAAAATAAGTATAGGACAATGAAAAGTCAAGAAGCTCTGCCTGATGATATGGAAGTCACCTTTCTTGAGACCAGAGTTGCATTTCTGAGGGATTGGCCAACCAATGACCAAGGGCAAAAAGGAAGCCGTGTTCTGGTGGAGATGCCCAGGGGGCTTGTAGTATTTGAAGTTTGGTCAGAGTAGAGTATGATAGCCTTTTCTTCTCCCACAACATTTTGGCAAGCCTGAGAGGACCAGGAGGCAAGCAGGTCATACCACCTAAGGAGTGGCCTGGCCTGTGCACCCTTGGATGGGTGATGTCTAGTAGCCAATTGGAAGTTTTCTCTCTGCATTCTTTTTCCCTTGAGTATCCCCTAGCTTCTTTATCGTTAGACATATTCTAGTCTCAGCCACTCTTGAGGAGGTGTTCATGTTCAGGGAAAAAGAGACCAGAAAAACTAGCTGTGAGGCAGCAAGTAATGACCCACAGAAGGGCTAAGTCGCTGAGAACAGCGTGGCTCATAGAGGTGGCAGGTGACAGTCACGACAGACTCATGTGGATGTATCTCCAGAAAGATTCAGAAATAGTTGAGGGAGGAAAATTGTCCAAAGTGTGGGCTTCTTGAAGTTCTGCAAAAGGGGATCTCAGGGTGATGAAGGCAGGAATGAGTCATGACAACTCAAGAGATAGGAAACCTGGAGTGCACACTCATTCATATTCTTCCAGAGCTGCTGGGTTTTCACGTTCAGTGTATCCTGATTCCCATTGTCTGCTGTTGCATTTTCCCCCTCAATTACCGCTCTTCACTGACCAAGGCTAATTGGCTTCTCCACCTGATCTGCGTGTTGCTCCTAAAGTGCCACAGGAAAAAGCACTGCACCAGCAGCGCTCAGCTCAGCTGCTGAGGTCTGGCAGCCAGCTTCACCACCACTGTGTGTGGGACTCGTGTGGGACTGGGGCTTTGCCAAGTCCCGCAAGGCAGTCGGTGATGTTCCCTAGCACAAGTGCTGGCCGTGGCAAGGCATTGCCTAGAAGGGTAATTAGCATGAGAGTTTTTAAAGTGTTCTTTAATTCAGAGTAGCTGTATTGGCTTTCATGTAAATAACTGACAATGTCCTGTTGAGTGGACTCTGCAAATGAATGTTTTAAAGCATGTGTTCTCTTAGAAAATAACTGGAAATTTGCACACATTTGCATCGCGTGATTATCATACGTGAGAGGAAAGTGCAAACATGGTCAACTGTGGTGACTGACCTGTACCCTCCCCTTCACGTGAAGAGGTTTGCTCTGTTCCAGGGGGAGGGGGGCCCAGGGTTGCATGAGCTACTTGGACGTGCAAAGGCCTCTGTGGGCACCTACTTGATCCCCAGGACCCCCTCTGCTTCGGAGTCAGTGAGATCTTCTGCTCTGCAGAAGTTGAGTTTGAACTTTTTATGGGTTCTGATAACAGCTGGGGATTCCTTTCCCCTTCTGTTTTCCTGCCACCCACAGCCTCCCAAGAGGCAGGATAAAAGAGAATGTCATTGCTTTTCCTTTCTTCTCTGGCTTTGATTTCCTCCTCTTTGTGTTTCTGAAAACTTTAAAACAACCAAACAAATAAAATACTACAGGTCATCTCCTTGTGATCCTTCTCCTCCTTCTGGTGTTTCCCCCCTTTTTCTTGCTGACTTTCTTCTTAGCTCCTCATTCTCTTTTCTCTCCTTTTAGGAGTTAGGACTTGGGTTGGCTGTCTCAGAGTAGAACAAAGACGTGGCTCAAAGTAGATAAATGTTTCTCACTCAAATGACAGTATGTGCTGGTGGGTGATGAGGAGGAATGGTCAGGTCGGCTCCGTGTGGCATGCTGGGGACTCAAGCTTCTTCTAGTTTGTCTTGCTGTGTCTGTGTTCTTGGCCAGTGTTGACATTCCATGCCCCCCTACGTCTGATTTCTTTCCCAAAGGAAGGGGCAAGGATGATGTGGAGATAAAGCACAAGCAGGTAGGTCCTGAGATTTATCTTCAGCACTTCCACTCACAACCTTGTGGCCACATCTAGCTGCAGGTCAGGTTGGGAGAGCTCGTGTCTAGCTAAGCAGCCAAGGGTTCACTTAAAACTAAAGGGCTCTGTTATTAAAGGAAAGGAGTAGTGAGCGATGTGAGGAGATAAATAGCCATTCCTGCCACACCACTTATGCTGTTAAACTCTGTGTTGAAAATGATTGAACACTGGGGCAAAGCAGACCAGACTGCAAGTTGCAAATGGGGAAGAATAAGGAAGGGAAGAAACTTTCGGTAAGTCCCAATTTATCAGTTGCCTAATGCATATGTATACATATACTGACCCCAGAACTACCACTCACCAGGTTCTGTGGGGAGTGTGAGAAATTAAGCATCATGGACATTGATGCCAAACCAACATGGCTGCCAACCCCTCTCCCTAGCACTTGCTGTTAGATTTTGACAAGTGACGTAACTTCCTTGAACTTGGATTTCCACACGTCTTGAGGGGGAACGATAATACTGCCTACTTTATTGTGATGGTTTGACATAGTACGTGAGAACTGATTTTTATGATGCGTGGTACAAGGTGAGCTCTCAAGAAACACTGACCAGGGTCATTTCCCACAGAAGTTGTTTTGAAAGCTCTGTATGATGTTCCTAAATCACAAATCCACAAGTAGAAATGGCAGTTGCAATAATGCCCATGATGGAATGGGGTGGTACTGAGGAGCTGCAGGAGCTCCCGGTGGACCCTGAAAGAAGGAACTGTTTTGGAGGTTTAGACTGGAGAAGACTCTGAGGACAAGTAGCCTGTTTGGGAGGTGATCCTGAAAAACACCGGTAGAAAGTGGGGAAGTGAGAGAAGAGAAGGAAGCCAATGAGGGTGCTATTGAGCAGGTTACTGTGATGCGTAGCCAATCCTCCTGGGGAGTTCTGGGAGACCACATGGAAATGTCTCAGGTTGTTCCATTCAAGGAGATAGCAATCCACCAACTTCTACCAGTTATTGGTAGAGGTATGCTCCAGGAGATGTTAACTCCCTGGCACTTCTTCCTGCCCCACCTTCTACTGAGTGGGCCAGAGAAAGTCATCAGCCCAATAGCCGTGGTTCATGCAGCTGGAAGTACTGGGTTGGTTAGTGCCAAGGGGACATAGGTGAGGTGCCCACAGGGTGGCCTCAGCTCTACTGGGTGGCCTAATACAGGGCATTGACTTACCAGCTATGGTCTGGGGTTGGTGCCTCTGGAAAAATGCCCACGTGCTTGCATTTTACAGCTATGCTGCAGCTTTATGCATTTGAGGATGATTCAATCATTTGCATCTTTTCATAACAACCAGATCCCATTGGTAACTGCCATAAATTAATGCCCAAGACCTTTTTAAAAATTTTTTTAAGTTATTTTATTTATTTTGAGAGAGAGAGAGAGAGAGAGAGAGAAAGCAAGTGAGCAAATACGAGCAGGGGAGGGGCAGAGAGAGGGAGAGAGAGAGCATCCCAAGCGGGTTCCACACTGTTAGTGCGGAGCCCAATGGGGGGCTTGAACCCAGGAGCCGTGAGATCATGACCTGAGCCAAAACCAAGAGTTGGTCGCTTAACCCCTGAGCCACCCAGGTGCCCAATGCCCAAGACTTCACATGGAGGTTGACGTGATGAGCAACCTTGTATCTCATGGGTCCAGATAATGTGCCAGTTTATCTTACAATGTAAAGGCAAGATTCCTACCGTACTTAATCACGATTTTGATCACAGTGGATTGAGTGCTTTCCGGGAACCATGCCAAACACATTGCTTGGTGATCTTATTTAATCCTTAGCACTTTCCCATAATCTATATGTTATTCCCATTTTGCAGATGCAGAAGTTGAGGCTTAAAAGGTGGGACAAAATGTCAGGTGATTGCTTCCTTGCTTTTGCAAAGCAAAAACAAATGCCTATCTCATGAATATATTGGGGAGCATAAGTGAGTTTGTACAACATCTCCTTCAGTCTCCAGAATGGAGATGTCACACCCACCCACATGGAGACCTCTATCCTGTCCTGCTCACCCTCTAACTTTGCCTCATTGCTCACTCTTTTCCTTTTGTCCTTTTCTTTTTTTTTTTTCTTGTCAAATCTCTTAAGCCTGGCAGAAGAGAGAACCTTGCTAGAGGTTAGCTTGTCAAAGTGCTGGCGTGTGCAGTGAGACGGAGAGCAAAATGAAGCACCTGGGATTTCAGAAGGGATGTCTCCACCGAACGGCGCCAGTCTTAGTGTGTGGCCATCTCTATAATTGAGATGGGGACTGCTCTGTGTAGAGGGCCAGCCTTTCAATTTACTTGAAAAAGTAAATCTACTACTTCCAAAAGGTCTTCTTCCTGTTGAGTAAAATCAGAGAGCTCAGATCAGTAATGGCTTTCTGGTCAGTCTGCCGTAACCCCGTCAGAGCTGGCCCACCTGGGATGCCGCTAAGTGGCTGTGATGTGTTTTACCTTCCTGGCCCTTTTTCTAGGCTGCCATTATGTACGCCAGTGGGGAGAGCAAATTGTGTTACGTGGACATATTTCCAATCTGTTAGCTCAACAGTTTAACTCCTTTTGTACAGACTGGTAAATAGCCCTCAGATGGTAATGACTTCTAATTGCAGCCAAGGAGGAGAAAAAAAAAAATAATGGAGGCAGTTATTTCGACGTACAAAACTTCATCGCTGCAATCCTTGGAGCAGTCTGGTCCTTCGGAACAGTCTGCCATCAGGATGCATAAATGAAAGGTCTGATTGAATTTGCACTGGGCAGCTCTGGGGAGTGAATATATTGGTACAAATCCTCGGATGTTCTGGGGCTTGCTTGTTAGCAACTGGTTACTCCCTGTGGTTTCTCTCCTATAATTGTGCACTGCAGGCTGGCATGAGGGGTGTAACCTTCTTTTGAGGTGTGAAAAAGCATTAAGTTGTGCCATTATTTTGAAGTCATGACCAACACCGAAGTGAGCAAGATAGAGTTAAATATACGCAGTCCAGTGTGCACTAAAAGATTTTGCAGTCACTTCTTTTTTCCATTTCCCAAAGCACCCTTGCAATTGCTTATGTTTATTTTTATTAAACAATTTTTTTAATGTTTATTTATTTTTGAGAGACAGAGAGAGACAGCTTGAGCAGGGCAGGGGCAGAGAAAGAGGAGACACGAATGTGAAGCAGGCTCTGGGCTCTGAGTTGTCAGCACAGAGCCCGACGCAGGGCTCAAACTCACGAACTGTGAGATCACGCGTGACCTGAGCAGAAGTCGGACGCTTAACCGAGTAAGCCACCCAGGTGTCTCACATTTGCTTCTTTATAGGCTTTCAGTAATAAAGTCTGCATGGCAGTTTATATATGTATACAGATACATTCAAAAAATTTTGGTGGTGGTACAGGTCAGAATAAAGCACCAACTTTTTTTCAGAATTATACTTCATTTGTTTATTAAACCTTAATTGAGCAGTGACACTTTGCTGGGTCCTGTGTTGAATACAAGTACATAAAGACAAACAAGACATAGACTCATATTATTACTCGTAAAATAATTTAATATTGGCATATTGCATGATTTCTTGGGTGTAAATAAAGTTTACAATTCGTACAACTTACCCACATACAAATGACAACCCCTTCCAAAGCACTAATTGTGTATAAGATCTTCCACAAACACAAGGAGAGGATGTTTTTATTGTAGATATTAATATTGAAACTCCAAATTCCTCTGCTATAGGCCTGCAGTGTAGAATTTTATTATATTTTTCTTGGGCCCAGAGAAATTTCTGGAGCATAAGCCACTGGTGCATATGAATGTTGGCAACCTGACAGACTTAACTGTGTTGTCTTCACGCTTTGCTTTTCACGTTCTTTGCAGTGAGAGAGATGCCTCTCCTACTGTCCATGCTTACCTCCTGTGCCTTTTCTCCAAGTCCCATCCCTTCTGACCCCTCTGAGTTCTCTGTCTTCAGTGTTTGCACCCCTTTCTGCTTCTGCACAAGTTCCCTTCAGATTGAAGTGAGTTTCAAGATATCACGGGATTCTCAACTCTCCATAGTAAAATCCCCCTTCCTGACCCCCAGTCCCCACTTGTTAACTGCCATATTTCTTCCTTTCTCTTATAACCAGTCTTCTAGATTGAATTATCTACACAGATTTTCTCCTCTTCTTCTCCCATTTTAAGGCCACCGACTGTAAACGTATTTCCATCATTTCACTAAGAAGACTCCCACCAACTCACTAACGATCTCCTTGTTGCAAAGCTAATGAATGGCTTACATTTTGATTTTACTTTCTCTGCCCCATTGATACCATCAGCCATGCTCACCCTTTGAACTTACTTACAAATACAAGACATACTCGAGGTGCACTGTTCCATCACTGAGTGGTGATTCAGTCACCTCCTGCTGTCTGTGACTCTCCAGGATCACTTTCTTTCTTTCTTTTTTTTTTTTTAAATGTTTTTATTTACTTTTGAGTCAGAGAGAGACAGAGCATGAGTAGGGGAGGGGCAGAGAGAGAGGGAGACACAGAATCTGAAGCAGGCTCCAGGCTCTGAGCTGTCAGCACAGAGCCCGATGTGGGGCTCGAACCCACGGACCGTGAGATCATGACCTGAGCTGAAGTCAGATGCCCACCCGACTGAGCCACCCAGGCACCCCCAGGATCACTTTCTTACGGACCTCTTTTTGGTAGTTTCTTGTTTGTCCTTGCAGAAATATTCAATTCAATATGGAAAAAAAACCCCACACCCAAGGAGATTATGCCTCACACACTGTTCTTCAACCCACTCTTGTCATGTGATTTATGTTGAACATCCTCACCTCTCAGCACATATAGATTCTGGATTTTGAAAATTCAAGTGTCTTGTTGAAAATTCACTCCTTCTGAGAGGTTTTGCTCTCTAGACCACAGCACTCCCCTTCTTCCTCTGAAGGCATCTCCTCAGTCCCCTTGGCAAGGCCCACTCCTAGCCCCGTTTAAGGGGTCAGAGTCTCAGCCCTCCCCTTCTACATGGTAGGTGTCCTCTCCCATGCACTGTCATGTGCTATTGATTGACCCATGTTTACCTTTTGTCCACTTGTCTTTCCTGACATCCATACTTACGTGTCTACTGCACACTTCCACAAGAATGTCCTGCCCAATATGCAAGTTACCACATCAAAAACTCAGCTGCTGCTGCTGCTGCTCCTCCTCCTCCTCCTCCTCCGCCTTCTTCTTCTTCTTCTTCTTCTTCTTCTTCTTCTTCTTCTTCTTCTTCTTCTTCTTCTCATTCCCTAAATTTTCTTTTCTCTCTAGTTTCCTATCGTAGCAGATATGATTCCCTCCCGACAAATTGCTAAGCACAGATGTTTGGAGTCACCCTTCATTTCTCTTTTCAGCTTTCACATGTACTCATCAATTCTTAGATTTCAGCTCCTAAATATCTTTTAAACATAGTGACTCATTTACATCCCTGTTGTTATTCCGCTAATGGAAGTCATCATGATTTCTCCTCCAAATTTCTGTAGTAAACCTCCTAATAAATAACCCTTCTCCACTGTAATCCATTCTCCCCACTGAAGAGGGATATTTCTCTGACACAAAGCATGACAAAGTCGAAATTTCTTCATGTGGCTATAAGAGATATCAAAGCCCAAACCTTGTTTGTCTGGTCTCCTGTCTCATTTTGTTGTGTCTGAATTTTACACCAGCCAGTTTGAACTTCTTTTGGAGGCTGAACCAAGCTATTTCTCATCTCTGGGCCTTTGCTCATACTGTTCCCTTCTTCCAGAGCCTTTCATCCACATCCATATTCCTCTTGCTGCACCACCGTTAACTGTTAAGCACCTTCTGGTTTCAACTTAGAGATCATTTCCTTTAGCAAGATTTTCTTCATTCTCTCCTAAATCCATTTCTGTACCCATTTTATATGTCCACATATAATCTCCTTCTCACTTCCCCTACATCTCACTTATTACATTTCTAATGACAATGCTTTGTGTTTGTTTCCTTATTTTTAGCTACCTTTATGCTGTAAACCTGTTGATGACAGTAATCAAGGTTATCTTATTTGCACCTCTATCCATCTATCCTATTGCCTAGCCAGAGTAGATTTTCATTAAAAATACATAGAATAATTCATGAGATTATGCCTCAGCTTCATGAGAGTTGACAATTATTTCTAGATTTTATTTCTGTTGATTGGGATGGAGATGTACTTACGCTGTAGCTTTCCTTTTTCCCAACCCCTGACTATCCTTAAATTCGACATCTTTTTATTTCTTTGGAGAACTCAAATGGAAACTGGACTCCTAGGTCCTTCCTTAATCAAATTAGGAAATGCCTAATAACCTGTTCCAGTGTTTGCCCTAGTTTATATGCACATCTCTTCTGTGGTCCTGTCCTCCCAAGAGACAGAGGGCCCAAGGCCATATCTGCCCTTGGTGTTGGAAACCTCTGCAAGTACAACTTGTCATAGTCCTGGAGCTGCAGTATCATTTTGCTTCTCAGGAGACCCCTTCACCATAGCTCATAGATGATGATGGCATTGGCCTAGCAAAGACCCGAATCCTAGAATTCTCAAGAGACGATTACATGCCAAAAGGGAAATTGGGAGGGTAAGAAGAATACAAGATGTCAGGGAAAATTAAAACTGCCTGGCAATTTACTACAGGGGTAGAAACTAATGACTGAAAGAAAAAACTGTGTGCGGCCAGAAGGGTGATGTGTCCGTTGAGCTCTCCTTAAAGGACACCGTCAGGTCCTCTGTGTCCTGGATTTAATCACTAGAGCTGGCCTGGGGCCAGATCAGCACAGCTTATAGAACTTCATGCTGCTTTTACTTGGTGTTGGAAAGCTGTGATGGACCCACAAAACATTTTGGATGCAGCATTTATAAGATTTCTGATGGGATTTAGGGAATAAGAGTGGGGGAGATTGGGAATAGGTTTCTACCTTGGATAACTAGGTAAATGGTGGTCCCCAAAAAAGTGCAAAAAAAAAAACCCAAAAACAATGAGAAGTTGATTTGAAATTAGAAGGTGAATAATGTGATTTTAGACATTTTTGGTTGGAGTTCCCTGAAGGATATTCAGGTAGAGATACAAGGTTGTAAAGCTTGTGAGAAATATTGTGCTGGAGATAGAGGTCTGAGGATTCCTCACCAAAGAAGTGGTAAATGAAGTCAGAACAACAGAAGAATTGGCTCTTAATTTTCTTTATAGCTGGTAGTGCAGGCACAGGTCCCCCATTCAACTCTGCTACCCCTTTGCTTCAAAGTTTCAAGCCAGGTCTTTCTGGTCCCAGGGTCCAGCACCATCTCCTGAAACCCCAGCACAGACAGATGTGGTACCCAGGTGCCTCTTTGTGCCTAGAAAGGGAATCCAAGAGTGAGCATGTGTAGCATGAGAAAAGCAGAATAGCCCTCACCTTTTAGAGGCAGCTGGAGGCAGAGGAACTCACTGGGGAAACAGAAAAGGACCTTTCAGAAAGGCAGGGGGAGCTCCAGAAGAACATTGTCACAGAAGCTAAGGTAGGAGAGCTTCAGGAACAAGAGGGTGTTCAAGAAACAACTGTGAATTTCCTTCAGAGCTGGTAAAATGAGGGCTGCCTTGGATATGTTCTCACAGAAGACAGTGACCATAATTGCCCTATTGCTTGTTGTTTTCTAGGTTATTTATTTTTAGTGAAGTTTCTAGAAAGAGGTAGTGTAAAGTAAGATGGAAGGTTTTCCTTGGGGAAGTCTGACACATGGGGGAGTTGGCTACTTGGAGAAACTGCATTTAACGTGATTCACATACCAAGTTTTATCTGTGTATGGGAGGCTCAGTCAGCTCCTCTCAGACCTTCATGCCTGGGGATATTATTTCATTGGCTTTCTACCTTGAGCAAGACACCTTCTTTAAGTTTGGCTCCGTATTTGAGAACTCTTTCCTTCTATCATTGAGCTTCCTACTGACCACAAAAATGGGTACATGTTTCTTCAAGGTGACTTTTTTTTTAAAATAATGTTTTTGAATATAATTTGTTTTGCTTTTAAAATCTTTAGGTGGATTTTATTTGTTAGCTCAGTTTTAGGTTCACAGCAAAATTAAGAGGAAGGTACAGAGGTTTCTCATATGTACCCTGCCTCACACATCCAACAGCCTCCCCCACTATCAGCGTCCCCTACAGCGTGATATATTTGTTATAATTGATGAACACTGGCACCAATTTTCACCCAGAGTCCATGGTTTACATGAGGGTTCACTCTTGGTGTTGTGCGTTCATATAGGTTTGCACAAATGTATAATACTTTTTGACCTGTACGTTTGGACTAGGTTACAAAGCTAAGCACTAAATTTTCAGTTTAGAATAACTCAAATAATGTGGGAAATAGCTATCCTTAATCCATCTCTTGAGGAAGAGCTTCAGAGTCATGGTGAAAGTCATGGATGGGATAGAAGGTCAATGATATCTGCTTTGCATGTTACTTTGTAATTTTTTAAAAAGTCATTTCTACATTTTGTCCATAGGAGTTTTGATGAGGCTGTGTCCCTAATATTCTCTGCAAATAAACAACTGAGTCAGAATATTCCGCTTGGGTGAAAACCCTCCCAAGTATATCTTCTCTTGCAAGCACTGTCAACCACGGTTCTTGAAAGTATGAAGTGGTCATTACAGCTACTTGGGGCCATGTTTGTTTCCAGGACAATGGAAAGGGAGCCTTGAGTATCCAGCATTGTGTTAGGTACCTCCCACACACACATTATTGCATACGTATCATTATCCTCATTTTAGCCGGGAAGAAACAAATGATCAGAGAGAGGAGCCAGTCCAAGGGCATATTGTGCAGGTTGCAAACATTTACGACGCATGAAGTCCCCAGTGCAGAAAGATTTCTTTAGAAAAAGATGAGGCGTACGCTTGGTTTGGGGAACACGGTGCCTTTATCTGAGTGTTATTTTTGTTTCAGTACCATTAACCACAGTATTTTTCCAGCGAGATACTGATGTTTTGTCTTTTTTTCCCCACTTGCTCAAATGAGTCAGAGACTTTTAAAAGCTTAAAGGTAATTGATTAAACTGTCCTTGTAAAAGCGCTGTGAGATCAAGAAGGTTTGACTGTTCCAGCTTATTTTAAAGACGAAGAATTACATTTTTAAGATGATTACATGTTCCTTTTGATAAAGCAAAAACATCCACAAACGCAGGTGTGGTTTCAGACTGGTGTGTTGAACTGGCTGCCAGCTGTGGTTAGCTTGTGGTAACAACTCTTCTACTCCCTAGGGAGAAGCAAGTCCTGAAGGATCTTTGTGGGTGAAGGAAGAGAAGGTGAGCTTAGTGGGCCATCCTTCACATGCAACTCAACACTGCCTGAACTTAGAAGGCTGTAAGTAAAGACTTTGTTACTCACTGATGGCTAAGAAAGGACTTAGAAGGCCCTGGGAAACATCAGCTGAAGTTGTATAGCTACTTGCAGTCTTGTCTTGTCTGTCTGTCTGTCTGTCTTTCTTTCTTTCTTTTTCTTTTCTTTCTTTCTTTCTTTCTTTCTTTCTTTCTTTCTTTCTTTCTTTCTTTCTCTTTCTTTTTTCTTTCTTTCTCTTTTTCTTTCTTTCTTTTGCTTTCTTTCTCTTTCTTTCTTTCTTTTCTTTCTTTCTTTCTTTCTTTCTTTCTTTCTTTCTTTCTTTCTTTCTTTCTTTCTTTCTTTCTTTCTTTCTTTCTTTCTTTCTTTCTTTCTCTCTTTCTCTTTCTTTCTTTCTTTCTTTCTTTCTCTCTTTCTCTTTCTTTCTTTCTTTCTTTCTTTCTTTCTTTCTTTCTTTCTTTCTGTTTATTTATTTTTTAGAGAGAGAGACAGACAGAGCATGAGTAGAGTAGGGGTAGAGAGAGACAGACACAGAATCTGAAGCAGGCTGCAGGGCTGTGAGCTGTCAGCACAGAGCCCGATGTGGGGATCAAACCCACGAACCACAAGATCATGACCTGAGCCTAAGTTGGACGCCCAACTGACTCAGCCACCCAGGCACCCCTGCAGTGTATTACTTCAACTCTCTGAAGGCATCCATAATTTGTATTGAACTAATAATATTCACTGACTCTTTTTTCTCTGTGTCCTTTGCTGCTTCCCTCACATCATCCAGACTCTACACTTCCCAAGGTCAGGACCCACTTCTTCCATCTGCATTCACTATTTTACACCAACTCAGCAAGTACTGTCTGGAAGCTGATGACTTCCAAAGCTGTCTTCAGCCCAACTCCTCCCCCAAGCTACAAATGAGTTCTAATGGCCTCTTTGACATTTCCTCTTGATGTCTAATAGAATCCCAAACTCATCATGTCCAAAATGGACTGATCTCCTCATCTCCAACCTGCTGCTTTTCATCAGCTCATTTGTTCTTTTTCTATCTCAGTGAAAATCTGTCTTTCCAGTGACTCAGGCTAAAGAACTTTTGAGTCATTCTTGACTCCTCACTTTTTCTTACTTTCTACATCTAAACTTTCAACAACAAACCCTATTGGCTCTGGCTCCAAAATATATCTGGAAACCCACCACCTCTTAACACGTATATTTCTATCATCCTGTTCTCTTACCAGCTACTGTCTTCTCTTACTACCCTGGTACTTACTATCTGTTCTCAACATAGCAATCAGAACAGTCCTTTAAAGTGAGATTTAAAAGACGTGTTCTTCTGCTTGGAACTTTCTGGTTGTTTCCTTATCACTGGTACTCAAGTAAAAATCTTTAAAGTGTTCTGTAGCCCTCACTACCACCGTCCTCTTACCACTCTCTGTGTGGCTTACTTGGCTCCAGCCACACTGACCTGCCTGTGAGTTATTTAACATGCCACATACAACTGTCCCTAGAAGGGGTTATTAAAGCACATTTCTTTGCCCCACACCCAGAGTTTGGGCTTTGTTAGGACTGAGGAGTGACTGGATAATTTGCATGTCCAAAAGATTCCAGGTAATGTGGTTGCTGATGTTTTAGGATCATACCTTGACAACCACTGGTAGTATGTTGATAAACCAGATATCTGACTAGGTGGATGGAAAGCCTGATTTACAGCGTCTACCTATTTCTGCACTGTGAATACTCCCACTGTGGCTGTTGTTAAGCTCCCAACATGCATCATCTGGCTCACAAAATTCCTGGAATTAAACAATTGGCTCTCTTGAGCATGCCACCAGAATGGGGACCATTGGTCTATAATGGCTCTCTAGGTCCTGCCTGGGGAGAGGTTGGGAAAGAGAGTGATCACTTATTCTGCACTTACTATATGCCAGTCATATAGTATGCTGATGTGGTCCTTGATAGATAATGTTTCATTTGGCCCTTATAACAAATCTATGACATTAGATTTGTTATTCTATTTCCATTCCTATTTCCAATTTTTTAGGTGAGGAAATTGAGAAATGAAATGACTTTTTTCTGAGTCACACAACAGATTTGAATTCATGACTGCCGGAACCCTCAATCTCTCCCCTTCTAACAAAACAAAACCAAAAAAAAAATAGTACCTTGATGCTTTGGGTGGTATCTTGTCATGGGGGCTAGGAGATGAAAGATGCGGGAAGCTAAAAGTAATGCACAGCATAGGTACAGATGTAGTCTGAACTTCAGGTGACTAAAATCTCTTCAGTTGACTCTTTGGAAGGGGGCCCTGATGAGTAAGTCTGTACATGAAGCAAGCTAACTATGTGGTATCTGCAGCCCTCATTGCTGATCACAGCCCATGGGCCAAGTGCAGCTAGACAACATGTTCTTTCCCTTAGTTACTGCCTGATAATCCAGGAACTAGTAAGTGCAGATCAAAGGAGACTGTAGAGCTCATATATTGAGAATTCTGGTGCCAGGTGCTGAAATAACCTTCCTTTGAGGGCAAGTAAATTCTCTCAATTGATGGGACAGAAGTTGCTCCAGGCAAAGGCCCCACTTGTTCCCCTTGCTTAATTGCCTCACTACCCTCATTCTGGATCGAGCTTCAATCATTTTACTTTCTAAGCTTGGAAACCCCTGGGACAGGTTTCCACTGGCATGCTTTGCAAGCAACGGGGGCGATTATCCAGGCATCAAAATTGCTTTTCTCAGGTCTTTTCTAGCCAAGCTCAGTCTCTCTTCCTCCAAATTGCCTGGAACACTGCCCTCTCCCTCACCATCCTGTGCCGGTAGAGACCTGGTCTCAGGCTGGGCGGTCCAGCTGTCTGGCTCCATTGAAAATACTTGAAACCTAAATATGACAGACCTTATGCTAACCCCAATGTCCAAGGTATTGCAGAACAAAGTCCAGTGTAATGAAAATCAAGTTTCATGTTCTTCACACTTTTTATTAGGTTATCAAATGAGTAGTTTCTGGGCTCCAGCTGCCCCAGAGACATTTCATTAGGGCAGAAAAGTAATCCTGAGGAAGAGCAGAGAAGTTTCCATCTTTTACAGATGGGTAAGCAAGGGAGAGTCCATTTCTTTTATCATTACTCATTCATTCATTCATTCATTCATTCATTCAAATGCCTTTATACAAGGCACAGTGGAAAACTAAAGAGTAACATCATTCTGGCTGTCAGAGACCAGAGCACACTTCTTGGGAAGCTTAGGAAGGATTTTTGGAGATACAGTTATGGGAACATGGCAGGTAGAAGGAAGGAGAAGGCCGAAGACAGTTGTGAACTCAGAATGTCTGAATGTCAGAATGCTTTTTACCTATCTTTAAGGACAAGAGTCAAGTGAAGGCCATCAAAAAGTAGAGTTTTCCCAACTTGATCTGCTCTATCTTAGGGCTTTCTTATCAATCCTCATGGTGGATTGAGAAATCTGCTGCCATTTCCCTTTCTCCTAGTAAGGCCTTCTATACTTCAAGGGCAAAGAACAGAAAGTAACACAATGCTTTCTGTCAAATGAAAATCACCTCTGAAAAAGTGAAGACTATTTTTTGGAGTTCACGTCACTACTTCTTATCTGCCAGGGGTCTTTGAAAGAACCTTCTAGCAGATAGAGTGCCAAAATGTCACCTCTACTCTGTTAAAACAGTTTGGACAGTGGTTGTAGGTGTCTAGGCAAGATGGCTAACTGATGCTTAGCAGACTAAGCAGACTCACCCACCCAGGTGCTGGCATGGAGAAGCAGTGGTGACTTAGCTCCTAGTGTGAAAGAAGCAAGGTGCTGGGAGAAACAGGCTAAGTGTATTTTTTTCCCTGAGGTAGAGTAAGAAAACAAGGGGAGATAGACCAGGATTGCTGTCTCAGTGGAGCCCCCTCCACTTAGGATGTTAGAAGTGATGAAGAAGCAATTGTCCTCTTATGCACTGGTCAGAGAAAGAAAAGCTCACAATGTCCTCAACAGAGACTGGGTGAACTTCTTCTACCAAGAAGAACCATTATAAAACATTTCAAGCTGGGCATTTCTTTTTTTCCCTTCTGTGAGATGTTGAGATGGGAAAAACTTACCTCACAGAAACTTGAGTCCCTGACAGGCCAACCCTGAGTGGGTTCCACTGACAGTCGTTTCTGGGAGTCATGAATAAGAAGAGGTAAAAGAGAAAAGGCCTGACTCAGTGAGAGGCAGGGCTCTAGGACCTCTCAGGCTTTGGGATAAAGTGGATTTAACTTGGTTCCATCTCTCCAGCACATTCTTTTTTTTTTTTTTAAATTTTTTTTTTCAACGTTTATTTATTTTTGGGACAGAGAGAGACAGAGCATGAACGGGGGAGGGGCAGAGAGAGAGGGAGACACAGAATCGGAAACAGGCTCCAGGCTCCGAGCCATCAGCCCAGAGCCTGACGCGGGGCTCGAACTCACGGACCGTGAGATCGTGACCTGGCTGAAGTCGGACGCTTAACCGACTGCGCCACCCAGGCGCCCCTCCAGCACATTCTTAAAAGAAGAAAGGACAAGGGGGATTTTGTGCGACAAGAGTAGAATAAGGCTGGGTTTGTACTCTCTTATGCATTCAAAAGAGAAAGAAGGAAAGAAGGACCAAATATGGAATTGGACTTCATTTCCAAGCGGGAACCTTCATCACTTTCATCAGTAGCCATCTGGCACGCAGTGTTCTGTGGCGTTTCTCTAAAATGACTGGCAACCTCCAACAGTTTCCTTGGCACTGCCACTGAGAAGCCTCAGTTCTTAGCAATGTGCTAGAAATAGTCAAAGCTCAGTACCGGCAGGTAATGGTGCTTATGTAATCAGCATCGTCTTCAATCCCAGAACAATGAAGCCCTTGCCCCTGTGTGCTACCTCCAGACGCATATTCACAACTTGTTTGTTTTGCCTCTGTCTCATGAGGCTTCTTGAAAGAGATGCCAGCAATAGGGAAAAATTACACACACACACACACACACACACACACACACACACACACACACACACAAATCCTCTGCTTCTTTGGGTTCCACTTCACTATATTCACATATCCTTGTAGCACGTATGGCATAGTACTGTAATTATCTATTTATATAGCTGTCTCTTCCAGTACATTTTAGCACTTAGAGGGGAGAAAATACATCCATTTCATCTGTTTATCCTCATCACAGAGCACAGACACTCAAAGAAGATTTAGATGGACAAATGTTTCGGCTTCATGCTACAAAGCATAACACTTTGTACAAACCTTTTGTACAATTGGTTTACAATAGTTGAACCAGTCACCCCTTTTCAGAATATAAATGATACTCTTCACTTTTTAAGGAATACGTGGTTCTGAAAAGGACTTTTTCCCCTCCTAACAAGTATTGACCTTTCCCAAGGTGCTAGGCGAGGAACCAGCTGAACACCCAAAGCGAGTCTGACCAATAACCCAGGATGCTTTCTCCAAGCAAAGATATGTTCTGGAGCTCTAGGCAACATTTGGAACTGGCAGTTTGATCTGATTCAATCCAAGAATTTATTCAGTTTTTCAGGAGACCAAACGGAATCTCTTAACATTTTGGAAGAGAAAAAAAATATACACATGAACAGAAACACACACAAATTTGAGAGAACCATGAAAGTTTCTGATGATTATGTAATAAAAAGTTTACTCTGTGCTGGAGAGAATGGGAAACACATGGAACGAAGGTTTGGACAGATCTAAGATCTCTGAGGAGAGGAGCCCTTAGAATGGAAAGCTTCCATAACATTTTATGGGAAAAAAACTCTGAGTGAGCAAATAACATTCATTATTCGATTTGTATATTCAAAGAGAGCTCTAGATACTTGCTTTATGTTACCCCTGGTTTCTAAAGCTGCTGTTCCGTGTGTATGTCTGTGGGCTCATTAATACCCAATGAAGTTGAATGCCTTGCTGAACAAAACTAGTACTTCTCTAAAGTGTGTCTCTGAACCCCAGGTGATGGCTGAATTCTGTGTAATAGTGTTTGATACAGCAAAATTTGCGGGGCGGGGGAGGGAGTGAAGAACTTGGACTTTTATCTTAGAGACTGTCGTCATAGTTTTTGACCTGTTATAGAATTTTCTTGTATACATTTTCACACTGAATACTCTAGTGTGGAGTAACTTCCTCAGTAGGCAGTGCTTGCCGAAACAATGTAGGCTCTGATAATATTTGTTTGTGTTGGCATTTGGATATCCTCCTCCAGACTCTACCTGTGGAAATTTCATCATTAAAATGTACATGTAAATCTCAAGATAATTTGGAATATCTGCACAAAACTTGCATTTCCCACTTTATTGCCCCCAAAATAACAAAGATGTTTGGTGTGTTAAATTTGCTAGTTTGGAAACCATTAAGCTTGGAAATCATTAAGGCTTCTTGTAAAAACAAAAGAAAATTCCTCAGTATTCCCATGGAGATCCCCAGAACCCAGTTTGATGGACATTGACTTAAGAAATTAAAGTTTTAGGGACACCTAGATGGTTCAGTTGGTTGAGCATCCAACTCTTGGTCTCGGCTCAGGTCATCATCTCATGGTTCGTGAGTTTGAGTCCTGCATTGGGCTCCACCCTGTCAGTGTGGAGCCTGCTTGGGATTCTCTCTCTCTCCCTGTCTCTCTCTCTCTCTCTCTCTCCCTTTTTCTGGCCCTCCCCTGCTTGTACTTTCCATCTCTCTCAGAATAAAATAAATAAGCTTAAAAAAAGGAATTGAAGTTTTAACTAATGAAAATATCTTTAAAAAGGGAATATCAAGGACCCATGCTTCCTCTGATGATCAGTTGAGGAAACATCTAGCAATTGTGTGGTAGTTCTTTATAATCAAAGTTATGAAGGAAGTGGAGAACAAAGTTTATACCTCTAAATGAGTTCTGTTGAACTCTACCCTCCAAAAGGGAACATTTTGAATCTCAATTAAGTAAATGGTGGGAAAGAACTAATGGTTTCTCATCTGAAAGACTTAAAGATTAAAGAGAAGTAAGTAAGCTTTTGAATTATACACAGATAATTATTTTAAGCCTCACTTTAAAAGTATCTTACAGAGTGCTGTATAGGCAATTCTCTTAAAGCGTGAGCTTCCATAATGCAAGTGGTTACCTTGCAAATCATTTATAATGTCAATTAATTAAAAGAAAGAAATTGAATGATGTGGACCCATCATCTGGAATATGTGTGAAATTTGTAACCAGCATCCCCAAATAAATCACAGCTCTCCAGAAAAAGTTGAAGTACTTTGTTGAATAGCTGATCTGGGTTTCTCTGTTTCACATTGGTGTTTGTGATGGAATTGCCATCTACATTGTCGAGGGCAGAGGTGACAGAGATGATATGGAGTCCTCTGAGTGTGTGGAAGGAAAGGCTGATAAGAAAGTATTTACCTTTGTTCAACCAACTTATTTGTAGCTTGCAATAACAAAATATACACAGAAGATGCTTTGTTTATTGAACCATAAAAACATTTTATTATGCAAATGTGAATGTCTCTTGCCTTTAACAGATTTTTCCTCCTTTAAAACAAATACCATTTTAAACATTTTATGATAACCTGATCCCTTTAAAATTGGAGTGATCATGTTACTCATGGACAGGCTGATTTTAATATTGTTATATTTTTGAAATTAGGAGCTTTCTATTCCCTCGTAAATGCTGATTGAATGGAAAAGTGTTAGTAATTCAGTTGAATAATAACTATAGTTGAATCCTGGCTGTTCAGACTATGTTATCATTTTTTTTTTTTAATTTTTTTTCAACGTTTTTTATTTATTTTTGGGACAGAGAGAGACAGAGCATGAACGGGGAAGGGTCAGAGAGAGAGGGAGACACAGAATCAGAAACAGGCTCCAGGCTCCAAGCCATCAGCCCAGAGCCCGACGCGGGGCTCGAACTCACGGACCGCGAGATCGTGACCTGGCTGAAGTCGGACGCCTAACCGACTGCGCCACCCAGGCGCCCCCAGACTATGTTATCATTATGACAGGATGCCATCCACATTGCAATGGCAAACTCATAAAAAAATTTTGTTTTTTTACGTGAGAGAGAGTATGTATGTGCCTACACGTGTGTGAGCAGGGAGGAGGGTGGAGGAAGGGAGGAAGGGAGAGAGAAAGAGAGAGAGAGAATCCCAAGCACTCTTCATGCTCAGCGTGGAGCCCTGTCCAGGGCTCCATCTCACAACTCTAGGGTCATGATCTGAGCCGAAATCAAGAGCCAGATGCTCAAATGACTGAGCCACCCAGGTGCCCCTCTGATGGCAAAGTCTTAATTTAAAAGACCCCATACCTGCAGAGAAAAATCTGTATTCAAGGCCTGATACTTCTGAGCACCATCTCCGAATTCTTCTTTATGTCCCTACATTCTGTATAGCAGTCTTCCCCTGGTAACAGAAAAACACTTTCATTTTACCATACCAGTTTTTATGCCGTTAGGTATATTTAGAATACTCCTTCTTAATTCATTATGGCAAAATTTTGCCCATTTGGGCCGGTTTAAATGTCATGTTCTCCAAATCAATCATCCTTGTGTTTTTTTCTTCATGCCGTGTTGACTATGGTATGATTATTGGACTTCTATTGACCAATATAGTTCCATAGTAGCATGAGAATGTAGATTTTGGAGACAGAAATATGCTATAGTAGATTTACAGCTCACTCTTGGAAACTGGCTCTGAAGTCTTAAGCAAGAAATGGAACCACTAAGGCTTAGTGTTCTCAAAGTAAAGTGGGGTTTGCTAGCCTTCGGGAAGTTTGTGAGGCCTAGAAGAAAATAATATACAGCGTGGTCACTATCATACAGTAGACACTCAGTAAATGGTTAGGGTGATTTTTTCCATATGTATGTTTTTTTCTCATTATATCTGACCCACGTGAGGTCAGAGACTGTCTTACCCATGTTAATAAGCCTAGCACATTAAACCTAGAGTACGGTAGTAGCTTAACAGAAGTTAAGTGATGATTAAGTGATTGAATGGCAGAGAAAGTGAAAGTACCTCCCGAATCCTCAGCTTACAACCTATACATTTAAAGTAATGAGAAAACCTTATACCCATTCCTAAAGCCTATGGTGCTCTTTTTCTTTATAATATTAGCTTATCCAATTAATTAGAGCCTGATACTAAGGAATTTGAAGGCTTTGATTCCTAAACGAAGAAATTAACTGAGGATATCCTTAGCCACACTGAGTTATTTAGAAGCGTTAACTACTGTTCTCCTGGCAATTTGCAGTGGGGGTTGGGGGAGAGTATGATCAGTGCAGTAACACTTAAAAATAGTCAATCAGTGTATTTGCCTATTAGAGGTAGGAATTTTACTTTAGAAGTTATATCCTAAAGATTGTACTAAGGCTGGAAAACTGACAAATCATATAATCAGAGAGGTACAGGATTATGACCCAGGACTCCCAAATCTTAGCCCCTTGTTTTGGATACTCTGACTGTGATGGTTAATTTTATGTATCAACTTGACTAGACCTCAGTGCCCAGATATTTGGTAAAACATTGTTCTGGATGTTTCTGTGAGGATGTTTTTAGATGAGATTTACGTTTAAATTGGTGGACTTTGAGTAAAACTTATTGTACTCTCTGACGTGGGTGAGCCTCATCCAAACAGTTGAACACTTGAAGAAAACAAAAGGTAACCTTACCTGACCAAGAGAGAATTCTTCTTCAGACTACCTTCAGACTTTATATGCTACATTGGCTTTTCTGGTTCTACAGTGGGCTATCTCTGGACTCAGACTGCAGCTCCTTGAGTCTCCAGCTGCCAGACTCTCCATTTGATTGTGGACTTGCCACACCTCCACAATTCCATGAGCCAGTTCCTTGGGATAAATCTCTCTCTATATATACATCCTGTTGGTCCCCCCACCCCCGGAGAACCTCAAATAAGACCTATAATTTTACAAACTGATGATTATTATGTTACTCTCATCTTGTGGCATCATTAAGCAAACTCACCCCAACATTTATCCAATGATATTTATTTATTTATTTATTTATTTATTTATTTAATTTTTGGGACAGAGAGAGACAGAGCATGAACGGGGGAGGGGCAGAGAGAGAGGGAGACACAGAATCGGAAACAGGCTCCAGGCTCCGAGCCATCAGCCCAGAGCCCGACGCGGGGCTCGAACTCACAGACCGCGAGATTGTGACCTGGCTGAAGTTGGACGCCTAACCGACTGCGCCACCCAGGCGCCCCATATCCAATGATTTTTAGAGTGTTTCCCAAAGGATCCTAACCTGTTAGACTATGTACCTGTCCAGTGGATTGTCTGCATGAGTTACTCGGGGAACTTGCTAAAATTCACATTTCCGGACTTGACTTGAGACATTTTGAATCCAATCTGGGGCTAGCTAATCTGTATCTTTGACCAGTTCTTCTGATTCTAGTGCACTTAAAACTTTGAGAACCACTGGTTTCTATGATGTGTTTTTTATTTGCCTATACAGTGAAAGTATTAGTGAAGAGCCTCTTTTTTAAAATTAAACAAAAGTTTTAAATGCTTGTTTATTTTTGAGAGAGAGGGGATGCAGAGGGGCAGAAGGAGAGGGAGACGTAGAATCTGAAGCAGGCTCCAGGCTCTGAGCTGTCAGCACAGAGCCCAATGCGGTGCACAAACTCTTGAACTGCGAGATCACGACCTGAGCTGAAGTCAGACACGTAACCTACCAAGCCACACAGGTGCCCCAAGAAGAGCCTCTTATAACTAAAACCCCCAAGAGCGACCAAAAAAGAATTCAGCAGTAGGAGCAACATACTTTGATGATAATTTCTGTATTATACATTTTCTTTTCAATATGACTTATAGGTAGACTATTTATTTCTTTTAAATAGGGAATCTGGTTGTTTTCATTGGATTGGAGTGTATGAAAGATTCAAATTTAAAACATCATAGAAAATAGCCCAAAGTATAATTTAAAAAAAATTCTAAGGTTATAATTGACATATAACATTATTTTAGCTTCAGGTGTACAGCATAGTGATTCGATAATTGTATATATTGCAAGTCGATCACCGCAGTAAATCTGGTGTACATCCCATACTTGGTTACAACTTTTTTCCTGTGATGATTTTTTTAAGGTAAAATCTTAGCACCTTTCAAATATGCAGTACAATATTATTAACTATAGTCACCATGACATATTCTTATTTTATAGATGGAAGTTTGTACTATAATTCTTTTAAGGGCAATGATGAAAATACTAAGGAAATGTATAAAGATGCAAAAGAGATTGGAGGGTGACCCTGAAGGCCATGAAGAAGAAACAGGTGGCTGTGTAGAACAGCAGGCAAAGACTGACTGTAACCTGGGGCCTGGGTTAGAAGTGCTCTTGCAGGAACTGATGGAGCACACACAGTTTCCAGCTTCTGGCTGTTGCCGATCCTTAATTTTCTAAAGGAAGGTGGAGGGAAGGAGGAGCGGGATGGACCTTGACTCTTGTATAGATGCCAGTTGTGTAATGTATAACATATGGGGTATGCTTTTCATCAACACTACGCCAAAAAAATTCTGACCCACCTGGCTGAGAAACGAGTGGGTTTGCGAAACAATTAGCATATGGAATAGATTATGAAGAAAGTCATCTTAGCATCTGGTTTACTGAAACCCCACATTTCCTATAACTCTAGGACATAAGAAGAACAATTCCCATAACAGATTAAGGCCAATAACATTTGAAGAATGACTTATTTTGACCCAGGGTGACCCTTGTATTTATTAACATGGTATTGATTTCCTGTTTGCTTTTTCTGAGTCAACATGGAAAATGATCTTTAACCCCTAAAAAAGTTACGAGGACTAGTCAGACAAATGAATGTGGATGAAGAGACTCTGATTCTCTATATTCATTTCGACTTCTCTGTGTGCTATTCATACTGGTTGATGAATTTTTCAGAGAGAGACTCACTGGTTAAGTACAGAGTGCTGACAAGTAGTAAAGTTTATCTTAAGAAGCTCAAAAGCCCCATTATCTCCCCCTTTTATATCCAGAAATTTTTGGAAATCACACTGTAAAAGCTTTGGAAGTTTAGCCTATTTAAGATATTTTTAAATCAAAGGGGTCAGACTCACAATTTTTACTCTTCATAGAAATCTAGACAAATTATTTAGAAATTTATGCAGAAGTATGTTAGTTTAGAGACCTATAAATTCTAAATTTAGTCTTAGAACCTTTGGGAAGAGAGTTAACTATGAAAAAAGAACCCCAAATCCTGTAATTGCTATTGAACAAACAAAAAATACCACCTCACGTAAACAAAAACAAAAACTAGTTATAAAATCTGAAGGCACTTTTAATTTTGTCTGGTTCATAGGACAGGGTAAAAACTAAAATGCAAATAATTCATCAGCAAAGTTGTTCTAGTCCAGAGGTTGACACACTGTGGGCTGCAGACCACATCCAGCCCACCACCTGTTTTAATATGGCATGTGAGCTATGGTTTTTACATTCATAAAGTGTTGTAAAAATGTGATAAAGAAGACTATGCAACAGAGGCATGTGTGGTTGCAAAGCCTAAAATATTTACTATCTTTCTCCTTCCAGAAGAATTTTGCTGACTCCAATCTAGTCTAAGTAAGGAAGGATATAGAGCGGTTCCATCATCTCTGTGATCCCAGGCAAACTGCATGTCTGCTCGGAGCCTGCTTTCTTCTCTGTGACTTTGGGGTGTTTAGACCTGGCAGTCTCACAAATAAAAGCAAATGGGGGGAAGTTCTGAAAACCAGCACCTGCAAATAGACATTAGTTGGTGGTATCATCAAAAACATGTAGCCTCTTTCCATTGAAAAATAAGGGTTTTGATGGGGCTGCTTTTAAATTTGACACAGGCTTTTATTTTGTAGTGATATTATTTTAGGGACAGCCCTCTTCATCACATTATTTGCTTTGAGCGCATATTGGACATCACCCCCAAATTAGACTGTGGTATTTTGGACCACTTCTGAGCTATGGCTTTTCTTTGTTGGGCACATGAAGCCTTCCTTTGTAGATTGTGCCGGTTATGCATGGAAAGTAACTGTGCTTCTGAGTGAAGGAAGGGGAGACTCTTTAGGATACTTGAAATTAAACTCCTTTTAAGTAAGTACCCTCACTTTGGAGAATATGAAGGTGCCACGAGGTCCTAGGCACTGCGAAACCACAAAGGTTGAGACACAAGTGACATGGCCAATGTTTAGAACAGAAGACGAGTGGAAGTTAAGATTTACTTCCTCCTGAATGCTGAGAAAAGGGGAAGGGTGCCCACAGCCTAGGCAAATAGAACCAAGGATGTCTAGTGGCATGGGACGAGCAGAATGCGCCATTTCAATTCTCAGCAAATCTAACTCATGAAAAGGATTATGAGTTAACACCTCACACACTCCGGATCTGGGCTAACCACTTGATGTGCCTTATCTCATTTATATCTTCACACCCACGTTGTGAGGTAGACATAATTCTGTCCATTTCATAGGTGAAGACATGGACCAAGGTTACAGAGAAGTTAAGTAATTTGTTGAAGGTCAAGCTCGACAAGAGAAACCAGGAAGTTCTCAGGAAGAGAAGAAGTAGGGGCTGAGCAGGCAGGAAAACAAGCAACTAGCCGAGGCCCTCAAACCTCAGCCTTGACCCGTAAACATCTGGATTTTATCCTCCTGGTTACATGTGTCACCCTGGCGATACCCTGTCTTAGTTAGACTAAGAGCCCCGCTGGTGGTGATTACAAACCTGACTGAGTAGTGTATTTGAGGCAGAGGTTGAGAGAGTTGTTGCTTTGTGTTTTAGTTGCTGGAGTGCAAATCAGTGACATGAAAAATAAACACATTTTTCTCTCTTGATTAAAGTAGGTTCTTTACCAGTCGTTAGCTTTGTTTACTTGAGAGTAACAAAGCCTCAAATATTTTACTTCTCAGATTGTTGTGAATTTCTGCCCATACACTTCTCCCCAGTAAGTAGTAATTCAGGTAATTCAGGGGAGGGCTTGCTGTGTATGGACTCATGGTTAGACAACCACCCCATCCCTGTTTAGCAATATGTCAGATGAGCATGTCCTAGTAGTTTATAGTGTTGGGCATGGAAGGAATTTCAGGGAAAGTTTAGTCCAGTCTCCCTTATTACTCACCAAAGGAGACTGAGATGCAGAGAGGCCATGTGATTTGTCCAAGGTAGTGCAATGCGTTTGGCAGTGTAGACCAAGTAGTGACCATGAGCTGTGCGCCATTATATGTAGCCCTTGCTGCCTCTACATGCCCTCCCTGTCTGCAAGAGAACCAGATCAGAGCCCCTATAACAAGGTATCTTTTGAGGAGTCTCTCTGGCCACTTGGTGGCAAAGTGGCTACGTGGGCCTGTCCTTGAAAGGCGGGTGGCTCATCCTCACAGGGTAGATATCAACTCTAGGTATATATTCGCTTTTCCTGTCTGCACAATCTCAGCTAGCACCATTAACCAGAGACTCACAAAAAAGCTTGACTGACAGATAAGGATCCTATTTTGGATCCAACTTTATAGCAAAGGAGGAGTGGGAGTGGGATTAGGACCATGGTTTCTGCCAATCTTCCTGCATTCTACACCATCCATCATTCAGAAGGAGCTGACCTCAGAAAGTCCTACAATCATTCAAAGGCATGGCTGATGCACTGGAGGCAGCTCTTTGAAAAGCTGGAGGGCTATCCTTTAAGTTGCAGTTCAGACAGTAAATCACAGCCCTCTCTATGATATTGTGTCTCCAATAGGAAAAACATGTGAGTCTGGGAAATATGAGTAGGTCAGTGGGAAATCACTCCCAATGACCCTGTGGAGATTTTGTGCTTTCTGTCCTTGTAACTCTGGGCCTGAAGGCTTACAGATCATAAGCTTTTGTCAGAGGCCACCATCATGTCCTCTTGAAGTCCAAGATACCTCTGCTGCCAAGCACTTTAGACGATTTGTGTCCAGGAGCCAGCAGGCAAGAAGAGGTCACCACCCTGGCAGCAGGGTCAGTAGAGCTGTTTGCACCCTGGGGCCAGGAAGAAACGTGCACTCAACCTTCTGATCCATTTTGACATCTGCCAGCATACCCTTACCCCACTAGAGCTGTGAACAGATAGGGGCAGCCGTTCACTGCCCAGAAGGGTGTGATTTCCTAGAAGGAATGAAAGTTTGGGTCGCACTGCCAGAAAAGTCACCAAGATCTGCCACAATGATAGTGGAGGGTGAGGGAGTTTTGAATGGATAGTGGAGGAGAGAGAGGGTGAGAACCAGCTATTGCCCTGAGACCACTAACTCTGAGTAAGAGATGCTGTCCAAGAGCCATGGAGGAGCATGTCCTAGGCCCGTGTACAGAATAAACTTCTACAGCACAGGTGGAGTGTGGTGGCCAGGAAAATGAACTCTCAGACTTCCTGCTGTAGGAGCATACATGACTGAAGCCTCCAGCTGCTGACCCACCACCATATTCCTCCTGGACCCTTGCTTCCACAGGCTATTTTCAGCCAGTGACCAGTGCAGTGGGACTAATGCAAGCCCTTTCCCTATAAGATATGGGAATCCTCTGATGGGCAACTTTGGCTTGAGTACTTCCCATTGGCCCATCGAAGACTTTCTTGTATTTTCTGAGGCTCTGCCTGCCCAAACTTCTTCCCCCCTCTCCTTCATAGGACTCAGACCTGCATTACAGTTTAAGGTTCTTCTCTACCTTCTCTGGCTCCCTTCCTTGTTTCCTTTACAGGTGCTTCCTCCAAAAGATCTCTTGTGTATCTAACCCTCTCTTGGTTTCTACTTCTCAGAGGCCCTGAATTAACACAGAAGTGCTCTTGACCCTCTCACTGAGTCTTCTGTCACTGATCCTGGGTGTGGGCTACCATCTGGCCTGTGTCTTCCTCTCTGGCCCCCAACCCCCAAACAGCATTTCTCATTTGTCCTTAAGGAGTGGACATCTCCTGAAGGCCCCTTGTTGCTCTGTTTTTTCTACTATCACCTGCTCAGATTTTTATGTTCAAAACGTTGAATTAAAGCTACATGCTACCCTCAGTCTCTTTACTTGAAGTGCCTGCTCTGTGTCATAGTGAATCCTGCATCACTGAGGGACATCTTCAGAGGTAGTGGCCAGTCCTGTTCTGCAGACACGTGGAGATCTAGGCTTACCATGGCCTTGTAGTGTTCCTCATGAGTTCAGCACTCTTTTCAGGTACACATTTAATCCCTACAACAGTTCCATGAGGTATGGACTCTTCGTATCCTCTTTTTACAGAGGAGGAAATAAGAGAAGATCCTTTAACTAACTTGCCTCTGAACCTACAGTTAGTAAATCCTATGGAAGCAGGATCTGAACCAAGGCAGGAGGTGGAAGAGAGAAAGGAGATGATAATTGGAGAAGGAGATTAGGTCAAAGGAAGACCTCTTTTTGGGGTCCTCCTTAATTTACCAGTCACAGTTCTGGACCTACATTTTTGGTTTGTTTTTGTTTTTGTTTTTAAATCAAGAAAGTGCATGTGTTACACCAAATGATTTGCTGCTTGCTTATTCATTTGTTTTCTTTCTTGCTTGTTGGTTTGTATAGTGATAGCAAAACACCCACAGAGCTGTGAATTCTCTGTGACTCTTAGTCTCTCTTGCCTTGTCTCCTCTCAGCTTTTCAAGGGTTGGCACCTAGGGCGCCATAGCTCTGGACATTCTTAGTTGCAGATATACCGGCCACTCCTATAACCCTGATACTGTAATAATCTGATTACTTTCTCTCATTCTTTGTTTTTAAACAAGAATAAAGAGGATATACAAATTCTTGTAAGACCCTGCACAACACAAAGCAAGGACAGATGGATGATTTTTGCATCTGAGTTTCTGGACACCATGTGTGAACCCTCTGGCAGTAGCATGTGTGTGCAGGGTAGCAACTGGGATGGAACCTTCTCAGTGAGGTCCCTTCATGTCACTAGCCTGGGGCCCTTGTGACACCCAGCATGTTGGAGCAGAGTTAGATGGAGCCTGGGGGATTTGAGCAGGTGGGACAGAACAAAAGGACAGAACAGAGCTGATCAGCTTTTAATGTCTAGGCGGCTAAATCAGGATTAACCTTTTTTGCCTTTTGTGCTGATGAGATTCAGAGAGCCCTGCACGTCGCCCAGCTTACAAGCAGACTTTCTGCTAAATAAGATTTGGGTCATAAACAGTAGCCTAGATATGCACCACTAGTTACAAAGTAATGATGCCCTGGAATTGAAATCTATATGTTAATTTCAAATTCCGTTTGAATTAATTGGACTGATATTAGGGGAATAAAAACCTTTGTCAGTTTGTTTCAAGCTTTGTCTTAATGGGAACGGTAAAACGCCACGTTTATTTTCCAACCTCATTTTTCACTGTATCTATTGATGGTGCCACCTTTATTCCCACAGAATATATAAGTACTTGATGCCACCTGTTTGTCCATTGTCTTATGTGCAGTAGGTGCTTAAAATAGGTATCAAAAACAAGTCTCTATAATTGTACCAAATGGCTAACAATGAATCTACCTCGGGGGATGTAATATTTGTGATGTTTTACTACATGTCAGGCACTTTATTTTCTACGTAAAACTTTTTGCTTCTTTTAAAAAAATTATTTATTGATTTATTTTGAGGTAGAGAGAGAGAGTGAGCATGTACAAGGGGGGGCAGGCAGAGAGAAAGGCGGGGGGAGAGAGAGAGAGAGAGAGAGAGAGAGAGAGAGAGAGAGAGAATATCCCAAGCAGGGTCTGCACTGTCAGTACAGAGCCTGATGTGGGGCTTGAACTCACAAACCGTGAGATCATGACCTGAAATCAAGAGTCAGATCCCCAACTGACTGAGCCACCCAGCTGCCCCAACCTTTTTGCTTCTTAAAACATCCCATGTTCAAATGAGGACTCTGCCATTCAGGGATGTTAAATAATTTGCTTGTGGCAGACGGTAGAACCAGCATTCAGATTCACGTATTGTGACTTTAAATCCAGTGCTTTCTTTCTCCCTTGCGTTTGTGTGTTTACTGTAGAGACTCTGTGGGAAAGGGCGAAAAGACCATGGCTCTGATAGCAGAAAAACCCATGATCAATAGGCATCTCTGTGGCTACTCTGGTTGTATGACCCTTGGAAGCCTCTTAATCTCTCTCTCTCTCTCTCTATTTCTTTATCTTTAATATGGTGATCATTTTTAACACACTGAGTTGTTTTAGTGATTACTAATGTGTAGTCCTGAGATAGTATGGGTGAAACCATTAACATGTTGTTGCCTGTTCATAGTTAGCTCTCCTTCCCTGGCACTGATTCCTAGCTCTTTTTGTTGCGATGGCCCTTCCTGTTTTGAGCCAGGACATTGTACATTGTTAGCAGAGCGTCTTTATGGGGAATACATTTTTAAAGTATCACCCTTTTTGAAGCATGTTTCAAACCTCCTCATATTGTTTTAACATATCTCCTCTTGTGGTGGAGTTGCACTATATACAAGCGAGGTTTCATATGAAAAGAGAAATAAAGTTGATTGTGGGCTGGTGGCTTCCTGATGGATATTCACTAACAATAGGGCCCTGGAACTTGACTAATGGCCTTGTATCTTATCACCATCTAAACTCTCCTAATCATTGCTCAGTTATTCAAGGATTCTTTTTGTTCCAGTTTTTCTGCAGATATGGCCAGATGTGCCAGATGGCCCAAAAGGCTTGGGCCAAAGTTAAAAACCCTGTTAGTGTTAGGTTTGGGATATTTGGCGAGGTAGGATGTAGGATGAGATCTCAAGGTTAACTTGTTAACTTATAAGGCTTGACCCCACTTCTGATAACCCAGTGCCTTGCGTTGGGGGTTGTGCCATCAAAGAAAAGTGCTCCATCAGGAAGGGTTTTCAGCCTTTCATCTCACCCCTTGGAAGGGCCCTAGATGGACCCATCAAATTCCTGTCTGTAGGAAAAAAAGGTACAGCCAGTTTTCAGGCCATGTATAAATACCACACGAGCTAATTTGAATATCTAATGTAATAACTGTGCATATTAGTGGCTCCAGAATTAGACTTGTCTCATACTAAGGAATCCAGGTATCAGCAGAGTTGATGAGTTCATCATTTAACGCACACCTTTATCTCTCATTCCTGTTAACATTATTCTTAACTTTCCTTCAGCTTTATCTTCTTTTGATTATTCCAGCTACCTGTTGTAGGATAGGCTATAACTTTTATTTCCTACAAAGCAGTTATTCCTTTTTACTTACATAATTATAATCTCCCCTATAGATGCCTAAGCAGTACAAGATGTTCACATAGAAAAAACTTGCGAATATATAACAGAACCATTTCCTCGCTTTGTAGCATTACATTTGACCTTAGGGGCAAATCATGCTTACAGTGTCCTTTGTCCTCTGAATCAAGCCATATAATTTTCATCACTGTCAATCCTACCCACTTGTAAATGAAGAAAGAAAATAACACAATGCACTGATTTGATTACATAAACATTGGGTTCTAGCCATATCACACACATACCATCATGTGAAATATATCATACACGAAGGCTTAAACCTTTGTAACCTGAGGATTTATTCTGTGTCCACTTTATTAATCTTTGTTTCATTAGTTGGAGGTTGGTGATTGTGCACAGATTACTGTGAAAATGCCCATTAGCACCTAGGGAATCTGAGAAATGACTTGGGCGGATGTAAGCAGCTGATGCTGATTTGGGTTAACAGCCTCTGTGTTTCCATGCCCACATTCTAGAGCTGATTGAAAATAAGGTTGTTTGTTCCGTCACCCAGAACTTATCATTTATGTGCATATTATATTTTGTGTAAGGATATATGAACCTAGACAGCGATGTAGGTTACACAGTTAACTTGTAAAATTGATTTTCACAGGTGGCCAGGGTGGGAGTGATTGTTAACATTTTATACTTAAAATTGTATATTGTTTGAATTGGTATAGCATAGTACTTTTTAAAAAAAAATCCAAAAAAAAGAAGAGGCAAAATATGATTTATAAGGAAAAAAGTAATGAACTAAATCAGTGCTTAAAATTGTGCATATAGTTCACCTGTGGATTTTGTGGAAATAGATAACCGGACTTGGTCTTCACATGAAAAACAAGAAGGAAGTAGTGTTGTTTTTTAGTTCTATATCAGTTCCTCCTACAAAAGGAGGGAACTTTCCAGAAATTTCTCAAGTCCAGATTAAAATCCTTTTTCAGACCAGAGCAGTAGCTTATAGGGAGGTTGGTTCCTTCAGTACAGTGCTCACACAGAGTAGGTATCCCATATAAACAATGACAGTGAAATCACTCTAGCATGCATTTCCTCTGAAAGCATTTGCTTTAGAAGAATTCATTGCAGCCTGTTTCCTCAAAGAATTTATGCTCCTGTTGTAGAAATAAGACTTAAAAGTCATCTCTGCCTGGTGGAAAGTATTGCTGTTTGTAGGAAAGCAGAAGATAGTGCAGCTTGAAGGCAAGTGTGAGGTAAATACAAGACACATGCAAAGAGCTTTTGCATTCAGAGGTTGAATTTGAACTAAACTTACAGACCCAAAAGGGTTGGGTCATGCAGAGAGTAAAGTAAATGTTGACTCTCTAGGTGCATTAGTTGTTTCTAGAAGGTGACTCTTGGGTGCTTGAGAGAAGCTGAGAGTTTACTAGCTTCAGGTTTCATGCAGCCCAAGTGGGATTAGCCACTGATTAGCTAGCAATTGCTGACCAGGATCAGCTCTGTTGAGCGAAATCTCATTCTCCTCATCACATCCTCATATTCAATTACTCTGACTAAAATAAGTATTTGAGTCGTGTCTGCCAGATGGTCAGCTTTCTTTGCTCTGGAAGAGCTGTTCATTAAAGTGGATTAAGGAGAAAAATACTTGGTAGGAAATGTATAAATAAATGAATTGCTTATTATATCTTTGTACTATTATTCGAAAATTCCATAAGGGACGTGGAAAAGGACAGAAATACTGTTCAAGTCAAATACCTAATGTTCTCAAAGTAGATGAGGCAGACAGTGGGCCAGAATGTCTGCATCTTCAGATTTCACATGGCAAGCATGGCTTAGGGCATGCTAAGTTGGTGACTTATTTGGAGTATAGACTTGTTAGTAGTATTTTATCCATTGTCATTCACATGGGTAGCTTTTTAAATAAATAAATAAATAAATAAATAAATAAATAAATTAATTAATTAATTAATTTATGAGACAGAGAGAGACAGAGCATGAGCAGGGGAGGGGCAGAGAGAGAGGGAGACACAGAATCGAAAGCAGGCTCCAGGCTTTGTGAGCTGTCAGCACAGAGCCCGGCGCGGGGCTCAAACTCACAGACTGTGAGATCATGACCTGAGCTGAAGTCAGACGCCCAAGTGACTGAGCCACCCAGGCATCCCTGGGTAGCTTTTTATAAATATCATCATTCTCGTGTGATTTTACAATGTGCATTTTTTTTGCACATGACTTTTCATTTGGGAGACCCTTGTTTTTCCAGTGGGAGGCAACGTGTAATTTGTATGCAGTCTGGTGAGATGAAAGGACCACCATAATGGAAATTGGATTTAAAGCTGCTTTTCAGAATTGTGTTCATGGTGTTAGGTTCGGGCTACTCACATTACCATATGCAATTGCAATGTAGCTGGTTGTCCAACAAAGAAGAAATGGATTTTCCACATTTCCAGTTAGCTGAGGTGAATCGGTGACAACTTCATTCAGTGACCCAGTCAGGTCTGTGACCAGTGACTGTATGAACAGGAAAGTGTCACTATGTGAGCATTTGAGAATTAATGCTAACCTTACAAAAAATCAGCAAATTCAAAGCTACTTGAATTTTCTTTGAGTTAAGGATTTTGATTAACCGTATTTAGTAATTCTATTATGCAGACTTACCTCTTAGATTGTATATAGGTACAGCGTTTGGGAACATGGGAGGGATGAGATTGAGGATGGAGGTACAGACCCTAGGAGAAACAGAACTGTCCAGAGGCTATGGACTCAGCCCTGGAGACAGAATTCAGTTCCAGATTCAGATCCTAGTCCTTTAGCTTAACCATCTCCGTGACGTTGGGTGAGTCACTTAACTGAATTTCTTCATCATCCAAATGATAATCGAACAACTAACATTTTGAGAACAATTACTGGGCATGAGATAGGGCTCTAAGCACTTGCTGTGGATTACTTCATTTAATTATTACCAATAGGAGCAACTTCACAGAGGTGTGGGGGAGGAGGGTAACTGAAACAGCGCATATAAAGCACCCCATCTATGCAGTGGTTGCTGCTGATGGTTGTGACTTTTGCTGCCCTTATCATCATCATCTTCACCACTAGCTAGAAGGAAGTCTACATGTAAAGGAGGGTGACACTTTGCTTCTCATTGAGCAGAGTCTATCACTGGCTGTATTAGAGCTAGCAGTTAAAAAAATTTTTTTTAATGTTTATTTGTTTTTGAGACATTGCAAGATACAGAGTGTATGCAGCAGAGGGTCAGACAGAGGGAGACACAGAATCAGAAGCAGGGTCCAGGCTCTGAGCTGTCAGTTTAGAGCCCGACGTGGGGCTCGAACTCACGAGCTGTGTGATCATGACCTGAGCCAAAGTCAGACGCTTAACCACCTAAGCCACTCAGGTACTGCTCAGAGCTAGTAGTTTATAAAGTGCCAACTGAGAGGCACCGGATACACTGGATATATTTGAAAGATGTCAATGATGCTTTTCATTCTTCCATAGATAATTTAGAACTAAATGCCTCCCGAACTTGTTTGTATAACCACTTCATCCAGAACCTTCCCCAAATATCCATGGGTTCATTGTACATTTTGAGTCCTGAAGTAATGATGTGTTTGACAGTTAGTTACTTAGCATGAATAACACGTATCTATCTTCAAATGAAGAAGCATTCATTGGTAAGAAGAAAGATGACCATAGCTCCCTGGAGCTCGTATAGCGTTTGATTATGACCATTCACCTCACTATACAGTCTAGTTACCTAAAAGAAGCAAACTATTCTGATGGTACTAAATAAAAATGAGCATTATCTTCACATTCATTTCACACATATTTACTAGTGCCTCTGTATGGCAGGCACAGTTGTAGGTTTTGGGAATATAGCAGTGAATGCCACAGACAAAAATTACTGTACTCTGGAACTCACGTTCCAGTAGAGACACACTTGCACAGACAGCAAATACATACACACGTACATAAATATGTACATACATATGTGTAGGGTGTGTGTGAGTGTGAGAGAGAGAAAGAGAGGAGAGCACAGCTAGAATGGAAGGCCCAGGATTAAAGTTTTAAATGGGGTCCCAGGGAGGGACACTCTGAGGAGGTGCATTTGCACACTGATAAACTCAATCATGTGGATTGTTAGAGATACAGCTTTTGCTCTCCGCCAAGATAAATGACACCCACGGGGTATTTTTGGGTGCCCTGAAATACTTACCATTAGAGGTGTTTCCCAGTGTATTAATACCGTGTGAATGTGAGTTAGCTGGGATAAATGACCCACAGGGACAGATGACAGAGTACCTCATGGGACTGCAGATCTCTAACTCAGCAGCAGTGGCAGGCAGCCAGCCCTGGACAGTTGAGGAGTGAGACTGAGGGTGCTAGGGCTCAGCCAGCACATGCTTAACATTTCAACCATCTAGGAAGACTTCTTCTTCGTTTTTATATCTGACCTCCTTGCTTCCAAACAGTGTTAGGCACTTTTCTCCCAGCTTTGTAGACTTGCCTGCTCCAGAAGGCCCCGGAACATCTGCCAGATGGGGCACTTGAATGGAGCAAGGTGGTGGGAGAGAAATGGCCTATTAACTCTGTCTATTAAGAAATGGCACTGTGAGCATATGTCCTACTTCCTTAAGGAAGTAATCTAAGTTTGTCAGCTGTACTTAAATTTTATATTCATTCTACTTGTTGATGCCTCAAGTTAGTAAGCATTTTACCTTTGTTTTGCTATATCCCATTTTAGGATTTTTTGAAAGCAGAAAAAGAACTGTTATCAACTGTAGATGTTCCATTTTCACTTTGTAAAAAAAAAAAAAGACTCCTAATTCATGGCAAATGTATTTATTGTCTCAATTTCAGTTCTTTTAAGGAAAGTCCTGATGATAGAGTAAACCTAATTTAGGGTAAGGAAAGGGATGGGAGGAAGGGCTGTGGCCTCTTGAGACATTTTACGGTACAAAAGGGTGTTTTTATTATAGCACAGAGACAGGACCCGTGGGGAGACAGCTGCGTTGCGAGTGGAAGGAGTGGCTGATTATATAGGGTTTTCGATCCTCTGGAGGTGAAGGTGATGTTAGGGCTCCTGGCAATTGAGTCTATAGGTTCCTGGAGGCCTATTATTAAGATTGTGCTTTTCTTGTAAATCATTAAGACAGTTAGAAACTAGAGAGGAGTTTCATATCCTGCATGACTGTGATCTTTATCAGTTGACCATTTGTTTCCCCCTGACTTTGTTCTTAGACAGTCATGAGTGCCCTAGGAATGTTACATGTAGCCCACCTTAAGGGGGCCCTGGGGGGATGGCAGCTCAGTATACCCTCAGCTCACCTTTTGCTCTCTCATCGGCTTCCATTCTTACCTCTTCTCCCACTATGGTCTACATGGGAAATTAACCCTATGATAAGCCTCTCACTCAGTCTTTCCTGTTGCTGACCTAACAGTCTCAAGGGGTTAAAGTGTTTTATACACACACACACACACACACACACACACACACACACACACACATCACTTAGTGAGCCCTTTAAAATACAGAATTAATTTTAGAATCTCTTAAGTAAGTTTTCTCAAATGGAAAAGCTAATATTTCTAGGAAGAGAAAATGACCAGCATGGAGAGTCTCATATTTGGGTTCAGCAAACTGTATTCTGAATAGTGGAAAACCTATAAAAGACAGTGAAAGCTTTAAAAAAAATCCCTTTTACCCATTCATTTCAAAAATGTTTTAGTTTTTTTTTTTGAAATTTACAGTGGCCCTGATACTACTTGCAAATTTCATTTTGCAATTAGTTGTTCTTGTGCCTCACTTATTTTCATTTAGTCTCCTTCATTTTTAAGTTCTACCGGTAGAATTTGTTTGCAGCTGCTTTTTAATATAGAGTGATGGGCTTGAAGTGTTTGTATGTGTGTAGTGAAGAAGAGATGAGCCTATACTTCTTCGATAAGGGATCTTTTATGTCCAATCGACTTCTGTTTGCTGCCCGTTAAGGTAATGGGTTCACTTAGCTGCATCAGAAGGAAACTTGTGCCCTCTTTCCTCTTCATTCCTGCCCCCATCCTGTTTATCCATTGTTGATGTGACCATCTCATTTACAGAGAGTCTTATGTATCTCCCTCTCTGAGCCCGACTTCTCTCCTGAGAATGCTCTAATTTCATTTCCCTCTCTGATAACTTGGCAGTCCTATGCATATTCCACTCGAGTGCATCTAAAACTGTGCTTATCTTTCTCTAAAGTCCCACTCTAGATTTTCCCATTTCCTTCAGTGTGCCTCCAGTCTCACTGCAGCTGAAAACTTCTGTCTGCTTTTGTTTTCCTTCCCCTTCCATCCCTAACATACACAGCCATCAATCAGAGCCCCATGCCATTGACTCCTCCATTCTATGTCTTCCCCTCATCTCATTTTTGTGCCTGACCGCCAGCACCCCAGATGTTGACCCTATTCTCTTCATGCCTGGATTATAGCAAAGACTGTTGGACTCATCTTCCCTTTTGCCCCCACTCACCTCTCTTTTCTCGTTTATTATCATCTGGTTAATATGTATGTTAAGGATGGGACTCTACCTTAGAGCTCTTGTATCCCCAGAGGAGAAATTTTCACAACACAGCATTTGAATTCGTTTTTTTTTCAAAAAGACAAAAGGTCATTTCTGATATTTGCCATATGTCTCTGGTTCGAAATTTGAAACTGAACACTGTGCAGACTTCAGGAAGTAATGTTATGCAGATAGGTTTATTTTCTGTGACTATTAGTTGACTGAGGTGATTTCTAAGGTTTTTCTCAACTTGTAAATTTCTCAACTCTAAATTTCCATGATAATGGTACTGTAAGAAAATTTATTACATGTGCAGTGCAGTGTGGGAAAATGTATAATTAGGGTGCTAATACACGTTTTTATTTAAAAAATACTTATTTAAATTTTGTAAGAACATCTTTTTGTCTTAGTTTTTCTAGTTAGTGAAAATTAAAGATTTTAAATTTAAAGTTGTACATTCAACTGGATAGAGAAAAAATAGATTATGAAATACCTATTTTAGGCAAATATTCAAACTCAAGAAAAAATATTCCAGTCTGCCAAACGGTCTTTTAAAGAAACCAGAGTAGGAATGCCTGAAGTTAACTAACAGTAGTTCTTAGTCATAGTAGGATGCAAATCATTGACTTTGAGGAAAGTCTTAATTTATTTAACCTTTTTCTTTTTGATGTGAAGAACTTGGGAGCATATCACATGTATCTTTTAAAATGTTTGCCTCGATGGAGCACCTGGGTGGCTCAGTCAGTTAAGCATCTGACTCTTGGTTTTGTCTCAGGTCATGATTTCATGGTTTGTGGGTTCAAGCCCCACATTGGGCTCTGTGCTGACAATGCAGAGTCTGCCTGTGATCCTCTGTCTCCCTCTCTCTCTCTCTCTCTGTCTCTTTCTCTCTCTGTCTCTCTCAAAAGTAAATAAACCTTAAAATGTTTGCCTAGAAGTATGACATCAATACTTTGGATGGAAAACAATAGGTTTTTCCTATGTCACAGTTCCATATGGACTTAGTTTTAAAACATCATTGTATCTAATAGCAAGTAATGACAACAATAACAAAACAACAAAATCCATCATCATTACCACAGAACCAACAAATGAGAACCCCTGTACCTTTCTTGGACTAACTTAGATCCAGTGTTTTCTAGTGCTGCTCAACTGGGAAAGGGAAGGCAATGCTGTCTTATTTCTTAACTGACTTCTTTTCTCTATCCACTTCTTGTCTGCACATATCACCCATTGTGAAAGGATCCCTGAGAACACTACTCGACTTTTGTCTCCAGAGATGATTCATTATTCATTTCTGCACTGTTGTTGAAATTATAATTGCTTCTTCTCTGCAGGATGTCCAAATCTGCATCAGGACTGTAGTCTGCCCTGAGAAGGTAAATTCCTATGTCTTTATGGTGGGTATCACATATGGCCTTTTGAATCATGTAATTGAACAAATCCTCAAGAAATCCAGACCATCTTAGTGGCCTGATTTTACATTCAAAAATAGAGGAATCATGTGGTAGAATGATTCTCTGTCCAAGCCACTGACGCCTGGATTGTACCCCAATCCCTTCCCAGAAACAATTTTTAGCGAAGTTACCAATGACTTCCCAAATTGCTAAATCCATTGGACATTTTACCCATCTTCTGTAACCTCTCAGTGGTCAACTGTTCCCTCTCTGAAAAATGGTATCTCTTGATTTTCATGATATCACGTGCTTTGGAATTCTTCCTTCTCCTCTGGCAGCTCTTTCTCAGGCTCTTTGAAGGTATCTCCATTTCTTAGCACCCATTAATTGTTGGAACCAAAGGGCTCAGTCTTGGGCCCTTTTCTGGCCTTCCTTTATGCTTTCCCTCTAAGCACTTTCATCTACATCATGGTTTAAGTCCCAGCTAGACAGAGACAAGGCCAGAAATTCAGCCTCAAGCTCACTTGAAGACCAGAACCACATATATGAACGGATGTTGTAACATACACTTAGGTGTACCATTGATACCTCAGTCTTTCCCCACAGGTGTTCTTCCCAGTTTTTCTCCTTGACAGTATGTGGCACTTGTATCAGCCCATGGGTATGAGCCAGAAACTGAAAGTCATCTGTGACTTCTGCCTCTCATTCACTCCCCACATCCTGGTGGCTCTTGGTCATCGAATATCTTCAATCTCTGTCTCCCTCTCTTTGCCTGCCCCATCCTGGATCACCCCCAAATCACATTTGTCCTGAAAGTGCTTCTACAGCTTCCCGCCTTGAGCTTCCTAGTTGTTCTTCATCTTCCTACCAGCTCTTCAATTCTCATGCCTTTGTCCTCTGTATCCACAATGACCTTTAACACTTCAAATAACCTTTTATTCCCTTATTTACATCTTGCAGTGCCTTCTCATTGCACTTAGGATGGAACACAAGGTCTTCAATGTGGTTGGTGTGCAAGGCACCATGGGATCTGGCCCCTGCCTGCTTCACTGGTGGTAGGTGGTGCTTCTGTCTTCTTGGCTCAGGATAAGTTCTTAGTTACTCTTTTTTGTTGTTGCTAAATCTTCCCCCTCCCCTACTTTATTGAGATAAAATTGACATAAAACATTGTATAAGTTCAAGGTGAACAGTGGGATGATTTGATAAACTTATATATTGTGAAATAATTATCACAACAAAGTTAGTTCATACATTCTTCATGTCACATAATTACCGTTTTTTGTTTTTGTTAAGGTGAGAGCATTTAAGATCTATCCTCACAGCAGCTTTCAAGTATGCAATAGTGTGTTGTTAATTGTGGTCACCAAGCTATACATTAGATCTCTGGAATTTGCTTTATAGCTGCAAGTTTGTACTCTATGACCAGTATGTCGCATATTCCCCACCCCTGGTAACTATCAATTTGCTGTTTCTATGAGTTTGATATTTTAAGATTCTCTGTGTGAATGAGATCATACAGTATTTATCTTTCTCTGGTTTATTTTACTTAGCATAATGTCTCATGGTTCATTCATGTTGCTACAAATAGCAAGATTTTCTTCTTTTTTAAAAATTTTTTGATGTTTATTTATTTTTGAGAGAGAGAGAGAGACAGAAACAGAGACAGAACACCATTGGGGGAGGGGCGGAGAGAAAGGGAGACAGAATCCAAAGCAGACTCCAGGCTCTGAGCTGTCAGCACAGAGCCCAATGCAGGGCTTGAACCCATGAACTGTGAGATCATGACCCGAACCAAAGTCAGATGCTCAACTGACTGAGCCATCCAGGCGCCCCAAGATTTTCTTCTTCTTATTGGATGAATAATATTCCTCTGTGTGCATATGTGCGTGTGTGTTTGTATTACATTTTCTTTACCTATCCTATCTATAGACATATAGGTTATTTCCATGTCTTGGCTATTATGAATAATGCTGCAGTGAACATGGGGATGTGCATATCTCTTTGAGACAGTGATTTCATTTCCTTCAGGTAGATACCCCAAAGAGGGGTTGCCGATCATATCGAAGTCCTATTTTTAATTTTTTGAGGAATCTCTGTACTGTTTTCCATAGTAGTTGTACCAATACACATTCCCACCAGCAGTGTACCCGGTTTACTTCTTCTCCATATATTCACCAGCATTTAATATTTAAAAAATCATTTTATTTAATAGCAAATGACAACAGTAACCATTTGTCTTGTATTTTTGATAATAGCCATTCTAACAGGTGTGTGGTAATACATCATTGTGGTTTTGACATGCATTTCCCTGAGGCTTAGTGATATTGAACACCTTTTCATATACTTGTTGGCCATTTGTATGTCTTGTTGGAAAAACGTCTCTTTAAGTCCTTTGCCCATTTTTAAAAACTAGATTTTAATTTTTATGTATATGTTGCTATTCAGTTGTATGAGTTCCTTTTATGTTTGGATATATATTTGGTCTGCATATAATTTTTCCTAAGTTGCCTTTTAATTTTATTGATTGTTTTGTTTGTTGTGCAGAAGCTTTCTAGTTTTAGGTAGCCCCTCTTGTTGGTGTTTGCTTTTATTGCTTGTGCTGTTGTTTTCTTACCCAAAAAATCATTGTCGAGACTGATGTCAAGGAGCTTCTTCCCTATGTTTTCCTCTAGGAGTTCTATGGTTTCAAGTCTTAATTCATTTTTAGTCAATTTTTGTAGTGGTATAAAATAGGGTCTGTTTTCATTCTTTACCACATGAATATCTAGTTTCCCCAGTACCATTTATTGAAGAGTTTATGTTTACCCCATTGAGTAGTCTTGATTCCCTTGTCATATTAGTTGACCATATATGTGTAGGTTAATTTCTGGGCTCTCAATTCTGTTCTATTGGTCTGTGTGTCTGCTTTTGTGCCAGTACCATATTGTAGCTTTGTAGTAGAGTCTGAAATAAGGAAATGTGATGCTTCTAGCTTTGTTCTTCTTAAGAGTGCTTTGGCTATGTGGGGTCTTTTGTGGTATCATGTGAATGTTAGGATTGTTTTTCTTTGAAAAATGAGATTGGGATTTTGATAGGGATTACATTGAATCTGTAGATGGCTTTGGATAATGTGGACATTTTAACATATTAACTCTGATTCATTAACATAAAATATCTTTCTGTCTTCTGTGTTCAGTTTTTTTCATCAGTGTCTTACAGTTTTCATTGTATAAATCATTCATTTCCTTTGTTACATGTATTCCGAAGTATTTTATAGTTTTTGATTCTCTTCAAATGGTGTTGGTTTTTAAATATCTTTTTTAGATAGATGATTGTTAGAGAATAGCCAGAAAACAGATTTTTGTATGTTTATTTTGTATCCTAAAACTTCCCTGAATTCGTTTATTCTAACAATTGTTTTTGTGGAGTCCAGAATTTTCTATATACAAGGTCATGTCATCAGCAAACAGACACAATTTTATATCTTCCTTTCCTCTTTGGATGCCTTTTATTTCTTTTTCTTGTCTGACTGTTTTGGCCAGGATTTCTAGTACTATGTTGATGAGAGGTGGTGAGAGTGGGCACCCTTCTCTTGTTCTTGATCTCAGAGGCAAAACAAGTGCCTGTGTTGCGGCAGGGGCCAGCTGCAGACATACACTTAGTGGTGAGGACCAGGCTCAGCCACAAGGGCTTGAGTGCACCGGCAGCTGCCAGGGCTCCAGCTGTTGGAGGGTACTCCTCTGCCTGTGGAGTTTCCCCACAGGTGTTTTCAGCAGTGAAGCCTGGGGCTGAGAATTGGGCCAGCAGGGTGCAGGTGCGCAGCTGGAGGAACCAGCTGCAGGTAAACCAAGCAGTGCAGGCCAGTGACAGGAGTCAGGGCCAGGTCTGGGCCCACAAACAGCTGTGAAGGTCCTGGTTGTCGCACACACCCCTGTGGCTCCAGCCTCTTGATCTGATTCCCACAGTAAATGCATGAGAAAAATCCCTTTCTTAGTTCTTAAAACATACTTTCCCCATCCCATGGGGCTTGGATTCCAGTTCCTGGAACACCTTCCCCCAAGTTTTGCTGGCAATACCTCTTCATTCTTTAGTAATCAGTCTAAAAGTCTTGTCATCAACAATTTTTTTTTACCCAGGTCTCCTTGTTATAATCCCTTACTAATACTTTTTTTTTTTTTCCACTCCTAGGACTTTTCTCATCCTGTATATATTTGAGAAATCAGCTGTCTCATATCTCACTCCCTTGGAAACTTCAAGCTCTAAAGGTTCTCTCTCATTCACTCTAGTTTTCGTTTTCTCTTTTCTTAAAGTGCATGTAAACACCATGGGGCCCTGGTCGTGCCCATGTCTTACAAGCCCCCACAGTAGTGAAATCATGTTGGTAGCTTGCAATAACCCATGGTGAGAATATTTACCCTATGGAAATTAGTAACTATTATGATGAGGCACCCCTCTCCCCAGTTAGTTGTTAAGCTTTTACCACCAAACCACTATACGCGCGCACACACACACACACACACACACACACACACACACACACACACACAGTTTATTGACCTATTGAATTAATTGAGGTTTGTGCTAACTAGCTTATGCTTTATCTCAGTTACTATCATTATGTCACAGATATTGTTATACAGGTAAGAAAATAACTTAGGCATTGCCAGACTCTCATCACTTGTAGCACATATGTAACATAGTTGGCACAAAACACATATTTGTATACAACTGAAAGCATAACTTGGGGAAGGTAGGTCCTCAAAGGAAATGTTGCTTATCCTTCTATTCTCTTCAATAAATAAAATCCTGTTGATGACCTCTTGGAACAATCTGAATGTTAATCATCTGTTTTAAATGTTTTTAAATCATAGGACATATTCATGTTTTCTTAGCATCCTAAACCCTAATACCTTTCCCACAGCAGCAATAAATAATATAAGACAGCTGAATATTATGTAGACAGATTATGGGAATAAATATGAGTGAAAAGTTGTGTACCAGCCCAAATTGTCTCTCAAGTGTAAAGGCAGCAGACTGATGTTGTCAACATGAATTCCTTCAGAGAAAGAGTTCTTTTAAATAATCTACCTTCCTATGAAATTCAGCCAACCAAGAGGTGAATCAAAATCAAAAGCACATGGGAAAGATGTTGTAAAAGAAGTGATATTCATCTTCAAATCCTTTTAAGTTTAAAATTTGAAACCACTATGAGAACTTTGATGGTAGAGTTGAATCTAAATATTATAGGCATTAGGGCACCTGGGTGACTCAGTCAGTTAAGTGTCTGGCTCTTGACTTCGGCTCAGGTCATGATTTTATGGTTCATGGGTTCGAGTTCCACATCAGGCTCTGTGCTAGCAGGGTGGAGCCTGCTTTGGACTCTCTCTTTCTCTCTTTCTCTCTGCCCTACCCCCACTCATGGGCTCTGTCTCTGTCTCTGTCTCTCTCAAAATAAATAAACTATTAAAATATTACAGGCATTGTGCACATAAAATGATATAACTAACAAAAGGGATGTGCAGGAAGGTTAAATGGGAAGAAATATAAAATTAATACATTTTATATAGGGCATCCATGGATATTGCCTAAAGTTAAAGAAAATTGTTCTTAAAAGATTTTTTTAATGTATAATCATATTTTATTTTATTTTTACTTTTTTATTTTATTTTATTTTTTATTTTTTAAAATTTACATCCAAATTAGTTAGCATATAGTGAAACAATGATTTCAGGAGTAGATTCCTTAGTGCCCCTTACCCATTTAGCCCATCCCCCCTTCCACAACCCCTCCAGCAACTCTCAGTTTGTTCTCCATAGTTATGAGTCTCTTTTGTTTGATCCCCCTCCCTGTTTTTATATTATTTTTCTTTCCCTTCCCTTATGTTCATCTGTTTTTTCTCTTAAAGTCCTCATATGAGTGAAGTCATATGGTTTTTGTCTTTCTCTGACTAATTTGACTTAGCATAATACCCTCCAGTTCCATCCACGTAGTTGCAAATGGCAAGATTTCATTCTTTTTGATTGCTGAGTAATACTCCAGTGTGTGTGTGTGTGTGTGTGTGTGTGTGTGTATTCATACATATATATATGTACACACACACATATATACACACACATATATACACACACATATATACATATACTACATCTTCTTTATCCATTTATCCATCAATGGACATGTGGGCTCTTTCCATACTTTGGCTTTTGTTGATAGTGCTGCTATAAACAATGGGTTCATGTGTCCCTTTGAAACAGCACACCTGTATCCTGTGGATAAATGCCTAGTAGTGCAATTGCTGGGTCATAGGGTAGTTCTATTTTTAGGTTTTTGAGGAACCTCCATACTATTTTCCAGAGTGGCTGCACCAGTTTGCATTCCCACCAGCAGTGCAAAAGAGATCCTCTTTCTCCACATCCTCACCAACATCTGTTGTTGCCTGAGTTGTTAATGTTAGCCATTCTGACAGGTGTAAGGTGGTATCTCATTGTGGTTTTGATTTGTATTTCCCTAATGATGAGTGATGTTGAGCATTTTTTCATGTGTCAGTTGGCCATCTGGATGTCTTCCTTGGAGAAGTGTCTATTCATGTCTTTTGCCCATTTCTTCACTGGATTATTTGTTTTTTGGGTGTTGAGTTTGATAAGTTCTTTATAGATTTTGAATACTAACCCTTTATCTGATAGGTCATTTGCAAATATCTTCTCCCATTCTGTCAGTTGCCTTTTAGTTTTGCTGATTGTTTCCTTTGCTGTGTAGAAGCTTTTTATTTTGATGAGGTCCCAGTAGTTCATTTTTGCTTTTGTTTCCCTTGCCTCCAGAGATGTGTTGAGTAAGAAGTTGCTGCGGGCAAGATCAAAGAGGTTTTTGCCTGCTTTCTCCTCGAGGATTTTGTTGGCTTCCTGTCTTACATTGAGGTCTTTCATCCACTTTGAGTTTATTTTTGTGTATGGTGTAAGAAAGTGGTCCAGGTTCATTCTTCTGCATGTCACTGTCCAGTTTTCCCAGCACCACTTGCTGAAGAGACTGTCTTTATTCCACTGAATATTCTTTCCTGCTTTGTCAAAGGTTTTATTTTTTTTTTTTAATTATTTTTTTCAACGTTTTTATTTTATTTTTGGGACAGAGAGAGACAGAGCATGAACGGGGGAGGGGCAGAGAGAGAGGGAGACACAGAATCGGAAACAGGCTCCAGGCTCCGAGCCATCAGCCCAGAGCCCGACGCAGGGCTCCAACTCACGGACCGCGAGATCGTGACCTGGCTGAAGTCGGACGCTTAACCGACTGCGCCAGCCAGGAGCCCCAAAGGTTTTATTTTTAAGTAATCTGTACACCCAGTGTGGGTCTTAAGCTCACAACCCTGAGATCAGGAGTCACATGCTTTACTAAGGCAGCCAGGCTCCCCCTAAGAAAATTGTTCTTATTTCTTAAAGGTTTTATATGTTATATTTTTAACATTGGAAGAATCTGTCTAAAATTTAGCTATTTCTTTAATTTCACTATTTCATCTGTTAAATTCAACTAAAATTAAACTCAAGCTTTTTATTCCAAAGTAGAGTATATAATACAGATGCATTTTAATAAAATGACCCATAAATATCTATCTATCCATAAGTTTATCTACTCACCTTTTATTTATCCATATTCATAAAGAGATGTGTAGAAAGTTGTCTATCAAACATCTCTGGTAATTTGCGACATTGAAGTGATTTTTTTAATTCTCTGTTATTGATTCTTGGTGAGCAGGCATCACTTTGATAAGACAATATATCCTTTAGTCTTCAAATAATCACCACTTTATTTATTGCCCCAAATCTGATTATGAAGAATTCAGGCTTAGATAAAATATCACCTAAGCAGTAGTTTTGTTCTGTGTGATTTAAGTAAACATATTGGTGAATATGGAGTCAGTTCTGAAGTAGTCTTAAAGTGTAAGTAATTTGAATATTGGAAATGAACTCTCTGCTTTGAGTTCAATTGAGTCAAAAGTTTACCCAGTGTTTGCTCTCTCCATTAGTGAAAAACACTGGTGAGGCATCCCAGGGCATGTTCCTGAGAAGCAAATGATAGGATTTCCCCATTTAGCCACCTTTGACTAATTATGCTAATTATAGAACAAGCTGCAGGGAGCAGGCAAGGATAATGACTTGAATTTTACTCTAAGGATTAGTTATGAGTTGCTAAACAGAGGCCCAGGATGGACTGTTAAAACCGTTTCTGTATCTGTAATAAGTACCTGAGCAAGGAGAAGAGAAGAATGGAGAGCTTCCTTTTAACAAAAAGCTTTAGAAATAAGGCCTAAAACCACTGTGAACTCAAGTACCTATACTTGACATATTTTACTTTTTTTAAATGTTTTATTTAGTTTTGAGAGCAAGAGAGAGAGACAGAGTGCGAGTGGGGGGTGGGGCAGAGAGAGAGGGAGAGAATCTGAAGCGGGCTCCAGGCTCTGAGCTGTCAGCACAGAACCCGAGTGGGGCTCAAACCCATGAACTGTGAGATTGTGACCTGAGCCGAAGTCTGACGCTTAACCGACGAGCCACCCAGACGCCCCTATACTTGATATATTTTAACAGGTATAGCAATACCTTGAGAAACATTGTCCTCTTTCGTTGGAAAATCATATAGTGTTCCTCATCTTGCTTCATGCCCCACCCCTCCACCTCATGACATATTTTTTCCCTTTCTCCAGGGCAACTGGCGTGGGAAGATTTTCTTTGCAAATGAGTCATGAAAATGAAAATATTAATATATTTGAACTGGTAACGGTATTAAAATTGCTTGTGTGCTGTTTTCATTTTTCAGTGTGTGCTGACACTCAAAAAGCCAGATAAAGAATTTTTTGGCTACTGTTGATTTTGAAATAGGATGGCATTTTGGGTTAGGATCTGTGTTCTCTGGTTGCAGTGCTTTCACTTTTGGAGTAACTCCTTGCCATGACTACTGAGTGCTTTTACTTTCCAAGGGCCCCCGTGATGATTTGAAATCACAGATTTCTAAAGCAATCATTGCAGTCTTCTTTTAGTATGGTTTTGTGTTGCCTTTTGTGGTGAAGGTAAACTATGTTAGCTGTTTATTTGTTAAAGAATCTTTCACGCACTAAAGACCTAACTACTATCTTTAACATTTGTTTTATTTTAAAAACATTTTTAAAATGTTTATTTATTTTTGAGAGAGAGCGCGTGCAAGTGAGCATGAGGGGCAGGAGGGACAGAGAGAGAGGGAGACCCAGAATCTGAAGCAGGCTTTAGGCTCTGAGCTGTCAGCCCAGAGCCCGATGCAGGGCTAGACCTCATGAATTGTGATATCATGACCTTAGCCAAAGGTGGATGCCCAATCTACTGAAACACCTAGGTGCCCCAACATTTGTTTTAATGGGAAGCATTGACTTGACACTCAAGAAGTAAAATTTTTAGACCAGAAGTCACTTTAAAACAGTGGGTTGCTAAAAAGGTAGAGCTCTTTACTGAGTTTATAGTGAACACCTATTATGGGCAAGGGTTATCAGGAGGAAACAAAGTACCTACCCCGTGGGGGTAGGGACATACAATATGTCAAGGAACATATAAGTGAAAATATTAATAAGATACAACAGTGTATGTTTGAGTACTGAATGGTTGTATCACATATGCATGTCACTCAGGGTCTAAATCCATTAAATTATTCAACTGAAAGACTATACTTTAGTCTGTCCAGACTGTCTTTACTTAAATCATTTGTCATGTACTCTCACGTATCAGAAAGGAGATATACATAGGAAATGTATAAAAACTATTTTCTCATATTGAGATTTTGAAGAGTCTTCCTGTGAAGGGAAACACATGCACTGCATATCTAAATTGTTTATGCTATTACAGTTTTCTCTTTTAACACATTGCACATAACAAGTAATTATTGATTAGTGGTGGTTGGAAAGGATCCCATATAAACCCTTTTCCAACAATGGTTTTTAGAAGTTATTTGGGCCTGCACTGAAGACTTACATCACATATAAGTGCCTTATAGTTATTAAGCAAAAATGGTCAGAGAATTATTTCAGAGACTTTTCTCCCAGGAGAACCGCACTGTTGGTTCTCTTCTTGCCCTCTTTCAGGGAGTGGATAACTCACATTTTTATAGTAGAGCCATGTGAACACTAAGGCATTCATTGTTTTGGATCGTGGTGAGGCTAGTTGTAGAAAACCTCAATATGGGTGACAGGTCTTCCCTTACTAGTTCCTCTCTAGGATTTTCTTCATGTCCTCCTGTATCATTCCTGTTAGTATTCTCCCCTGTGGTTATCCGGGTCAAACTTAGTTCCTCTACCTTTCGTCTAATTCATCCCTTAAGTATTAGCCCACATTCATTCTCCTTGCCATCCTCTGTCCCCAGAGAGTCCTGATTTGGTTTAGACATCGACCCTCTCCCCCATGGCCACACTCTTCAGGAGGGGCTGACCCCTCCCCACTCCCATAGACTGGATTCTGATTGGTGGTTTCAATTTGCTTGCCAGTGATTGGTTCTAGCATGGCTTGTGATAGGTTTAGGGCAATGCTACATGAAAAAAAAGTGTTCTGTGGGAGTAAAAGCTTTCTTATCCTTACAAAGGATAGAAGGAAAATGTGGCTTTCTTTCTGCTTGGGAACATTGCCATACTTGGGTATGATACCTGGAATATCTACCTTTTGACCTTGGTAGGCAGAGTCTGAGCATAGAATCAATACCTGGAAGAGAGCAGATCCTAGAGAATTATAAGAAGGTAGAGATAGAGCAGAGGTCAGACACCTGTTTACCATAGGGCCAGATAACAAATATTCTAGGCTTTCTGGCCTATGGTGTGTGTTATAACTACTCACCCCTCCTATTGCTGCACAAAAATGGCCATAGACAATACATACATGAATGGCCAAGGCTATGTTCTAATAAAACTTTATTTACAAAAAAAAGGCAAAATAAACAGGCCAGATTTGGTCTGTGGGCTGTAGTTGCTAAGCCCTCAACTAGAACCTACCTTGGTATGTATTATAGTCCGTTTCTACTCACAGTGCTTCTGACACCAAATGTGTGGAGGATTTCTCTCACGCAGTCATTTCTCCAACTCTTCACTTACAATTAGGTGTTCTATAATTCAGTTGAATTCAGACACTAACCAATGGGACTTAGCACAGACCACACAGGTTGGGGGCTCTGTCCCACAAAATTGCCTCCACTTTGGATGCCAGTCACAAATCCCAGACCACCATTACTTCTCGCCACCTGGCTATAAGTCAGGGGATTCCCACAACCCTGTCGTCCAGTTCAGTCATTTGCTGAATTGTGTAATGGAACTGTTGGTTCCCAACCTTCTCAGGAACTTTCTTGGAGTAATCTGAAACAGACCCCTGTATACAGAGGGCAGGAGAGACCTAAGAAAGGGTCAGGCCATTCCACATTGGTAGGTGGTAGTTTTAATAAGCACAGGGAACTTACCTACAGGGCTTGTCTTGGGTGGCAGCGAGATGAATGGATCCCCGCACCTGCCTAGTAAATCTTAGAAGTTTATCAAGAGGCTGTACCAGGTCTAGTCACATGTAGGTAACTTTAACACCACATCATCATCTCAAGGCTCTGTCCTTGGAGTAGCCTCTGGAAGGAGGACGGCAAATGGAACCCACATCCCAAGGACAGGGGGAGGGGTGAAGAGGCTCCAAGTGTCTGGCTCCAGCTCATGGGTCATTTGGAGGTCATGTCTTTTGGATGACCTTCCCCACTGAGAACTCAGGAGAACACTTTACTTACTATTATGGGTTTATTATAAAACGGTCAGTTTTGGAACACATAAATGGAAGAGATACATAGGTCAAGGTATGGGAGGAGAGGTTGTTCAAGAATTTATAGCATTCATGAGTTTCTTTAGAGCTTGATCTCTATCCCTCTATCCTTTTCTGGAGGCTTGTAAGTAGGGCTGAAAGTTCTAATTGTCTTGTCACTTCGTCTTTCTGGTGACCAGCCCTATCATAAGGCTATTTGCCCCCCTTCCCACCACCACCCCCAGGGCCAGGTCACCTCATTAGCATAAACCCCAAGTGTGATAGAACAGGGCTCATAATGAGTAACAAAAGATGCCCCAATCACTCAGGAAGCATTGAGTGTTTTAGGAGCTTTTTGCCAGCAACCAGGGACACAAGACCAAATATATTTCTTAATACACCACAGCGTGTGTCTAGAGCTTCCCTATATTTGTACTTCTTTATATGTGAGACCATGCATTTTCTTTCTTTTTTTTTAAATTTTTTTAATGTTTATTTATTTTTGAGACATAGAGAGACAGAGCATGAACGGGGGAGGGGCAGAGAGAGAGAGGGAGACACAGAATCGGAAGCAGGCTCCAGGCTCTGAGCCATCAGCCCAGAGCCCGACGCGGGACTCGAACTCACGGACCGTGAGATCGTGACCTGAGCTGAAGTCGGACACTTAACCGACTGAGCCACCCAGGCGCCCTGAGACCATGCATTTTCTAATTGATTGAAAACTCTAATTGATTTTCTAGTTTCTAATTGAGTCTGTGGTTTTTTTTTTCCTTATAACCATAAGCATCCTCATAATCTTAACTTGAGATAGTAGGATAAGACTCATCTTGTCTGCTCCTAAGTAGTACCTCCTATATTGCAAAAGAAGCCTTTCGAAAACAATATCCCTGTCTCTGTTGCTTAATCTACTCTTGTTTCTAATGACCCAAATCTTAGGCTTGAACTTAAACAGAACTCAAGTTAGTAGGAGGTGAGTTATTCTAGGACAAACGAGGTCTCACGGAGAATCCTAAATGCCATTGTGTTAGAAGTTGCCCACCTTACAAGTAGCACTGGACAGAGTGTGCTTTGTTGTTGTTTACTTTGATTGGTGGGGTGATGACTGCTGACCATTCTAGATGTGGATGTTCCTATTAACTTTTCTCGCCAAAGGTCTGGTTCTGATATCTTTGCTGTTCCCCATCAGTGCCACTTGTGTGCTTCACAGGGCAACAGAAACAGTCGGTGTGACTGCTCTTCAGAAACAGTGACAAACAATTCTGTGAGAGAAGAGACCAGTGGTTTCCTGAGAGAGACGTAATGAAGATGCTCTGTGATTAAGTCCTTCCAGGCTTGGACACTTCTTGCTTCTAGCCTTGGTATAAATCTTCATAATGTAACTATGAAGTTTGTAATTAAATTCTTCTGGGTACTTTGGAGTATACCAGGAATGTTTTAATTACTTTTCATGGGTTATTGTCATTTATTTCCCCAGGGGGTGCCTCATTTGAGTAATTCCATTCTTTTGGATTACATGTTACTATTCCTAAAATAGTTATTCTCAACACATTTCCTTACCTCTCATATTGTATTTTTAACTAAACTCGGTGCACAATCTCTTTGAGGATCGTTGTGTAGGAGGTCCAAATACTGTTAATTCTTTTGAAATAGATGAAAGCTACAAGTAAGCAAAAGGACACATGAGAAAGAAAACTTAATGGCAGAGGCAATGAAAGGAAGCTGTTAAATCTTTCAAAACTCAAAAAAGCCTGCCAAATAATAGATTTGATGAATATATTAAGTCCCTGACCAACACATCTTCAAGAGACTAGAGGCTAACTTACTCCGTCTGCGTTCGGGTTTGGACTTGGTATTCTAATTGCCCTTAATTTGCTCTTTAGTTCTACCTTTGTCCTCCAGATATTCAGTTAAATTGTTTTTCTTGGACACAGGATATCTCAGATGATGAAAAACAAAGTAAATGATGTTACTATCTGCGTGTGTTAGCAAGTAGCACATCCTCTTATCAGGATGATGGTTTTACCATGCGATGTGTTCTGTGACCTGCAAAATTACAGTCAACAGCCCCTGGAAGACCAGTAACAACAATCACAAATGGAATTCCTGGAGAACAACTAGCTTATCTTTCTGTAGAAGGAAGTCCTTAGGAGGGCCCTATCTATATATCTGCATAGTGAAATTTAGAATTCTTTATCTCTTCCATTGATTTGAAGCTTTAGTGTTGTCATCTCTGCCTGTATCCATGCTGGAAACACTTGGATTTCTCAGTTGAACAGAGACTAGGGATAGTTTGTGGTCCAGGGAATGACTCAAGAATCCAAACACAAAAACAAAAGTTTCAGTCTTATGCAGTACCTGGTTCCATCTTCATAGCCGCAGGAGAGTCCGTTTGATGAGTTTCGGTTAGAGTTTCATGAGTGGATGTGGTCTGCATATGGAAGGTGGAAAAAAAAAAAAAAGGTCAAATGAAACATCAGAGAGCAAGAGGCAGCCTTGTCTGACTGCCATCCTTTTTTCTGCCAAGTCAAAATACTGCCTCGATGCTCCTTGGCTTGGAAGGATATCCAGGGAAGAATCTTTCTTCCATAGCTCCTTATTTTACATTCCACTACTTTTTGAAGTTTCCAGGGCTGTGAGGTTTGGATTATTTAAACTGAGCAAATAATAAAGATGCTTTGGGTCTTTAGCTTTTTTTTTTTTTTTTTTTTTTTTTTTTTTTTTTAGAAATCATAACAGAAATTTCTGAATTTCTGCCCTTAGGGGCAGTGAACAGGTTCTGATATGTTTGCTGTTCCCCATCAGTGCCACTTGTGAGCTTCACAGAAGTGAATTGTTCACATAACTTAGGTTATATGAACAGTTTTTATTTTCTCTAAGCACAGAGAGCAGCAGAGGCTGGGGTGGACAGGGAAGGAAATGGTGGTAGCCCTGGGTGTTGTATTTTACCTGAAGTCAGAGCATCTCTGTCTGCTTTGTCAATAAAGGACAGCTTGCAGTTAGACCTCCCCTCCTCTTGTTTTTTCTTGGTAAGCACAGTGAGAAATTGAAAGTGAAATATTCTTTTTCTGTTATCTTAAGGAGAATTAAGCATAATGATTTTTTAAAAATTTATTTTTAATTTACATCCAAGTTAGTTAGCATATGGTGCAAGAATGATTTCAGGAGTAGATTCCAGTGGTTCATCCCAACAAGTATCTTCCTCAATGCCCCTTACCCATTTAGACCATCCTCCTTTCCATAATCCCTCCAGCAACATTCCGTTTGTTCTCTATATTTAAGAGTCTCTTCTGTTTTGTCCTGCTCCCTGTTTTTATATTATTTTTGCTTCTCTTCCCTTATGTTCATCTCTTTTGTATCTTAAATTTTTCATATGAGTGAAGTCGAATGTAATTGTCTTTCTCTGACTTACTTAATTTTACTAGCATAATACCCTCTAGTTCCATCCATGTAGTTGCAAATGGCAAGATTTCCTTCTTTTTGACTGCCAAGTAATACTCCATTGTATATATAAATGACATTTTCTTTATCCATTCATCCATCAATGGACGTTTGGGCTCTTTCCATACTTTGGCTATTGTTGATAGTGCTGCTATAAACATGGGGGTGCATGTGTCCCTTTGAAACAGCACACCTGTATGCCTTGGATAAATATCTAGTAGTGCAATTGCTGGGTTGTAGGGTGGTTCTATTTTTAATTTTTTGAGGAACCTCCCTACTGTTTCCCAGAGTACCTGCGCCAGTTGCATTCCCACCAGCACTGCAAAAGAGATCCTCTTTCTCCACATCCTTGCGAACATCCTTGTTTCCTGAGTTGTTAATGTTAGCTATTCTGACAGGTGTGAGGTGGTATCTCATTGTAGTTTTGATTTGTATTTCCCTGATGATGAGTGATGTTGAGCATCTTTTCATGTGTCAGTTGGCCATCTGGATATCTTCTTTGGAGAAGTGTCTATTCATGTCTTTTGCCCATTTCTTCACTGGATTATTTGTTTTTTGGGTGTTGGGTTTAGTAAGTTCTTTACAGATTTTGTATACTAACCCTTTATCTGATAGGTCATTTGCAAATATCTTCTCCCATTCTGTCAGTTGCCTTTCAGTTTTGCTAATTGTTCCCTTTGCTGTGTAGAAGCTTTTTATTTTGATGAGGTTAAATCTTGCTTTTGTTTCCCTTGCCTCCGGAGATGTGTTGAGTAAGAAGTTGCTGTGGTCGAGGTGAAAGAGGTTTTTGCCTGCTTTCTCCTCGAGGATTTTGACGGCTTCCTGTCCTACGTTTAGGTCGTTGATCCACTTTAAGTTTATTTTTGCATGTCGTGTAAGACAGTAGTGTTCCAGATTCATTTTTCTGCATGTCGCTGTCCAGTTTTCCCAGCACCACTTGCTGAAGAGACTCTCTTTATTCCACTGGATGTTCTTTCCTGCTTTGTCAAAGATTAGTTGGCCATACGTTTGTGGGTCCATTTCTGGGTTCTCCTGTTTCATTGATCTGAGTGTCTGTTTTTGTGCCAGTACCATACTGTGCTGAGGATTACAGCTTTGTAATACATTTTGAAGTACAGGATTGTGATGCCTTCAGCTTTGTTTTTCTTTTTCAGGATAAGCATAATGATTTTTTTAATTGCTAAAAATATCATTTAAATACACTGTGATGGGAAATAGAGATACATTTTCCAAGGTGAAGGAACTATCTTCCAAGACTTGCTCCACTCCTCCTTGCATTCCTGCCTGTCCCAGTTGCCTACTATTTCTTATCAAGCATAGCAAAATGTAGGGACCATGTATCCCCTGAAAAGAGTTAGGTATGTGTTTTTTATAGATACAAAGTATATAAATATATTTGAGAACCCAATGAAATAGTTCTTGATTGGATCCAAGATGGAGTCGACATTGTAAATGCACATCCTGTCAGTCCCTGAAGAGAAATGAATCTCTGGTTGCTGAAGATGCTGGTTTATTTTCATCTGACCCGATTGGAAAATTGAGAGTAGAGTATAAAATTATAAAAAGAAAGAGGATGGAGACTTTCAGAGAACAAAGCCTACTGCCCGTTCCTTAATATTGATCTCCCCCAAAGCTGCACTTTCTCTTTTTCTTTCTTAATCTAAGGACTCTCCATGGACTTTCTCACATACTCCTGTAGCCTCAGTTTTCTACTGTATATGCTTCTAATTCCAAAGTCAGGATCTGTAACCAAGATCTCTCTTCTGAAATTAAGCACTATATTTGCAACTGTTTCTTCACCTTGTTATCAGATGCCTCAAAGGACATGTTTACAACTCAAATTATTATCTTACTCCTCAGACATTTCTATCTTCCTTAATGCTGTTGATAGTCACACCATATACCCCATTGCACAATGGTTCATTCAACCTCAGAAGGGAACCTCATATTTATTTATTCTCTTCATTCTCAAAGTCACCCTTCTAACTCTGGTCTTAATCCTTTGTCCCCTTGTCTGTTGTCCTTATCTCCTAGATGAATCTCTGCCGTTATATCTGAACCCTGATCATCATCATTTTTTTTTTTTTGGACTTACTGATCTGTGTGATTCACTGGCAGTAAACCATATAAATCTGAAGTTTGTAACTGGAGAAGTTTTCAAACCATTGCCATAATAAGGGTAATGAGGATACCCTTTGTCCTCAGAAGTTTCCACATGCTCCTTTGTAATATCTCCCTCACTTTCCTCCCCCACATACCTCTTTTATTGGGTAGTCATTCTTCTGCTTGCTGTTGTTATAGCTCAGTTAGCATTTCAGAGAATTTGATGTAAGTAGAATATTCTTTTAATATATATTTTTAATATATATTTTTAGTACAGGTCTGCTGGCTCTTAATTCTTCAGCTTCTGTATGTTCTGAATAAGTTTGTATTTAATCTTGGTTTGGGAAAGATATTTTATCTGGATATGAAAGTCTACATAGACAGTTTGTCTTTTCTTTCAGTCTTTCAAAGATGTGCTCAATGCCTTCTGCCTTACATTTTTTCCAAGGAAAACCCTGCTGCCATTCTTGTCTTTGTTTCCTTGTATGTAATGTTTCCCCTCCCTTCACTTTTATGATTTTGTATTTATGATGTATTTATCATAACCAATTAGGTTATGATGAACCTTGGTGTCATTACATGTATGTTTCTTGTGCTTGTGGTTCATGTATCTCTTTGAATCTGTGTGTTTATTGTTTATAAGCATCTTTGAAAAATTTTCTCGATTATTTATTCAAAATTGTCTTTTGTCCAACTTCTGTTTCTTCCTTTAGGGACTCAATGCATCCCACAGATCACTAATACTCATTTCAGGTGCTTTTTTTGGGGGGGGGCTTTTTTTTTTCCTCTCTGTGTGTCATTTTGGATAGTTTCTATTACTATGTTTTTGGGTTCATTGATCCTTTTTTCAGTAGTGTCTAATATTCTGTAATTCTATCCAGTTTATTTTTCATTTTAGGCATTGTATTTTTGTTGTTTCTAGGAGTTCAATTTAGGTGTTCTAAAAATATATTTTATATCTCTATTTAACATGCTCAAATATTCCTCTGACATTTGGGCATTTGGATTATAGTTATAACTTTCAAGATACTTGTTTAACAATTCTGTAATCTCTGCCATTTCTCAGTGTGTTTCTGTTGATTGATTTTTATCCTTATTATACACTTTATTCCCCTCCCCCTCCTATTCTGAAGCTTAGAACCTTTCTCCATGCAGGAATCTGGGTAATCAAGGTTCCCTTCAATTCTACCCTTTCTTTCAGGAGTCAGAGTCTGACACTGCCTCTTCCAGTGTCTGAAAACCTAGTTTCATGTATCTTGTCTAGTTCTTTTTAGCTGTTTCAAGCAGAAGGTTGAAGCTGGTTCCTCCTATTCCATCTTGGTCCCAACCCAGTGTTTCTTTTATATAATTTAGGTTTCTACTATTGCTTGAATTAATTGTTTTGAATCTCTAATCTAATTGTGTCATTCTCCTACTTAAAAATCTTTGGTGATAATCTTTTACTTTCAAGTAAAAGTTCTAACCTGTAGTAGAGCATCTAAAGCCCTTCATATAATGTCTCTTTCCACATTCGTTTTAGGCCATTACTTTTTCCTTTCCTCATGTTACCTTCTAGACACATAGACACCCTATAATCAAACACACTCAGTTAACCACAATTCCTGAAATATACCATCCTAGTTTTTTTATTTTGTTTTTTTTTTTTGTGCATACCCCTTTATCTTCTCAGGCTGTTGAGATCTTACCTACTCTAACAATACATGTGTCCTTGTTCAAATATAACCAATACTGCAAGGCCTTCTATGACTTTCTCCTGACTGTCCTCAGCAAGATTGTTAGTCTATTGTTCCCTCTCCAGATATTTTCTGTTCCTTATGGAGCACTTATTGTAGTACTTACTAGTTTGTCTCAGTAGGCTGAGAATGCTTACTGAGTAGAACTTGGTAAATTTATTCTGTAGAGGGCCAGATGATAATTAATTAATTAATTAATTTTAATTTTTAAATTTATTTTTGAGAGAGAGAGGGAGGGGCAGAGAGAGAGGGAGATAGAGAATCTAAAGCAGTCTCTGTGGTGTCAGTGCAAAGCCTGACATGGGGCTTGAACCCATGAACCGTGAGATCATGACTTGAGCTGAAGTCGTATGCTCAACTGACAAAGCCACCTAGGTACACCCAGGTAGTAAATATTTTAAATTTTGAGGGCCCTACAGGTCTTTGCTGCATATTATTCTTTGTCTTTATTTACAAACCTTTGAAAATGCAAGATTCGTTCATAGATTAGCAGCCAAGCAAAAACTTTCTGCTGTAGGCTGTAGTCTGCTTAGAAAAAAGAGGTTATTCCTTTGGTCTATGTGTCTGTTTCTGTGCCAATACCATGCTGTCTTGATGATTACAGCTTTGTAGTAGAGGCTAAAATCTGGAATTGTGATGCCTCCTGCTTTGGTCTTCTTCAAAATTAATTTGGCTATTCGGGGTCTTTTGTGGTTCCACACAAATATTAGGATTGCTTGTTCTAGCTTCATGAAGAATGCTGGTGCGATTTTGATTGGGATTGCATTGAATGTGTAGATAGCTTTGGGTAGTATTGACATTTTAACAATATTTATTCTTCCACTCCACGAGCATGGAATGTTTTTCCATTTCTTTATGTCTTCTTCAATTTCTTTCATAAGCTTTCTATAGTTTTCAGCATACAGATCTTTTACATCTTTGGTTAGGTTTATTCCTAGGTATTTTATGCTTCTTGGTTCAATTGTGAATGGGATCAGTTTCTTTATTTGTCTTTCTGTTGGTTCATTATTAGTGTGTAAGAATGCAACTGATTTCTGTACATTGATTTTGTATCCTGCGACTTTGCTGAATTCATGTATCAGTTCTAGCAGACTTTTGGTGGAGTCTATTGGGTTTTCCATGTATAACATCATGTCATATGCAAAAAGTGAAAGCTTGACATCATCATTGCCAATTTTGATGCCTTTTATTTCCTTTTGTTGTGTGATTGCTGATGCTGGAACTTCCAACACTATGTTAAACAACAGTGGTGAGAGTGGACATCCCTGTCGTGTTCCTGATCTCAGGAGGAAAGCTCTCAGTTTTTCCCCACTGAGGATGATGTTAGCTGTGGGCTTTTCATAAATGGCTTTTATGATGTTTAAGTATGTTCCTTCTATCCTGACTTTCTTGAGGGTTTTTATTAAGAAAGGATGCTGAATTTTGTCAAATGCTATTTCTGCATTGATTGACAGGATCATATGGTTCTTATCTTTTATTAATGTAATGGATCACATTGATTGGTTTGCGAATGTTGAACCAGCCCTGCAACCCAGGAATGAATTCCACTTGATCATGGTGTATAATTTTTTTTATATGCCATTGAATTCAATTTGCTAGTATCTTATTGAGAATTTTTGCATCCATATTCATCAGGGGTATTGGCCTGTAGTTCTCTTTCTTTGCTAGGTTTCTGTCTGGTTTAGGAATCAAAGTAATGCTGACTTCATAGAATGACTCTGGAAGTTTTCTTTCCCTTTCTATTTTTTGGAACAGCTTGAGAAGGATAGGTATTATCTCTTCTTTAAATGTCTGGTAGAATTCCCCAGGGAAGCCACCGGGTCCTGGACTCTTATTTGTTGGGAGATTTTTGATAGCTGATTCAATTTCTTCGCTGGTTATGGGTCTGTTCAAGTTTTCTATTTCTTTATATTTGAGTTTTGGAAGTGCATGGGTGCTTAGGAATTTGTCCATTTCTTCCAGGTTGTCCAGTTTGTTGGCATATAATTTTTCATAGTATTCCCTGATAATTGCTTGTATTTCTGAGTGTTAGAAACCCCAGAAGTAGACCCACAAAAGTATGGGCAACTAATCTTTGACAAAGCAGGAAAGAATATCCAATGGAAAAAAAGTCTCTTTAACAAATGGTGCTGGGAGAACTAGACAGCAACATGCAGAAGGATGAAACTAGACCACTTTCTTACACCATTCACGAAAACAAACTCAAAATGGATAAAGGACCTGAATGTGAGACAGGAAACCCTCAAAACCCTAGAGGAGAAAGCAGGAAAAAACCTCTCTGACCCCAGCCACAGCAATTTCTTACGTGACACATCCCCAAAGGCAAGGGAATTAAAAGCAAAAATGAACTATTGGGACCTCATGAAGATAAAAAGCTTCTGCACAGCAAAGGAAACAATCAACAAAACTAAAAGACAACAAACAGAATGGGAAAAGATATTTGCGAATGACATATCGGACAAAGGGCTAGTATCCAAAATCTATAAAGAGCTCAACAAACTCCACACCTGAAAAACAAATAATCCAGTGAAGAAATGGGCAGAAAACATGAATAGACACTTCTCTAAAGAAGACATCCAGATGGCCAACAGGCACATGAAAAGATGCTCCATGTCGCTCCTCATCAGGGAAATACAAATCCAAACCACACTCAGATACCACGTCACGCCAGTCAGAGTGGCTAAAATGAACAAATCAGGAGACTATAGATGCTGGCGAGGATGTGGAGAAACGGGAACCCTCTTGGACTGTTGGTGGGAATACAAACTGGTGCATCTGCTCTGGAAAACAGTGTGGAGGTTCCTCCAAAAATTAAAAATAGATCTACCCTATGACCCAGCAATAGCACTGCTAGGAGTTTACCTAAGGGATACAGGAGTGCTGATACATAGGGGCACTTTTACCCCAATGTTTATAGCAGCACTTTCAACAATCACCAAATTATGGAAAGAGCCTAAATGTCCATCAACTGATGAATGGATAAAGAGATTGTGGTTTATACACACAATGGAATACTACGTGGCAATGAGAAAGAATGAAATATGGCCTTTTTGTAGCAATGTGGATGGAACTGGAGAGTGTTATGCTAAGTGAAATAAGTCATATAGAAAAAGACAGATACCATATGTTTTCACTCTTATGTGGATCCTGAGAATCTTAACAGAAGACCATGGGGGAGGGGAAGGAAAAAAAAAAACGTTACAGAGGGAGGGAGCCGAAGCATAAGAGACTCTTAAAAACTGAGAACAAACTGAAGGTTGATGGGGGGTGGGAAGGAGGGGAGGGTAGGTGATGGGCATTGAGGAGGGCACCTGTTGGGATGAGCACTGGGTGTTGTATGGAAACCAATTTGACAATAAATTTCATATTAAAAAAATAATTTTAGAAGATGGATTCTAAACTGAACACATAAACACATTTAAGATGGTAAAATATTTGTTATATGTATTTTACCATAACTAAAACTTAAGACAATAAAGAAAAACAGGAAAAAAAAAAGGTCATATTTCATTCTTTTACCCAGTAGAGTGTCTGACCCTGAGAAGAAGCTCCATAAAAACATATAGTTCTTTAATAATGACCGTAAAATCTCTGGTAATATTTATTTTAAATTTTTAATGTTTATTTTTGAGAGAGCAAGATAGAGAGACAGAGCTCGAGTGGGGGAGGGGCAAGAGAGAGAGAGAGACAGAGAGAGAGAGGGAGACAGAATCCGAAGCAAGCTCCAGGCTCCAGGCTCCAAGCCATCAGCACAGAGCCCGATGTGGGGCTCGAACCCATGAACTGTGAGATCATGACCCTAACCGAAGTGGGACGCTCAACTCACTGGGCCACCCAGGCACCCCTCTCCTGTGATATTTAAATACTTCATATGTGACAGTAACTCTTCTAAGAACATAGGTTTTACCATTTGGTTTGTGCAGCATCACGTCATACTGTAAGCATCATTTTGTAGATTAGGCAATGTTGCCATGAAGAAGTTTAGGAATTTGCCTAAGAAGTTAGAAAAGGAGTAGTAGGGGGACAGAGGCAGTGAAGTTAGAAAGGGAGTAGTTTAGGGACAGTGACAATTGTATATGTTCTTGCTATTTTGGTCTTAGCTCCCAAAGAGGACAAAATGTCCCTGCTGAATTTGATGTATTCAGTCTCTCTCTCTCTCTCTCTCTCTCTCTCTCTCTCTCTCTCTCTCTGTCTCTCCCTCTCTGATGGAAAACAAATGTAGATTCACAAATGTAGATTGTAGAGTCTTTGACCTAAGTATTCATCAGTTTCAAGGATAAGTAACCACATCTGCTCACTTCTATGTTTATCATATATAGTTTGGACAAAATATCAAAATTGGGTTTCTAGGAATATAGGCATTACTTTTTAAAAATATGAAAGGTCTGGTGTCCCTGGGTGGGTTAGTCAGTTAAGCACCCAACTTCATTTTAGGTCATGATCTTGTGGTTCATGAGTTCGAGCCCCCATTGGGCTCTGTGCTGACAGCTCAGAGCCTGGAGCCTGCTTCGGATTCTGTGTCTCCCTCTCTCTCTGCCCCTCCCCTACTGTCTCTTTGTCTCTTGCTCTCTCTCTCTATCTCTCAAAAATAAAAATAAAACATTAAAAATATATATAAAAATATGAAAAGTCTCAGATGTATTACCATCACCATTTTCTCCTTAAATTCTAGAAACTCCTATTCCTCCTTAAATATAATAATATCCTTCAAACAAAACACTTTGTCTAAATTGGTTTTCTGCAATATCTGATTTAGAAGCTGAAGAAACATATTATTTGAAAGCCCACACACAAATGTTTTATTTTATTTTTTAATTTCTTGACCAAAAAGGAAAGGATAATTGTCTTTGTGTTTTATATAAAACATTACCTCATAGCTGTCAGTTTGTGACAGAGTGAACTCATGTGTGCTGATACTAAGAATCTTGATGATGCTTTTTGGGAATCCCAAAAGGCTAAACTCGTTAACATTGTGGAACTGAAACTCCCATAATCAATCAAACCCTCATCATGAACCAAAACACCCTCAATGCAGCTGCCATTTATAATTAAGTGGTAATGATCTTTATAGGAAAGATTACAGTGGCATAAAAAGCACCTGCTGTCACAATTAGCTTTTCAAAAAGCAAAGGCTGTTTCACTGCCATATCTTTAAATAATAATTATTATTAGGCCAATTTAAAGCAAATTAGTAGGCGGTTTAGCGTTAAATATACAATATATTTATGTCAAGAGCACTATTGTAAAGACAGTTAATTTTCCTCACTGGAAATTCACTGTGTTTTATCAGATGACAGCTATACTCCTTCCTGAGTTGAATTCTGCCACCCAGAAGACAGAAGAGGGTCTTGGGGGAACAGAGGCTCTGAACCTGAGGTGGGCTCCTGCCCAGGCAGGGGACCATTCTTGGGAATTATGTAACTGGTGTTTATTTCATTTTCTAAACATGGATCTCTTTGGCTTTTAATCACTGACATTTCTCCTTCCTTCCAGCATTTTATGTTGGTTATATCATTGTATTCCTGAAAAGTGTTATTGACACCCCAACAAAAAACAATAAAAAAATGATGCAATAGCAGCATAAATACGGAGTATAGATGGGTTGTTACAGGGTCGTCGCTGCCAGTTCTCACAAATGTCAGGGTGACCTCTGAGAATTAGGGAAAATTGGAGTTATAAATGTAGTTTGACATGCCTGTAAAGCAGATTCCTGTATTGTGTTCTTGTCTGAGGACACATCATTTCTAATCACTGGTCCAGTTTAAGTCAGATTTTGAGGCTGAGAACTGAGAAGACTAGGGCTGTGTCAGCTTGGCTTATCAGGGAAAACTTGGGAGGGGACAGTTATTGAGTCCCTACCCTTGGCTTACTTGACATAAAGCCGTACACCTTCCCATAGGATAATTAACCATCAGGTGATGGGGTTGGGGGTGGGAGTTCCTGTACTTGACTCAATTCAAAAATGAATTCACACATATTTTATGTGGGGTGCAATAGCATATGCCGTGGCAAGTGGGGCTGAGAGGTTCACAGTTTGTTTTATCTAGCAAATGAGGTCTTTGGATTACCGTTTAGTTGGTGAAATTTATCACTTGGTAATGCATTTCTAAAGAGTTGAGCAGATTCCATAGGTAAGTTGGGAATGCTTATTTTGCTCATCACGTATTATAGTTATCTACCTATTTTATTTTTCACACATACAAAAAATGGCTTCCTGAGAGAAACAGTAACTAGGTAATGATTTGCCCATTTCTGCCTCTTTAGCATGGGTTGCATTCGATGACGAAATAGATTTTCTCCATGTCATTGATCATGGGTTAAATTTCTGTGGAAATGACATTGCTTCTTTGAGATCCTATGGAATCTCAAACTCACTGGAAAGAGGCTCCTTAGATGCTCTCTAATGCCATTGACATCTTTATGTGTTCCCACTTGGAGACATTTTTCTTTAGTTTCCATAGCATTTGCTCTCCAGTCTTATTCCTTTTCTCTGTGAACAGTGTTGGATTTGAACCCCTTCTGTTCACTTCTTTTCCATTTAAAGGCTCCCCTAGCGCCTGCCCTAAGATTTTCCTCACCACACTCTCTGCTTGGAGAGGGTTTTGGCATCAACTTTCATCTGCTAAGTTTATCCTTACCTCAACTCTCGTTCAAGTTCCTGGCTTCCATTTATTGTTGCTATTTACCTTCATTCACAGCAGCCATTGCAGAGCAACATGCCCTAAACTTACCATCTTTCTTCTCAACCTGCCTGCCTCTCTCCTCCTCCTTCCTTTGACAACTGCTCCTCTCCCTTCCCAGCAGCCAGGCATGAAGTCTCAGCATCAACCTGGATCCCCCTTCCTCCTTCCTATCATCCTCCCTCAGTGACCCTGCCGTGTCACCCTCACTTCTGCAAGGACATGGTGTACCAGAATGGTTAAAAACAGTGTTCTGGAACCAGAGGTTGGATTCCTTAATGGGTGCCCTGAGGTAATCTTTAACCTTTCTGTGCCTCAGTGTCTGCATCTGTAAAACTAAGATAAAAGAACTTACCTCAAAGCACTCTTGTGAGGATGAAATGAGTTCCTTACTTATTCTCAGAGCACAGCAACATGCACAGGAAACACCCAAAAGATGTAAGCTGTTATGATTGTTATTAGTTGTTGCGGGTGCCCCCTCCAGTTCTCCCTGTGATGATGTTGATCCAGGCACTTGTCATTTCTTGGTTGGACACTGGAATAATTCCTGAATGACCTCCTCATCCCCAGGATCTTGTCAGTCCATTTCATCTTACATTCTGCTGCCAGAAATATCTGGCAGATGGCCAAGATTTTTACTCTCCTGCTCAGAAAGATTTAACTTAGACAATAAGGTCTTTAACTCCTTTGTTTGTCCTTGAAGATTCTGTACGATTTTCCACCACCATTGACCAGTATTCCCTTGCAGGGCCCTTTCAGCCCAGCCAAGGTGAATGTTATACTTTTCTCCATTTTTGTTCTGCCCACCTCCTTGCCCATCTTGCCCACCTCCTTGCCTTTGCTCACAGGGGGTCATCAGCCTGGATCCCCTTCCTCTTCACACTCTTCCCTATGTGGCCAAGGATTCTTTGTTTCTGAAGGCCTGCTCACAAGGCTCTACCCATGGAAACTTCTTTTATCATCTCCATGGCCCCACAAAAGGTATGTGTCCTTCATTTTATCTCCCATAGCGACTTATTTATATAGCTCTTATGATTCTTTTTACTTTCTGATACATATTTTAGTTATGTAAGTACCTTGATTATTCCTAGGTTTAGAGCACATTTATACTTGGTGCAATTTTAAATTCCTCTCATAGGTACATAATGCCTTACTCATAGGCAGTGGTCAGTACATAAACATGGCATGAGTGAGTGATTCCCCCTGAGTCTGTGTGTCCAGCAAAGGGCATTCAGGTAGGAGACGCCCAATATGTCTTAAAAAAGGAACAGAAAAAATATATATATTCTTTATTCCCAGGCAAAATTATGTATTTATTTAATTTATTTTTTAAATTTAAATTCCAGTTAACATGTAGTATAATAATGGTTTCAGGGGCAGAACCCAGTGGTTAATAACTTCCATATAACATGTAGTGCTCATCTCAACAAATGTCCTCCTTAATGTCCGTCACCCACTTAGCCCATCCTCCCTCCCCTCCAGCAACTCTCAGTTCTCTGTATTTAAGAGTTTCTTAAGGTTCGTCCCCTTCTCTGTTTTTATCTTATTGTTCCTTCCCTTCCCTTGTGTTTGTCTGTTTTGTTTCTTAAATTCCACATGACTGAAATCATGTGATATTTGTCTTTCTCTGACTGGCTTATTTCACTTAGCATAATACACTCTACTTCCGTCCATATTGTTGCAAATGGCAAGATTTCATTCTTTTTGATCACTGAGTAATATTCCATTGTATATAGGTATATGCCACATCTTCTTTATACGTCGGTTGATGGACGTATGGGCTCTTCCCATAATTTGGCTATTGTCGATAGTGCTGCTATATAAACATTGGGGTGCATGTGCCCCTTCGAATCAGCATTTTTGTATCCTTTGGATAAATACCTAGTAGTGCAATTGCTGGATCATACTGTAGTTCTATTTTTAATTTTGTGAGGACCCTTCATACTGTTTTCCAGAGTGTCTGCACCAGTTTGCATTCCCACCAAACAGTGCAGAAGTGTTCCCCTGTCTCTGCATCCTCACCAACATCTGTTGTTGCCTGAGTTGTTCATTTTAGCCATTCTGATCGGTGTGAGGTGGTACCTAATTGTGGTTTTAATGACAAAATTATTCATTATTCACAGCAAAGCCTCTCTGACTCCTTCTAGTAAGAGTTGCATTTGAACTTACAGAAGCCACAGCATTTGGGAGTCTACATAGACCTTATAAGGAGTGGTCCAATCCCCTGTGGGAAAAAAGAGGCCCAAAGGGGAGAGTGGCTAATCCAAGATGGCAGATCCAGTTATCAGTAGCAGAGTATCTCAGTGGCTAAGACTGCTGGTGAGTTCTGCACTCTTTGGCTCATTGGCTTCCCTTTCGATTGTTCTAAAATAATCTTTTTGTGGTCTAGGAGTAGTAATCAGAGAGTTTGAGTCAAGTTTCTTTCCAACTAAAATAATTTCCAAAGGGAAAAATTATTCACCATTTATAAAGAAGTTATAATTAGCATAATGGTACATCTTGAATAATGAGACAATTTAGATTGCTGAATATTTGTGCTACTTAAATATAAGAAGTGTTGGAAACACTGCAAGCAATGTGGTAGGGAGACATTAGTGTACATGACTTCTTACTGAAGTTCACTTCACAAAAACTTTTCATATGCAGGTCTGGTTATTGTACACACCTTCCCTTCTCTTCTGTCTATTACAAAGTTTTGTTTCTTTCCCTCTTTTTCGAAGTGTCATTTAGAGAATGATTTCCTCATCTATTTAGTGTAGATATAGTGTTAACCTCATTGGATCTATGAGAATTTAGTAAGAGAATGTGCATAAAAGCGCCTGATGCAAAACAAGTACTCAGTTACTATGATTCTCCATTTCTTCTTTGTCTCCATAGAATATATGTTGCCATTCCCTACTGTTTGTTCAAATTAGACATGTCAATATCTCCTAGTAGTTTTCAGTTGCCCCCAAGCAGAGCCTTAGAATCCCTTTGAGCACTACCCTCCAGGTGGTACTATCAATCAGATGGGGTTCACACGAGATAAAACTTATTTGTCGTCCTGTCCTGGTAAATGAGAGATGATTTTTCCCCCACTTCTGATTATGGTTCAACTACATTGGTCTGCTTGTTTCTACCCCATCTCAGTCTAGAAGTTTGCCTTCTCACTTTGGTTTAGTTTACATTCTAGTCGTATTCTCTCTTGGTTTCTATTTCTTTTTCCATATTCTAAAAATATTTCAAAGAAACAAAAAATACGACTTAACTGGGCTTGGATATATAAAGTTATGCTATGTTGCATTGATTTTCGTAACTTTATTACGACTTTGGTTACTCCTCCATTCTCTCAAAGAAAAGTATTTCCCCCCTTTTTTTTTTACCAAAAAATATGAAAGATTGTAGCCCAAAACGCATTTTTTGAAAATTTGAAGACCAGGGTGAAAAACCAGAAGTGAAAGAATCTGAATGTAATATTATGTAGACAATTCCTATAAATCAGAGAGACCTTGGTTTGAACTTACACTCGTTTTGAATTTTGGAATACCTCGAGTACTTTCTAGTCATTAACTATAATCTGTGGAATCAGAATAAAATTTTCTCCTGGTTATGAGGACTTACAAGAGGTGGGTCATGAAGAGTGCTTTCTTAACACAGAGCCTGTCACTGAAAAATGATTCAAACAATCACAGAAATTATCATTAATTTATCCAAGTGTATTTTCAGTGTCAAAAACAAGGAAAGTAATTCTGTAAATTTTCCACTGGAAAAATTGCATCTTATTTCCTTCTTGTGAAAGAATGCATGACCTTTGACAAAAATCTCAAACTTTTAAAAAGCAAAAAAAAAAAATTGCTTAATGAGCTACTTTGCCAGACATTGAGAGACCAAGTGGAAGATCTTTAACATGTGGATCCCCTTTCTCTCTCTCTCTCTCTCTCTCTCTCTCTCTCTCTCTCTTTCTTTCTTTCTCTCTCTCTCTCTCTCTCTCTCTCTCTCTCTCTCTCTCTCTCTCTTCTTTCTTTTAGTAAAATAATTACCTTCAAATAGTCTACAGAAGCTAGGATGATCTTGTGGAAAATAACCTTAATGGTATAATGGAGCTGAGTGTTAAAGCTGAGCTCAATTAGCATTAGGAGTATACTTTCAACTGAAATGTATTTCAGTGGAAGGATGTACTAAACTGTTAAAGGAATATGTATTGAGTGGGACAGAACAGAGCCAGAGGTGAAGATTCCTTTTTTAATCTATATTTTTGTATTACTTGAATTTTTGCAATAAACATGGACTATTATTTTTTGATAGTGAATTTTTAAAATGCCATTACATTTTAATTTTTTAAATGTTTTTATTTCTTTTTGAGAGAGAGAGAGAGAGAGAGAGAGAGAGAGAGAGACAGAGCACAAGTGGGGGAGGGGTAGAGAGAGAGGGGGGGAGACACAGAATCCCAAGCAGGCTCCAGGCTCTGAGCTGTCAGCACAGGGCTCGAACTCACAGACTGCGACATCATGACCTGAGTGAGCTGAAGTCCGACACTAAACCGACTGAGCCACCCAGGCGCCCCTAAAATGCCATTACGTTGTAAATGCAAGTCATTTTTACTTTTGGCCCAGGGTAGAATAATGACACAGCTGAAATTTGTGGTCTGGGTTTTCTGCCTCTTTATTCTCTACAGCTTGATTCCATTTCCTTCTCTCCATACTGAAACATCCATATTATTTTTCTATCATAGTTTACTGCCAAAAATGACATCAGAAATGTATACATTCTTTAACATAAATAATTTCTAAGAGCACACATGTTTTGTCCTTCTGAAATATATTTGTTGTTTAATGAAGATCAAAGTCATAGGTCAGACATGTAAACCCCTCTACTTGAATTTCTATTATCTATCAGCAAGAGAGAGGTTTTTTTTTTTACATTTTCAAATGTTTATTTATTTTTGAGAGAGAGGGAGAGAGGGAGAAAGAAAGAGCATTGCAAGGTAGAGGAGGGGCAGAGAGAGGGAGACAGAGGATCTGAAGCAGGCTCTGAGCTGACAGCAGAGAGCCCAACGGGGGGCTCAAACTCATCAACCAAACCGTGAGATATGAAGTCAGATGCTTAACTGACTGAGCTACCCAGGCATCCCAAGAGAGGGTTTTTAAAGTGACAACTTTCTGGATCCATAAAGTCATATCATTAATACGTTGGATGCAGTCTATTCTGCCTTGTAGGATTATTGACTGATGCTTGGTGATACTGCACCAGTATGTGTAGATCATGTATATGATTATAAGAAATATAATGTTGTTGTTGTTCTAGTGAAGAGCTCTTCAAGAATTTAGAGCAAATGAATAACAGTCTCTACCTTAATTTTAAAATGATTGCTCCTGGGGCGCCCGGGTGGCTCAGTCGGTTAGGCGTCCGACTTCAGCTCAGGTCATGATCTTGCAGTCCGTGAGTTCAAGCCCCGTGTTGGGCTCTGTGCTGACAGCTCAGAGCCTGGAGCCTGTTTCAGATTCTGTGTCTCCCTCTCTCTCTGACCTTCCCTCATTCATGCTCTCTCTCTCTGTCTCAAAAATGAATAAATGTTAAAAAAAAATTAAAAAAAAAAAAAAAAGATTGCTCCTCCTGGGGCGCCTGGGTGACTCAGTCGGTTAGGCATCCGACTTCGGCTCAGGTCATGATCACACACTTCATGGGTTCAAGCCCTGCGTTGGGTTCTGATGACAGCTCAGAGCCCGGAGCCTGCTTTGGATTCTGTGTCTCCCTCTCCCTCTGCCCCTACCCTGCTCGCTCTCTGTCTCTCTCTCCCAAAAATAAATAATCATTAAAAAAAATTTAAAATGATTGCTCCTAAGATAAAATAAAATAAAAAAGAAAGGAAAAGAAAATGATTCCTTCAGCTATTTGATTGAAAGTAGGCCTTAGGCAAGCCAGAACTGGAAACAGACCCCTTAGGAGACTACTGCAATAATTTAGTTGGGAAAGTATGGTAGCTTGGGTAGGGTAGGGGAAGTGATGCTAGTAAGAATTTGTCAGATGCTGGATACATTTGAAGATAGAGCCATTAAGATTTCCTGATGGACTGGCTATAAGATGCAAGAATCAATGGTGACTCCCAAGGACTTTGGCCCCCACAGTTGGAAGGGTGAAGTTGCCATCAAGTGTGATGGCGAGTGGGATTTCACGCTGATTCTCCTCACAAGGTTCAGGTGAAAGTTTTCTAGGAGGGGCTAAGGGGAAGTATTGGTCCTCATCTTGATGGTCTCTCTGTGTTCATCTCCTGTGTCTGAGTTCTCCAGCTGTTTTTAATTTGTATCTGACTTAGGTCAAATGAGCAACATTTTTGTGTCAGGATGAGTACACTAACCGAAGAGAATTCTTTATCACTTTCTTCACTTGCTGAAAGATCAAATTTTAGGTTCAGAATCTTCATAAACTGTCCTAATAGAGCTATGATGATTTATGTTCTGATTATTATTAATGCATCTGTAGAGTACTAGAATTTAAGAACATGCACCTCTCGTAACTGCCTTGGAAATAAATATGTGCTGCAGGACTGTGGAAATATTTGAGGAGGGCCTGTTCTCATCACTGCAATGCTCCAGTGTTACTGTGTTAAATGCTACTCTCAGCCCAAACTGCATTAGAAATTTTCTTTCTTTCTTTTTTAATGTTTATTTACTTAGAGAGGGAGAGAGAAAGCACTAGCAGGGTAAGGGCAGAGAGAGGAAGGAGAGAGAGAGAATGAATGAATGAATGAATGAATGAATCCCAAGCAGGCTCCACACTGTCAGCGCAGAGACTGATGCAGGGTTCAAACTCCTGAACTGGGAGATCATTACCTGAGCTGAAACAAAGAGTCAGATGCTTAACTGACTGAGCCACCCCAGAAATTTTCCTTCTGTTTAAGTATCTCTTGCCCACTTATGTATGGATGACATCAGACCAATAAAGTCACTGAGAAATCTGCCAATTGTATGTTATAATTTACTTATATTACCCATACCAAGAATGTTGCCTGTTTCTTATCCATCCATCTAATAAGGACGAAATAATAGAGAAGACATTTGTTCATTTCTCCTTTAAAAATGTTTCGTATCTAGCCTAAACTATAGGGCAAATAAGGTTTTCATTTTTGCAAGAACACTATTATACATTCTCCTTGAACCCCAAATGGCATGAGAACATTTTGTGATTATATTTTCTGAGCACAGTTAAAGAAATCAATGGAAACCAAGCTGAATGGCTATAAAATGTTCTGGAACAAGTGTTAAATAGAATCAAGGGACTAAAGAGAAGGACTGGGGATGTTTTATGCTGCAAGCCTTTTAAAAAAGGATATGGATAGAATAGTTTTCAAGGACTACAATAAAGCTGTTCCCTTTACCAAACTATTTATTTTAGTCCTTGCATGATGTTTCCTTTTCTTCTTTGGCTGATTAGTATTCCCACTAATCACAATGAGGTAAACAGTCTTTAACAAAGAAAGATTTTTACTTTGATGCATCACACAAGGGTTCTTAATGAAGACAATACAACAAATGATGTAAGTGGTCTGAATAGGACCTGAATACCGTTTCTCCAACTTTCGACCGGAAGGATAAAAGCAACTTAATGCACCCCTCAAGAAAATAGCAAAACATATTTTCTCATTCTCACTTGTTCCTCTATCCTTCTTATCCCCTTGTACACACAAGCAGGATGTGCACAGTGGTAATTATTTCACTTAGAGTGAAGTGGTCTTTCAAAACCTGACAGGAAATGTAATGAAAGAAAGGTTGGGACCGGCCACTTGAAACTAGCGGATGTGTAACCCTCCTCAGTCCTCTGTTTCTTCAAAAAGAAAAGTGAGTAACAGACTTTCCTGTAAGTTGCAGAGTATAAGTAGTTAAAAGAACTCCTGTAACCACCTTCCTTTCTTATCTCCACAGCAAGGGCAAGACACCATTTGAATATAATCATCAGAGTGACCATATGTTCCAGTCATGGTGTATGACTCTTGTCCTTGTATATTTATTAAAATTGTCAATTCTTCTCAGGTTGAATAATTAATTATATGATCATCTGAGCCATAAGAGGTTCTGATCTCCAGAGAAGCTTCTCTTTGACTAAATGAATGGGCTGAATGTCCCTTTCAAGGTTATGAGAGATTCATGTGTGTAGAGCTGATAATCACGCATAGGAACAAATTTAGACTGGTTCAGCTTCAGGAAGTAAACTCCTGTAGTCCTTTGTCATATGTGGCTAACTATTCAGGTATGTTTTGGCTTTTCTTTCCCTTCTTCCTAAAAGGGGTAGAGTTTAACCATAATTAAAGTGCACTGGTCCCAAATTTCAGAGGTTGGAAAGTTTCAGGTATTTAAGAGTTTCTGTTGAGCCGTAACTGTTGAAGTGTGTGTGCGCACACCCTCTACTTGGGATAAGAGGAGTTTATTACCTGTAGTAATGGTCTTATTGTTCCATCCATTAGAGAAAAAATTATTATCAGACTTACCTTTCCTCTGTTAGCAAATATAAAACTAGATGAAAAATTTGAAGCAACCTTTTTTAAGGCATTGGAAACTAGACTGCACAGATCTGTGATCCTTAAAAGAAGGGAAATAAACAAGATGAGCTCCCTATGCACTCCGGCTTTTTCATGTGAGGGCACTTCCCAAGTGATGACATGTGGAAGAAGAACCTGCATGGAAAATAGCTCTCTTGCTGGACAGAGGAAGTAGACTGCAAAATTTATAGGGTGTTGAAACTTGCAAGGTAGGATACTAGAGTGTAGGATGCTATGTAGAGAAGAAATATCAGAAATCTGATTTTGTATTTCTTTGAGTCTTTAGCTGACTATGCATATATAGTGAAACTCTGCCAATTCTGGCAGAAAATAGTTACTGATGGCTTTTAGCTGAATGGATATTCTGAAGATAGCATAGGGTTGGGAAAAGTTGGAAATCCCAATATTCAGAGGGAAGATACCTCAGTGAACATATTAGGTGTTTAGTTGAGATGCCATAAAGGCCATGCATTAGGAATAAGCTACTTTAACCCTATAGGCAGGGTTACTGTATCCCTGCCCTAACAAAGCCTTCAGCAAATCCTTCTACTAATCAACTTAGTGCCTCCTAGGAAAAGAAAAGTTAACTAGCTTTAAGAGAAAAGAACAAGTTCTAGACTTGCAGCGATGTAGCACTCAACAGCATCCAAGTGATAACACAACATTATTAGACAAATGAAGAAACAGGAAAATGTAAACCTAATAAGGAGAAAAACAGTCAATAAAACAGACCCAGAGATGACATAGATATTTGAATTGTGAGACAACATTTTGAAAAACTCTTATAGATGTTAGATGATTTAAAAGAGCTTAATGAGCCAACCCGGGGAAAATCTCAGCAGAGAAACAGAAATTATAAAAATAACCAATGAAAGCACTTGTGCTAAAAAAGACATCATTTACAAGGAAAAATTCACTGAGTCAGCTTATTATCTGTTTGGCAACAGCAGGAGAAAAATCACTGAATTTTATGTTTGGACACTAGAAATGATATAAATGGAAGCATAACAAAGAAAAAACTTTAAAAATGGATTTAACCACATTTAGGGCAATATCAAACAATATAACAATGTAAGTTGGACTTTTGGTAAAAGAGTATGGAGAGATTGGGAAAGGAAGATATTTGAAGATGTAATATCAAAACTCTTTCAAATTTCATGAAAAATACCAATCAACAGATCTAAGAATATCTGCAAACCCCAAGTAAAATAAACATAAAGAAAATAACATGTGGGTACAGCATAGTCAAGTTTCTGAAAGTCAAACATAAAGAAAATATCTACAGGAGAAAAGACATATAAAGGAGAACTATGTTCAGAAATACTGTTGACTTCATGGAAAACAGTGCATGCCAGAAGACAGTTAGTGACATCTTTAAAGTACTGAAAGAAAAAGGTCAACCTAGAATTCTCACCTCAATGAAAATATCCTTCACAACGTAAGGTGAAATACCAACTTTAAAAACAAGCAAAAGCAGAGTTAACCAGCAATGTTAAAGGTAGTTATTCAGACCCAAGGGAAATGATATCGGGTGAAGTCACAGATCCACATGAAGATACATAGGATGCCACAAAAGTAAATACTTGGATAACGGGAACTACTTGGTATGAGTAATTCCTTAACTTCTTTACAAGATTCCTAAAGTATATGATAGTAGCACACAGAAATCGTATATGTGTATTTGCATGTTTTGAATGAAACTACCGACCCACTTAGCCAAATTGGTATTTATAGATCACTTCAGCTAAAGACTCACAACACAGGTCCTTTTTCATGGTACATAGAACATTCATCAAGCTAGATCATAGGATGAGCCGTAAAATTATTACCAATAAGTTCCAAAAAATTGAAACCTTGGTGACTACAGTAGAATCACACTAGAAATCAACAACTAGTCATATGGGATGACTCCATTTTTCTGAAATTCTAGTACAGCCAAAACTATTCTATGGAGGAAGAGATCAGTGCTGTTGTTGCTTCTTTGGGGGATGTGTAGGAACTGACTGGGAAGAGGCATTCAGGGAAAGTTCTCAGGCGATGGAAATGTTCTCATATTGTGACCTAGGTAATGGCTATACAATATCAATAAAAAAAATACATAGTCTGGCAGAAAATATTTACAAAACATAAATCTGACAAGTTCTTACATCAAGAGTATATAAAGAATTCCTATGGTTCAATAGAAAGAAGACAAATTGCCTTATTAAAAATTGAGCAAAAGACTTGAAACAGACATTTCACAAAGGGAAATGTATGAATGGCCTGTACAAATACGAAAAAGTCATCAGTGCAGTTAGTCATCAGGGAAATGCAGAGTAAAACCACAATGAGATACGACTACATACTGACTTAGTTGGCTAAAATTAAAAAGACTGATCACAGCTACTTGTGCTGAGGATGTGGAATAATAATGAATTGCTAGTGAGGAGGGCAGAATGTTGTACTACCCAAAGAAAAAGGTTTTGCAGATTAGAAAAAAAATTTTTTACAGAGTTAAACCTGTACCTGTTCTATAAACCTCTTCAGTATTTACCCAAGATGAATGAAAGCATTTGTCCCCCCGCAAAAGATTTCTTAAGGTATGTTTATTACAGATGTATTCTTAACAGCCTGTAACTGAAAACAATCTAAATGTCCATCAACGGGATAATGGGCAGACAGTTGTGCTGCATTCATGTAATGCTACTCAGCAATAAAAAGGAACAAAGTACCAATATGCACAATGACATGGCTGAATCTCACATAGGTGCTGCGTAAAAGAAGCCAGACACACACCAAAAGAACAGATGGGATGACTCCATTTTTATGAAGTTCTAGTACAGGCAAAACTTCTATGGAGGAAGAGAGCAGTGCTGTTGTTGCCTCTTTGGGGGATGGGCAGGAGCTGACTGGGAAGGGGCATTCAGGGAAAGCCCTCAGGCGATGGAAATGTTCTCATATGGCAATGGTTGTACAAATTATACATTTGTCAGAATTCACCAACCTGTAAAATTAAGAATCAAAAAGTGAATTCATTTGAACTAATAATAGAAAAAAGTTAATGGCCCCAAAAGAAAAGTCTACTCTTCCCCAGAGAATGCAGCAGAAGGAAAGGGCAGTTGGCATTGTGAAGGGTGGGAAGAGAGGGAAGGGGGAATTCTCAGCACTTCCAAGCAGAAATACACAGTTTCAGCATGAAAGATACAAGATCTATGAGATTTCTTGGCCCTCAGTCACTCTAAGTTGGAGGGTGTGGTGGCACTGAATTGAGGTGTTTTGGATCAGTTACGAGGTGACTCAGAGTTCATTTCCTTTCTGATTTATAGCTCATTTTTTAGAGTGTTGTCCAGAGCTAGTTTGGAAGTAGAATGGTAGATTGAGCACTGAGCCTTAAATTCAGCACCGTCTCTGCACTCTGAGTTAATCTATTTGTGTGGAATTCTTAACCCCTGTAGACTTCAGCTATGGAATAATACGAATTTTATCAGATGATATTTGTCAAGGATGTTGGGATGTAGGAATGAAAAAGTGATGAGGAAAATACTGGTCATTATTTTATGACTATAAAAGTGCTTTCTCTCTCTCTCTCTCTCTCTCTCTCTCTCTCTCTCTCTCTCTGTATGTCAATGAAACTGGGCTGTTTCAGTAACTGATTCCTGTTGTTTGCCCTTATGTAAATGCCTGTTTTGTTGGTAATTCTGCAAGTGTTTGCTCAGGTAATTGTGTGAACTATTAAAGCTCTGTTTATACTCTGGTCCTTCATTCTAAAAGACATGCTTTTAATAAACAGCACTTTCAGGGTCGCCTGGGTGGCTCAGTTGATTAAGCATCTGACTTCAGCTCACGTCATGATCTCATGGTTCATGGGTTTGAGCCTCACGTTGGGCTCTGTGCTGACAGTTGAGAGCCTGGAGCCTACTTCAGATTCTGTGTCTCCCTCTCTCTCTCTGCCCCTCTCCTGCCTGTGCTCTCTCCCTCTCTCTCTCTCTCTCTCTCTCTCTCTCAAAAATAAATAAACATTAAAATAAACAGCACTTTTAGAAATCTTGCAGCTCAGACTGAAGATGGGACTGTTAGTAGGATTTTATTTAGAGAGAAACAAAGTCCTTTCAATGTGTTTTTACTTTTAGACTGTTCTAAAATTCACTTAGGGTAAAAAAATCTCATTAATTAATATTTGATTAAACCAAGCTCTAAACAGGAAAGTTCCTTCATTGCTCTCCCATTAGCCTCTGGGTTTCTTCCTTCAGCTGTTATCTTGGCCTGTTGTGCCCATGGCCACCTTCTGGGCCCAGTAATGGCTGTTGTGTTCCTTTAAGGCCCACCTCCATTGAGGTGATGCTTAAACTTTGGGTGTTGATCACTCCATCTTCTGTGCTTTGAAAGCTAGGCTGTGAGCACCCTGAGGGCAGGGGCTGTGCTTTATTCCTCTTAAACTCCAAGTGTAGTGTCTAGCGTACCATGCCAAATTTGTGCTGAATATATGGACAAATGTATATGAATACATGAACAAATGAGATATGAATGATAGTGAATAAATGAAGTAGACTTCTTAATTTCTTAAAGTTCATTTAGGCTTTCAGAAAAAGGTAAGGGTTGTTTTTTTTTATATAAAGAAAATGTACCATACAGATTTTATAAAGGAATCTCCGTTTTATTTTATACAGAGCTGTGATATATTTAAAACTGAAAGTGAGCTTGTTTTTATATTTGGAATAAATCACCAAGGATGGATATATGAATACTCTTGCATATCTGAAATGAAAGAAGTACCTTCTTTACCTATAATCTTATGGCTATGTCCTAGCTGAGTTGTCTCAGTGACCCAACACAAGGCTGTTTTCACCAACAGGGTAAGGGGCTTGGTATAAACACACTAATCAGGCTTTTGTGATGAGGATTATACTGTCTAATTGAGGAACATTACCTCATATTTCATCTTCAGTTACATTCATGGTCAGCTGAGTGGCCAACATATGTTTGCCCTAATTATTTGCCCCCAAATGACTGCCCTAATTGTTTTTCTGAGTAGAGATGGGATTCTTGGGAGATTGAATACAAATGCTGTGATTCATAAATGGATTTTTGCTAGGTAGACATTTTAAACCCCACAGACATCTTGAGGGCTTCCTGGCTGAGAAAGGGGAGCACCATGATAACTTATGGGGCATGGTGTGGAAGAGACAAGATTGCTTGGATATTGTCGAGTTAAAAAGTCTAGCATATTGTTTTGGTGACTGTCTGTATTACAATTACTGTGCTTTCCTGATGAGACTCTGAGCTACACAGTGGCTGGGTCACTTTGTTTTTTCACTCTGTATCCTCCACACCTTTTGCTGAGCATGTGGAACAACAGTACATTGCTGGTGAGAAGGTAAAATGTAACTCCCAAAGAAAAGGGATTTGCAGGTTAAAAGGTTTTTTTCCCCCAATTTGTACTTTCTGAGCAGGTAATAAGTAATTGTCAAATGAATAAATTGGGATATGCATTGCAGATCAAATGCTCCTTAAAAGCGATCTCTCCACTCTGATATTTAGAAAGCTAGATGTGTAGTAATTTATCTGGGCAGTTCTTGCATCACTTACTTTCCACTTATATGGTAGTTATTTAAGTGCATACTTAATCTTACTACTAGCTTCTCACTTTCTTGTCCGGAGGAAATATTTCTAACTTACCTTTACATTTTCTACAGTGCCTACACTGTTCAGCATTCAATTAGGTCATTTGTTGAATGAATGAATCATAAGGAACCCTGTAAAACTTAAAGTGATGTTTATTGCTACTTACTTATTAACACTCAATAAATATTTTGTTGGAAAGCAAGGGATTTTATCTCCATTTGTATCAAATCAAGCATGGAGTAAGTGACAAATACTCTTCATCCTGGGCATGTGACATGTGGAAGCTCTTGAGGATGCCTTGTTTGAGTAGAATATACTGTGGGAGCACATCCTTCTGTGAGTTCCTAATTCTTTTATTCAGAATTTCTTTAGTTATATCATGCTTCTATTAGACAAATGTGATGGTTCTCACAGAGTGCAGACAGGTAAAAGATGCTTTTAACTACATATCAGTTTAGCTATGACCAGCAACAAGATTCTAGTTATCAGAGAATCAAATTAACTTTGTAGCCCTTGTGCTGTGGACCTTGTATCCTTGATATCTGGCCTATAATGATGAAGGTAAAAAGGTTCACTCTTTGCTCCTACCTTGGGCAACCCTTTGGCAGAGAGGTCTGTGAGCTTTCACCAACTCCTTAGACATACTTATTCACCCTGAGCTGATGTATGTATTTCCCAACCCAAGGAAAATTTAGTGGTGTCTCATGCTTCCCTCCAGCCTCTTTTCTGAGCTAAAGTCTTGAAACACTTTATATTTGCAAGTAGGAACAAGCAACCTATCTCTCATATGGATTGAGGTTGACCCATAGGCTTTGAATCCTTTTTGTTGTGGCAATAGGAATGGGGAAAACAGCAAAATGGAATGATGGACAGGGATTAGCAGGATGTTCTATAAGCAGAACCAGAGAATCAAAGAGAAAATAGCAAGTGGAAAAATGGGGAAGATCCAGGATCTTGATATGTTCCAAAGTCCAGTGGTATGGGAAGTTTGAAGAAGGGGAAGTGAACAGAGTTGATTACCTAGAGAATGCAGAAAACAAGAAGTGAGAAAAGAAGGAATTTCATTCGTCAGGAAGGCTATTGGAGACTTTAAATTGTGCCATTTTAGGACAGGTCACATGGAAATAAGCAGTGAAGAAACGGAAGCAATGACCGTAATCCACTTATTCTAGAAAGGGAGCCGGGTTCTCTGGAAGTCACTTTTCATGTCTGTTACCTTTACTTTTCCTTTCTGTTGGCTTAGCTTGAGTTATAAAAACTTTTCATTTGAGTCAGAGCAGGAAAAGAATTTCCTGTAGCTGGGGAATTTGGGCAGAGTTGGCAAGGTCATCCCGTTGGCCATCTTCACATTCAGTTTCTTTCTCTATTTTAATAACATTGGGTGATGATGATGAGTGGTTCTGTTGTGACATTAGAACTGTTTTCACGGTTTCCACATGCCGTGAAATGAGATCTGAGTTACCAAAAGGTTACATTTATTGGAATACAGAAATGACAGTGGAAAGGGGGTAGAAAAGAGGAAGCTGTGGAAGATGGTTGAGAACACTAAGATTTGGGGGAAGTGGTGGTGGAGGCTAAGGGCAACACATTTATCACAGAGGCAGAGATTCATGGGCTCAGTGCTTGGTGTTGACCTCAGGTTAGACGGATGGGCTTTGTTGGTGTTCTCATAATGAAACTCAAGAGAAAAGATCCCTAGTGGTTTTGCTCCTTCTGAGTTCCTGTGCCTGGGTGTGGCTCTGGCTTAGCCTGGGATGGGTCCAGAGACGTTTTTATAGACACCAGTGTTATGTTGTTGAAGTAAGGTCTGTTTACCACTTGCCACTTACTGCTCTAAGGAATGGAGGAAGGGGGGACACTTACTGGGTCGCCTAAAGGAAAGAAAGCCTGAGTTCTGGTGCCTGTTCTGTCTGGTGTTTGCCTAATACACACACACCTTTGCCTTTCACCAAACATCTCTACCCAGCATCTCGAATCTTAGCTTTCTTGCCTGTAAAATGGCTTTACTAATAGCCTATCTCCCAGGGTATTTGTAGGGCCAGAAGAAATGTGTTAAAAAGGAATTTAAAACCAAAAAGTTGCATTACAAATAAAATGCAGTATTACTAAGCAAGGAAAGAAGATAAATAGAAGACAGTAAAGAATTGAGTCAGGGCTAAATATTTCTTCTTATTCCCATTACCCACACTCCTATGGGGGAGGTAACTGAGACCCAGCATCCTTTGTGGGCTCCATAATTCATTACAACCAGAATGTGAGGGTATGAGCTACAAAGCAAGAAATCAAAGCTCTCGGATTCTGTGGAAGCTTTAGTTTGTATAAATTGCCTTTCATTGGATCTACCATATAGTTAGCACTCAGAAAATGTTTATATCATTCTCTCTTTTCAGTTCCTCTCCCTCCAGCCAAACAATGGCCTTATTAAAGCTTCTCAGCAGTAGATACATGTCGGTGAGATCAAAAGCATACACAACATTGGGCCATTTTTTAAGTAGAAAAATCACAACAACATCTACAGATTTTATCAACATATGGTCATTTAAACAGATTACTAGAGGTATCTCAGACTCCTTCTTTAAACTTCCGTAGTCTGCTTCCCCATTGTGTTTGTCTTCAGTGAAATTGACAGAGCCTTCCAACTTAGGTCACACCATTGACAGTTTTTAGTTACTGGAATCGTGTGTATCATCTAGCATGCACAAGCTTTACGATGAAGATGCATAATGGAAAGACTGTTTGCTAGAGACTTGATGGCAGAATACTGTGCAGTTGATGAAAGACCTCAAAGTGTGGCTTGGCTTTAAACTATTTTGACCTGTATTATAAAAACTCCAGAAAACTTACAAAGTGAATAAATGTAGAAAGAAAACAGCAATCACCAATATTTTACAACCCAGATGTAACAACTATTAATATTGTGATGTGTTTTCTTCTCTTTTCCTATTTATGGATGTGCATAGATATTTACAACAGCTAGCACATTTTAGCTACCTTTTTTTTTTTACTTAGTAATATATAATGAACAGTTTCCCATAGCACTAAAATTTATCAAAGCATTAATAGGTATATGATACTTCATCTTATGGATATAGTTTTGTTCATTGCTACTTTTTCTTTGATCTTGTTTTTGTTTATGCTAGATTTGTAGAAGATTAATAATAGTTTCATGTATTTTTGAAATTAAATAAAGTAATACACCAATGTATTTTCATGTTAAAAGTCTCAATTACATAAAGCTCTCCAATATATCCCATCCTCAGATGTAACTGTTACTATTTTGTATGTATCTTTCCAGACTTTTTCTATGCATTTGCATTTATATATGTGAACATTTAGAAAATAGTTCTTTACAGCTGATGCTTCTTTATAATTTATTTAACAAATCTTTCACTATTAATTATTTAGATAGGGTCTAATTTTTGTTGTAAGAAGTAACTCATAGCTTTGCACATAAAAGTTGAATGCTTCTATGATCATTTCTTTGGAATAAATTTATAGAATTATTGGGTTTGAGCATATGCTCCCGTGGATATTATCTTAAGAAGATAGTATACACTAGTATATACTTTTCATTATTACAAACCTGGAGCTTTTTTGGTGCTGAGTGAATATACCCATCTGTCTAATGGACAAGAGAAAAAAAAGAAGCCATTGGAAGTCTGGGGGAAAAGTTATAGAAGAAAACCAAGGGGCAGGCTAAAATGTAGTACTCTGAGTAATTTATTATGTGTAGGACAGTGCTTGCTTAAACTACAAAGCCAAATATTCACTGGACAGATAATTCAGGAAGGAGAAAGACTGATAATCTGAATACATGAGTAACTTATTTGTATTTAAAATTGCTATAATCACCACTCGCTTCAGCCCCGTATAGTTTTTTTCTTTCATCTTGTATATTGCTTGTAGCTTAGCATTCCATTATTATTTTTTTCTTGAAAACTCATCTTCCAGTAGGCTTATGTTTTACAGTGTTTTGTGTGTATAAAAAATAGGATGGGACACTTGTGGTTGGTTATGAGTTTGTTCAGACTGATGTCTTTTATCACAGAGTTGACTGAATTTTATTCCTTGAAAATTGAAGTTTATTCTTATTAATAAATATTGAAATACACATTTAGACACATAACAATCCCACAATATTCAGAATATTTTACCTAATATTTTAAATTTGGTAAAATCTCTTGAGAAATAATATTGCTTGCTGTAATGAGACTTACTGGATTTAAATTTTAAATACCAAGCGTGTATCATTTTTACAAAACTATTAAGTGATTTTTAAAAGTTCCGCATCAGTTTACACTTCTGGCATCCTTGTATGGGAGTAAAAGTCTTATTATATTTTCTACCACATCTTTTTTATTTTATTGTTAACTCTTGATAGGTGAAAATAATGTTTTAATCTGTTAATTTATGTCTCTCTCACTATTGGCTAGATTGCATATTTTTTATTAATCATTCCTTGCTGGGAAATATGCTCTTTATCAAATTTTCAGCATTTGTCTTGTCAATATCTGCATCATGCATGCAATTTTGAAGACTGTCTTTCCATTAAGCACTTTTTCTTCAATTGAAATTTTTATCAAGACAATTGTAGATTCACACACAATTGTAAGAAATAATACAGAGTAATCAATCCCTTGTGCACTTCGCCCAGTTCCCTCAACTAGGGCATCATATTGATAGAGTTCAGAAATCCTAAGATTTCCTCAGTTTTACTTGCGTTTTGTGTGTGTGTGTGTGTGTGTGTGTGTGCGTGTGAAATCTGACACAGCTTTGTCACCTGTGTAAATTCGCATGTTCCCCTCCTCAGTCAAGATTCTGGACAAGTCCCACAGGCACCACAAGGATCCCTCATGCCTCTCTTTTATAATGGCAACCACCTCCTTCCAGTGCTTCCCCCACAGACCTTTGCAGCCCCACGTCTGCCCTTCATTTCTAAACACTATCCTTTCAAAGATGTTATTAAAATAGAATCGTACAGTATGTAACACGAACACTTTGTAAAGTTGAAGAAAACGTGGATGTCCCATCCCCATGTTTTCTTTTTTTTCCTCTCGTAGCCAAGAGCAATTATCCAGCCTCCCTTGGCTTGGCTTTTCTCTTCTAAAGTTTTTGGGGTCTAGAGACCCTCTACTTTTCAAAGACTCTTCATTCTCATCTCAAGTGATTCCTGGCTGTTAGAAATAGGTTTTGAAGTATAGTAAGAGCATGGAATGGCTGAGGCCAATGTTGAGAAGGAAATGAAATGAAACCTTATCTTAAATTTTGAGAGTGAGAAACCCCCAGAGCAGTATTTCACGACTGTCATAGTTTCTTTCCATTATATGTGCCCAGAGAGAAACTATAGCAGAAATCCAGAGTTCCGCCTTAGACTCAGTAACAACACAGCAAAATTGTCAGAAACTTGAAGGGAAGAAGAGACTCCTTTTTCTTTGCTATTCTGTATCAAGGCAAGAAACACCAGGGCCATAAAGATTTCCCAAATTTGCTAGTCGGCCACCATGTCCAGAATTCTGGTATCCCTTGGGCTCCACAAGTCCTATGATGGAACAGGTCCAGGGAAAGGGCTCCCTGCCTCTGATGTCCACCTTTTTCAAGGCTCTAGAGGTTTACTTCGGTATGATTGTTCTGACTTGATAAACTATTTTACCTTTGCTGGAGTTGGAGCTCTGAAATATAATCAAGCTTCAATAAATTCATAAGAAATACTTGTAAAATGCAATTCAAATATATCTTAGAGGAGAAAGATAGATATTTTATAGGAGAAAAATAGAAAAATAGAGTGGGTATTTATATTAGGGTATTGCTATTATAGTGGGTAGCAACTGGGCCATGGGTGGAATATAGCTTATTTTTTCTAATGACATCATTTGAGCCCTCATTTGTCTGGGAAGTGAAAATCAATCCCAATTATTGTTGGATCTCTCAATTTCCCATTTTCTCTCAAGTTGCATTCAAGTCCTAGGTTTTACCTGGTACCATGGGTGCATCAGTACAGGAATTTAGGGGAGAGGGTGGCGTAAGCATTGATGAGACTTAAGACCTTAAGACCTGACAATTTAAGAAATGTTTCCCCTCCTCTTGTAGGGTTATCAAGACTGACATTAATTCAAAGGTCCCTTAGAAGCCACATGCACTTCTAGCAAGACTGCCTTCTTCTCTGTTTCCATGCCTGGAGGCAATGGGGGCTGGCAGTGAGTTATGGGAAGGAGGAGACCCTTCTAGCTTGCTTTCGGAAACCTCTCGATGCCTGGAAGAGACAACCAACCTGGCAGGTCTTTGTGCCCACGCCCATGCTCTGATCTCTCCCTATCAGTCATCCTTCTTCCTCCTTTTCAGCAGCACTTTATTTCAAGGATCTATTAGGAAGGAAGTAACGGAAGGAAGCTAACATGTATAGAACATATGCTGATATTAGATTTTGTTCTCTCGTTTATGCCTTCAACACATCACCTGGTCCTGCCCTCTCAACCTTGACGGTATCCCCAGAATCTAGCTGCTGCTACCCAACTCCCACCACCTCCAGGCCAAGCCACTACCACCTCCCTCCTGGATTCATGCCTTAGCCTCCTTAATGGACTCCCTGGTTCTGTCCTTGCCTTTGCAGTTTAATCACAGCATGAGAGCTAGGGTGATTCTTTTACAACAGAACTCAGACCATGTCTTGCCTTTGCTTAGGATGTGCAGAAGGTCCATCTCATGCAGAGTAAAGCCTGAAACCCTTCTTTCCACTGGCTTACAAGACCCTACATGATTCTCAGCTGTCTGGACAGTCTGACCTTATCCCTCACCACCCACTCCCTTCCTCAGTCTGCTCCAGCCACTTTGGTATCTTCACCGTCGTGTGAAAAAGCAAACACATTCCTGCCTCAGAACGTTTCCACCTGCTGTTCCCTCTGCCAGAAAGGCTGTTCCATCAAATACCTGTGTGACCAGCTGGAGGACATTGCTAATCACTTTATATAGAAATGGAATGCTCAATGACACTTATGGGCATTTACTTACTTACTTACTTACTTACTTACTTACTTACTTATTGTCTGTCTGTCTCCTTGAACCTTGCTTCCTCTCAGGCTGTTGTCTGCACCAAGAGAGCAATGGCTATTACCCATATTGTACACTGCTGTGTCCCCAACTCCTGGAACAGGGTCTGACACAAAGTTGTCAATAAATGTTTTGGAATGAATCAATGAATGAATCTACACAGTGGTCTGGGAAGATAAATACTTTCCCTTATTTTTCTGAATGAAGCCAACAGTGCTCAGAAAAATAAAGTAAGTCGTGAACACTCACACAGTTACTAGGAGGTGGAAACAAATACCCCAGGAACCTTTTCTAGTCAGAATAGAAAAGAGACAGGCCGATATTTCCAAAATGGTCTTGCAGATAAATAATATGTTATTGCATTATCTTTCCTAACATTTGGATTAATTTATAAAGAGGTTACTTAGGAACAGGCAATGTCTTAACCTGAGGAAATGTGTTTTTGATGGAATCTCAGACGCACTGGCAGGGTCTGCTGGGTGTTGTCTTGGCGCCAGGGGACAGCTATGCTGCTGGTCCTGTGATGAGGCCATGTGCTGGCATCTTCCTAGGAACTCTGAAAGAATAGATTGTTGGCCAAGCTCACTTTAATATAAAATATGCTTTTGTGGCATTCTGGCCCTGGCTCAGTGGAACTTTTTAAAGTTTCTTTCATTCAACTTTGGAAAGAAGATTTGATGTGAGCATTTAGTAGACACCCTCTTTGCTATGTCTGATCTGCTAGTTAAGCTGTTTCTATATAGGAAAAGGGGAATCTGGTGGGTCATTTAATGTGTCTTTTGGAAATAGGAGAATTGA